>NC_089755.1:48155120-48325120 GCF_040412425.1 Macrobrachium rosenbergii | reverse complement strand
TGATTTAGATAATAGGAATCTCACGTTCTTAGGTGTCTGTAAAAGAAAACTATTGTTCCGGCTTTGTCTGTCCGTCCGCACTTTTTCTGTCCGCCCTCAGATTTTAAAATCTACTGAGGCTGCAAATTGGTATGTTGGTCATCCACCCTCCAGTCATCAAACATACCAAACTGTAGCCCTCTAGCCTCAGTAGTTTTTATTTTATTTAAGGTTAAGCTTAGCCATGGATCGTGCGTTTGGCATGGCTAGAGGTGCCAGCCGCAGGCGCGTCTTCACTTGACCGCATCTGGGGAGCAACTGAGCGCTGCCCGGTCGTGGCTGAGAGTTTCATACTGCAGCACATCGAGAGTTTCATAAAAATTATACACTGTGCAAAAAACTCGGTTACGCCGAAGAAACTTCGGCGCATTTTTTATTTATTTATTTATTGTTTTTTTTTTTTTGCTTTAAATCGCATGCATTAAAACGAAGGCAAACAGATTAATCAAAGTGATAGTCTCGCAGCATGTGTTATTTCTTGAGCCCTTCATTAATTTTACTTTTTCCTTTTTATTTTTTTCGTCTTGTCGCCCTTTCCCTCTCCCGTGGTCACCAGGCCGGTTAAGCAATTAACCCCTGAGGGACCAACTTTTCGAAAACATCCCGGGCGCCCCAAAATTTGAAACTTCCCTATCTTGTTGAATTTGGTTGTACTGTTTTAGTAACTTTTCGGCTATCGAGACTCGGGTGGTTTCCTTAGCTGCGAGTGGGTATTCTGTTAAATTGCTAAAAGGAATTTTTTAATATCATTATGATTATGAAAATATTATTATTTTGTTGTTGCTGTTGTTTTTGTTTGCAGGAGCTGTTGTGAAATTCTTTGGCCTTGTCAATGTAACAAAGATGTTTTGACTAGTTATTATAAAGACCTTTCTTCTAATTGAGGGTAGCTAAAAAAAGAGAAGATATATAATGGTCATTGCCACTCTTTATATACATACACATACATATATATACATTATATACATATCTATAAATATATATACATATATGTATATATGCTGTATATATATTTGGATATGTGTGTGTGTGTGTGTTTGCGCGTATATGTGTGTCTATATACGAGTGTGTCGTATGCAGACACTTATATAAGTGTGTATATCTAAAAAGCGTCAGTATGCCGTGTGTACATGTGTATTTATTACCGGTGTAGTTTTGTTTTATTCAGCGCGTTCAAAAGATCTGCAAATTAAAAGGATAAAGTAAAAGATAGTTTTGAAAAAAACTGAAAGAAGAAAATATGAAATTTCAGCTTCAGACTCACTCTCAAAAAGATCTTTTTTCCCCATTCTTGAAAAATAAAAGAAACGAACGTTTTTCCACGGGGGAAGAAAAACTAAACCAAAAAGACTCTTGCTTTTATTTATGCAGTTGCATAAATATATGCTAATTACGCTTGTTTTTGGGAGGGCATGAAATTAAAAAAGTGTATAATATGCCCGCTTGCCGGTGCCGGGAAACTAGATTTTCATAGTTTTTTCAATTTTCTGTAAAACAAAACTATTGTGCCGGCTTTGTCTGTCCGTCCTAACTTTTTTCTGTTCGGACTTTTTTCTGTCCGCATTTTTTCTATCCGCGCTTTTTGTGTCCGCCCTCAGATCTTAAAAACTACTGAGGCTAGAGGGCTGCAAATTGGTATGTTGATCATCCACCCTCCAATCATCAAACATTCCAAATTGCAGCCCTCTAGCCTCAGTAGGTTTCATTTTATTCAAGGTTAAAGTTAACCATAATCGTGCTCCTGGCAACGATATAGGACAGGCCACCACCGGACCGTGGTTAAAGTTTCATGGGCCGCCGCTCATACAGCATTATGCCGATGCCACCGAAAGA
Source organism: Macrobrachium rosenbergii (assembly GCF_040412425.1). Lineage (NCBI taxonomy): Eukaryota > Metazoa > Arthropoda > Malacostraca > Decapoda > Palaemonidae > Macrobrachium > Macrobrachium rosenbergii. The sequence continues at coordinate 48,323,248 of NC_089755.1, read as the reverse complement.
TAGATCTGTTTTCGGTGGCCTTGATTATACGCTGTAGCGGCTGTGCAGAAAACTCGATTGCGCCAAAGAAACTTCGTCGCATTTTTTACTTGTTTTAATCATAACTAGCCACAGAATTATTAGATCTAAATTGTTATGTACTGTCATCTCTTCACATCCATTTAAGGATATAGATCGTATGGGAATTCTATATATTTAAGGTGATTCGAAGCTCTGGACAAGAAGAGCTCTGTATTCAAAATCTTTATTGCTTTGTTAACTACTTTTAATTCAAAAGCGCTCTTCATGACCTATGATCCCGTAGAGGAGTAGTGCTTGAGGTGCACTGTAGGCATCACTTACGTTTCTTTGCAGCTCGCCTTCGGCCCCTAGCTGCAACCCCATTTTGCTCCTTTTAGTGTACCTCCTTTCATATTCTCTTTCTTCCACCTTACTTTAAACCCTCTCCTAACAATTGATTCCTAGTGCAACTGCGAGGTTTTTCTCCTGTTACACCTTTCGAACTTTACACTGTCAATTCCCGTTTCAAGGCTGAATGGTCTCATAGGTTCCAGGGCTTGGCCTTTGGCCTAAATTCTATATTCAGTTTAGTTCAAGTCACGATTTATGATGTTTTTGTCAGAAATTCGCATTGTGTGAAATAATGTTGTTGGCGATTGACGCAAAATAGCAACCGTTTCCGTCTTAGGTGAGCTGTATCTACCTTGTGGTTACGGATAACACCTTGTACTTCAAGAATGCTGTGCTCTTTTTACATCTAGATAATAGTGACCTTTTATGATTAATGCTTATAGTCTTTATAGTGGTGTTCATATGCGTTGTTACTAGGAAGGCAGCTTTGAAAATGTGCGGCAGATTGTTAGTAATGTTTACACACACACACACACACACACACACACACACACACACACACACACACGCGTATATATATGTGTGTGTGTTTATGTGTTTGTGTATGTGTGTGGTTATGTGTTTGTGTGTGTCTGTGTAATTCTGCATATATCAATTTCTGAGTCACATGGGGATCAAAGCCAGGTCTCCCAAATCAAAAGCGATGGCGCTGCCAACTCACCCTTGCCTTTCATTTGAGAGACCTGGGTTCGATCCCGAACTGAGTCAAATTTATACATATATGCATACACAAGGAATACACTTGCATCATGCTCGTTTACGACTAGAGAGGAAAAGGTGTTCGTGTTCATGAAGCTCCTCTAACATTTTCATAAACACCAGGGAAAGGAAGAGGTCTGTGTTCTGGACAACAGAATATGGTATACATTGCTAATCAAATATATACTACTTTAATTACTGAGTTATGGATGATGTGTATGTATGCATGTATGTATGTGTATGTATATTTGTATGTATGTATGCATATATATATATGTATGTATATATATATATATATATATATATATATATATATATATATATATATATATATATTTATAATAATGTGCTTGTGTGCAGTTATGTGTGCATTTGTGTGTGTGTGTGTGTATGTTTGTGTGGGTTTGTGCACTCATTGGCTTATGTTCTTACAGATAATATATGTTAACTCATGTAATTTCCTGTTAATAATTTTCCACTTCAATATAGCTTTTAGTTTCATTTTTATTTTTTTTATTATATTTTCCTCCAGTCACCAAGAATCCTTTCGTAATTTTTTTCCCACAGACGCCCTTCTGTTCAGTTGAATGCTTTGAAAGCTCATTTTTACCCGGTTGTAATTGTTGTAATTGTTAAATATAGCTGTTGTTATTTGGCTTATTAAAAATTGTTCTTTGAAATTGTTTCAGAATAGGCTTGCCTTTGTGAAATGAAACTGGCATTTTGTTTTTTTGATAGCTAAATAAATGTTAAAGGCGATAGAACCACTGCCATTCAGCTGACTGCTTGCTTTCTCTCTCTCTCTCTCTCTCTCTCTCTCTCTCTCTCTCTCTCTCTCAGAGTTGAGAATTTTAACTCGGTGGACTGGTTGAACTACACAATAATAATATTAATGATATTCCCTTTTATTTCAAATTCCCTGTGTGCATTGAGAATTCACATTAAAATTCTTCTTTCGCAGAGAACTGGTGATTATCAATATACCTAAATAAGCTATTTCTTTATTTAATACAGAATATTAAAGGGAGAAATGCTGTACCTCACCGTCAGTAGAAGCATAATGAAATGCTTATGAATTATCATTATTATTGGTCGGGGTATGATGAAATGCGTATCTTGTGCAAAGAAATATTCCGTTGATAATGAAATATAATTTCACGTCGGTCTCCGAGTAAGCCAATCAGAGAGCCGGCGGCAGCAAGTTGCAAGGCCGCAAGCAAGTGTTTACACATCATTTATACATGGAGCGGTTTACAATGCTGGGTGAGAGAGAGAGAGAGAGAGAGAGAGAGAGAGAGAGAGAGAGAGAGAGAGAGAGAGAGAGAGAGATGGTGTGAGGAGGGGGGGGGAGGGAGAATGTTATTATAATACATCTGCGGTAGAGCGGTGGGTATAGGTCGCTCGCTGGAAGGTCAGAGGTCACTGGCACCATTCGACCTAGTTTGGGTCCTTGCTTGGCACATCGCTCTCAACATGACGCGGCGGCCGTTTTCGAAATAGTTCTTATTGTTATTCTCGGTCGGTGAAACTTTGAGTGGATGTGTATGTATATATTTTGTTCCTTGCTATTTGTGATGTTTTTGAGAGGACTTGAGTGATATGAAATTGTTCAAGTTTTCTTCTGTAATATTTTGAAAATTGGAATTTCTGTTTGTTGGAACAAGATTCACTAGAAGAATATATATATTTTTTTTTTTTTTTTTTTTTACAGGAAATTTTCTTTCAATTTTCGTGGGGTCGATAAGGGTCTCCCGTTTCTCTCGATATTGGAATATTTCTTTACGTCGTCCATGATTTTGTTCTTTTACAATTTTCAAGTTAAACCTGCAAATTTCGAGAAATTTTTCATTAATATTGCACAAAAACTTCTCCAGCTGTTGCTGGAAGGTGGTCCTAGAAGGTAATCAGCATTTGTGACACAAGATTTTGTGCATCAGTTATTTGTCACATCATCAGTATTGTGCAAGCAGCCTTCAATATGCACCTAAGCTATCAGTGTTAAGAATTGCGCAAAAAAATTTTGATCCTCTATTATCGCCTGAAGAAAAGAATTGCGCGAAAATTTTGATCGCCCATTATCGCCATAAGTAACAACGATACTTCACCACATTAGAACTTCCAGATAAACTCTTAATGAATGCTATTTTATGGCAGATTCACTCCAAACACCCTGGCTTTCCCCGACGCCATTCTGAGACTGCGCCCGGTCATTCTTGTAAATATAGAAACTGAGTGTATGCGGCCTAAACAAAAGGACCAATGTTCCGCTGCCTAAATTGAAAAGGGTGAAATTTCACACAATCGTTTTCATAAGGAAGAGGAGGAAACGGGAGAGAATTTTGCTGCTGACGCTAGCAATACCATCCGAAAAGAAACGGAAATGTTTACAGACAAAATACCCAAGTTTTGCGAACGCCGCAATTTCTTGCAGCCAGGCGGAAAATGAAAAATGCTCCACCTTTTTTTTTTTTTTCTATTCCAGTTCAGCCAACGCTGGATGAAAAAGCTACGGGGCATTGCTACGTGCGAATGTATTCAGGAATGTTTTAGGAAAAATATTTTCGAAATGTTTCTGTGATTCTAGCCATAATGATATGAATGGTATAAATTAGACTTTTACAAATTGAATTGTTCATAATGAATAGAGGAATTTGTTTTCATGAGATCGGAAATACGTCTGGGGAAACAGTTACTATAATTATAATTATATTGCTGTTGTTTTTATTTTCGTTTGTGATGAAGGTTATGGTAATGACACTACCATTGTCATTGGTGTCATGGTACACTATTTATAGATACAGTAAGTGCACTGATGCGCAGACGCACACACACACACAAATAAATAAATAAATAAATAAATAAATAAATAAATAAATATTATATATATATATATATATATATATATATATATATATTATTACCTAAGACCAATCTGAGGATTACCTTGAATCCAAGACCGGAAGACCACAGACCAGACCCAAGATTTGAGAATATCCAATTTGAGGTCGCCACCTGGATTAAGACGACTGACTGTAGCGGAACCCGAGTTGAATCTGAAGCCACAAGATAGAACCACAGGTAATCCAATCAATTAAGAGAAACCTACGGTAAATGAAAAGAGACACTGAGATCTACCTCCTCAAAACTACCCAACAACTATGTGGTATTTCGGGCTAAGTACTATCCAGCTAGATGTTGAATTAGATAGCTCAGGGTCAGATCCACGAACCACCATGTACCTGGAAATGATTTCGGCTCCAGCCGGCCCCCAAATGCCAACTCGCCTCAGCTGTCAGTTCCCGACAGACTCTAAAGTGTTCCAGCGCGCATATGCTTGTGGGGGAAACCGTCCAGCAGAAATACTTTACGGCTCTGCGGAAAATGTTGAGATATCGGATAGCAACTTTATGCGAGTTACGTATGAAACTGAAGTGGGGTCAGGAATGTTTTATAAACGCGAGGAGAATTATTATTGCTGAGAGATGAGACTTAAATCGAAACAACATGGCTCTACGGTTGTAATAAACACATATTTGAATTAGTTGTGATGTAATATGCATAAATGTTCGACATCGTAACGTTACTGCACTTGAGTGAAAATGAATGTATTCTTCGAATGATTGATTGATTGCGAATTATCTGGAATCGTTCTGTGAAGTTCCCATTTGAATATTCCCGTGTGGATTCCAAGTTTAGCACCCCTGGGAAAGTTTAGATAAATGAAACGGATGAATACAGTTATTTTATCAGCTTGGTTTTATCAAGTGTAAATATCTCTCTCTCTCTCTCTCTCTCTCTCTCTCTCTCTCTCTCTCTCTACTATCTCTCTCTCTCTCTGTATATATATATATATATATATATATATATATATATATATATATATATATATATATATATATATGTATATATGAGTATATATATACGTACGTATACATACATACTGTATATATGTATATTTATACATATATATATATATATATATTATATGCGTGTGTACGCGCGCGTGCGTATGTGTGGGTATGTACGTCTATATTCTCCAGGAAACCCTTAATTCTTCAAAGGTTGTGCTGAATAAGAACTCTGTCTATCTCTCTACCTCTCCCCAGCAAGGCAGTCTTCTTAAGAAGCCTATATTGTTTCAGAATTTGTATTGATTTAAATCTCTCTCTCTCTCTCTCTCTCTCTCTCTCTCTCTCTCTCTCTCTCTCTCTCTCTCTCTCTCTCTCTCTCTCGAGTAGGCAGCCGAGAACTCATACTACCTCAAAGTCTGTAGCTATGTAGAAAGACAAAATGGAAGCTTGTTGTCACCGACTGTATTCCTAAGTAATTACAGGTAACGACAGAAACCTACCTTTTTAAAACACGAAGCCTTCATGTCCCCTAAAAATTATGTGGGTCATTTAGGCCTGTATGCAGGATGAATATATTTAGGCAAGGTCATGTTTAAGCACTGTTTCTTACTCTGTTAAAGCCTGGCACTTACGTTTGATTTGAATATCTCAGAAGAATTAATTGGTATGATACACGTACACATCGTTACCGGGGTCTAAGCGATGTCAGGCAGGGCAGCCGATCGAGGCTACGGCCTACCCCAACGCCAAATCAAAGTCCTTCGAAAAGAAGGCATCGTGCTTACCCCATATAAAAATGGGAAAAAGCACGTTAAAACGAAGAAAAAAAAAATTTATATTGTACTAAAATTTCCCAAGAGTCTTTTTTTCTAATCTTATTCTCTATCGTCATTTATTTTTTATTTTATCTGTTCTCGAGAGTTTTCTCTGAAAGTTGATGGTATCATAGAGTTGGTCGCTTTAACCTTTTGATTATAGCACTAATAAAGTTTTTGCATTACTGGGCTATTAGGAATTTGTGCAATAGATTATCTGAGTGCATGACTATAGCTGAAGCAAATGTTTTCCTATGTGCTTCATATGTTGAACTTAGACACGGGTTCCTCCCTTGCAAACGTTTGAAGAAACTGGATTACCAAAAGAAATAAAAATAGAATTAAAAAAGTAATAGAGAAAAACGAAAGTAAAAAAACAGAAGGTAGAAAACGAGATCATTTTTATTGAAAGAAAAGGAGAATGTTTTCAGAATGGAAAGGAAAAACGATAAGGCCGAAAACGAGGTAAGTTCTGGAGAGAGAGAGAGAGAGAGAGAGAGAGAGAGAGAGAAAGAGAGAGAGAGAGAGAGTAGAGAGAGAAATTGTCAGAAGTGGTACATATGTCATCTAATTCTCCAAGTTTAGTTATGTGACATTGAAATTCTAATATTCTCACTCTCTCTCTCTCTCTAACACTAGTTCTCTGACATTGCTCTCTCTTCTATACTCTCTCTCCTCAGCCGTTTTCTATGTTTTTAACTCTTCTATGTAGCTTATGGCATTTTAACTTGAGGTTCATCGTGTAGAAGCAACTGAGGTTAGAGTTTTGATATTAGAGTTAAAGTGAAAGTTCTCCTGGGCCTCTTTATGCTCATAGGGCAGGCGCTGATCTCCAGTAATAATTGTGGTTGATGATGTTATTGGGTATTGTTATATCACGTCGTTGCAGTCATTACACATGCTTATATATATATATATATATATATATATATATATATATATATATATATATATATATATATATATATACACTGTAATGTTTATATAAGCTAATGGATATCAGTATAAAATATGCACATGAAGGCAAGTTGTTGGGAGCTATTAAAAGTTTCCCTATGACAAAACCAAAATGCATTAGAATGTGAAGACAGATGATTCATTGGTTTTATTCGAAAGCTTGGATGGACAAGGATGCAGTGTGTCTTCATGACCTTTAATTTCTTTATGGACGGGGAGATGCAAGGAATTAGAGAGGGGATATTTGATGTGTATGAAAATTTGTGAGGTGAGAAACTGAGTCTTGAATAGGGTGCAGAATGGTAAATGTTCATAGATGACACAGTATTGATTGACGACATTGAAACTACAGGAATTAATGAGGGAATTGAAAGTGTTAGTAAGAATAGGAATTTAAGGGTATATATTTGAACAAGAGAGTAAATGGAAGCAAGGAGTACTGAGCTGTGAATATTTATATGGAAGAAAGGAATCAGATGATTTGTACAGGTGTTTAGTAGTGTACATAACGGATAATAGTACCATGAGAGAAGAGGTAAGTCGCAGAATAAATGAAACACGGAAGGTAGCTGGGTATGTACAAAAGATTGGAAAGAGTGAGTCTATAGAAGCCAAGGTTTGGAAAGTATTAAGGTGTTGTTGAGACAACTCCCCTTATAGGATACTGTAGTGCATGAGTCGTAATTGCGAATGAAAGAAAAAAAATGTTATAGTCATTGAAATGTATTGTAAATTTTGTATAAAGAAATTTTGAAATTATTAGAAATGCAGAGGCACAAAAAATATCGTGGGCGATAAGATGGAATAGTTTTTTGAGAGGCTCCGGAATTTTTCTGTACAGGAGAGCGGATTTATCCACAATCCGTAGTCTTGTGATTTCTTCTGAGTCGCCCTCGCTAGGAAAAATGGCTAATGAATGTATGTATATATACATATATATATAATATATATACATATATATATATATATATATATATATACATATATATATATATATTATATACATACATTATTATATATAATGACTATTTGTTTTGTGGATGAAGGAGATAAATACTATTTAACCGAACGTGAAATGTTAATGTTTATATCTAGATTACAGTTTCATGAAGAGAGAGAGAGAGAGAGAGAGAGAGAGAGAGAGAGAGAGAGAGAGAGAGTCTTCAGAACGAAACGTAATAAGACCTGCCATAATGTCATAAGTCATCTTTAAGTTTGCGCGCGCTCGAGAGAGAGAGAGAGAGAGAGAGAGAGAGAGAGAGAGAGAGAGAGAGAGAGAGAGAGAGAGAGAGAACGAGCGTGTTTGCCCAACGAAATTTTTTCCCCCTGATTAATGACATGTACCTTTTCTATTACAGGTAAGTGAGGCTGCCCTAAAGTAGACGGGTTGTTATGGCTGTACCAAGAGAGGTAGGTGAAAGGGGCGGGGGCGAAGCCTCGACGATCTTCGACGCCCTCTCTAATGTAGAGGAGCACGAGTGCTTTTCTTCAGCTCTTAAAGACATTACTTTTTTTCATTATCGATCAGTTATAATGTCATACCTCTCATGTGTCACTGAGTTGTCTGTCACTTAGTTTTCTGTCATTTAGTTTTCTGTGATTTAGTTTTGCAAATGGTATTTGTTTTGATTTATTTCTGAAAGGTTGTTTTTATGCGTTTATGTATGTAAGTTGTGCATATATCATACCTCACGTATTTCTGTGTTTATCTCGTGATCAAGTTGCATCTCAGCTGCGTTTTGTCCTTTTTCAAGTAAATTGTGATGATTTTGAATAATGAGCAAGGTTATGTTACACACTCACTGCGCTGTCAGTTTATTCTAAAGGTATCTAGTTTTAGTTTTCTGTCAAAGAAAACTATTGAGATGGCTTTTTCTGTCCGCCCTCAGATCTTAGAAACTCCTAAGCCTAGAGGGCTGCAAACTGGTACATTAATCATCCACCTTCCAGTCATCAAACACACCAAATTGCAGCCCTCTATCCTCAGTAGTTTTTATTTTATTCAAGGTTAAAGTTAGCCACGATCGTGCGTCTGGCACAGGCCAACACCAGGCACTGGCTGAAAGTTTCATGGGCCGCGGCTGAGAGTTTCATGGGCCGTGACCGAGAGTTTCATACAGCATTATACGCTGTACAGAAAACTCGATTGCGCCGAAGAAATTTCGGCGCATTTTTCACTCTTTAGATATTCTAACGTCATTCTTGAATGCCCAGATCACAGCAATTCAAGTAAAATAATCCGTCTGTGCACATAAATGCATCAGAGCTCATAAGTAATCAGCTATTTACCTAGTATTTAAAACACGCTTTTATTTTTCGTTGATTCATACAAAACTTCCCAAAGCCTCATCCAGTTTGAATGGAGCTTTGGGAAGTTTTCTATGAAGTACCGAAATATAAAAGTGTGTGTTAAGTACTAGGTAAATAGCTGAATACTTCGGAGCTTTGATGCGTTTATGTGCATAGGCGGATTATTTTACTTGAATTACGGTAATTTGGGCATTCAAGGATGTTAAAATATCCAAAATTATGTACTCTTAGAATGAATTGATAATTATGTTTGTATCCTGCTGTTATTCAGATAAGATATGATTGTTCGTACAATTCTACTACGACTATTTTATATTTCGAGGGAACCGGATTAAGAAGAGTTTATAATTAGTGACTTCTAAAATGGAAAACAGGAAGGGTTTTAGAATTGCGCATAGGATATGCCCAGTCAAAGGAATTATATCTTTTTACAAACGTAGCTAAGAAGAATCTTTTTACAAACGCAGCTAAGAAGAGTACATGCATTCTTCTCTAGAGAAATCCATAAAAAAGTTTTTGATATATCGATGAAGGAGGTAAAGTATGTAAAGAATCCGAGTTCCCCCTAAACGAGCGTCCTAGTAGGATACGCCAGGGCTGGAAATTGACTTAAAAGAGCTTAGACCTTTTCCCAGATGGACGCCAAATATCTCGGGCGAGTTATCTTTTTTTTTTCCGGGGCGCGATTCTGGTGTTATTTCTAAATTTTGCCTCTTCAGAATTTCAAATGTTGTTAAATATACCATTCTCTATTTTTATTGTAAAGAGATATGAAATCGTGAGTGAACTTACGAGTCGTATTTAATGTTTCACATTGTTTTTTAGTGTTACCGAAAATTAAATTGTAAATAAGTTATTTTTATCAGGAAATGCAATTGACGACCGCTTAAGCATACGAGAAACCCCTTTCACAGTGGTTTGCGTCTTTAGAATTTTTATGATTTTATTAAGGATGGAATTAGCAATATATGGTAGAAGGACTGTAATAATAATTTGCACACAGCATAAATAGGTCCTCGTAGTATTACCAAATCGGACGGAAAGTTAAAACAATATTTTCAAAAATACATTTGAAGGCTTCCATACAAGGGAAGAAGAGAGAGAGGTAGTGAGAGGAGGTTTCCTTAAAGAGAGAGAGAGAGAGAGAGAGAGATTAATTTTGTACCAAGATTGATGGTTGTTCGAGACGCAGTGACAGCTTTATTAATGGCGTACGCATTAGTTCATTCGATTCTTCTGAGTTGCGGAGTTCCTCGTAGTTGATTATTTTGTTTACTGAATTTTCAATATCCGTAACGAATTTCTCATCGTATATTCATATTTATCGTCTTTATTTTTATTTGTCTATGGGGTGATTTTTACTTGCCTGAGCAATTAACATTGCGACGGTATTATGCGGAACCCTTTGATGTTTAATGATGCGTTAACACTCAGAAAGATTAAGTTTGTCATCATGTTTAGTCGTTAATCGTACGGTATATGGTCGTTCGTCGGCTTGACATACGGGCGCACACACGCGCGCGCACACACATGCGTTTGTGTGTGTGTGTATGTATATATATATATATATATATATATATATATATATATATATATATATATATATATATATATAATGTCTCTTATTTATGTGTATATATATATATATGTGTGTGTGTATAATATATATATAAGAGATCTTGTGATTCCAGTAGATAGAATACTCTATTCGCAAGTGAGAAAACCCGGGTTTGATTCTCAATCCAGGAGCATTGGATATGTGTGCAGTCCGCTAAAACCCTTTGTGAGGAAGGGGGCTGCTGGCAATCTCATCCCAAAGAATTTCTGCAAACCGGGAGGCCAACGCCTTCTGCAGCTGTCCCCACTAAAAGGGAAAAGATAGATGACTAATACGCAGTCTTCTTACTCCCTTTAAGGGCTAACCTTGATATACGGCCTGCCAACCGTTGCTGGCCTAAGGTCAGCTTTATGTAAACAAACCCACTTCCGCGACCTGTGGAGTTTTCCAGTCTCAGTTAGGTTGAACGGGTTTTTCTCCCAGTATTTAAATGTTTCTAAGTTGTTTTTCCCACGCTGTGTTGATTCTAAGTTGTTTTCCCACGTTGTGCTGTTTCTAAGTTGTTTTTCCAAAGTTGTGTTACAGATACTGAACAACTGGAGATGTCAAATGACAGACCAGTCATTCTGAGAGAACTAACTGATGCGGTAACCGGGCAGTAAATTTTGCTTCTTTTTTTTAAATAGTTTCCATTCTTAGTTATCATCATAACTGTTCCTGTTGTTTTAGTGGCTGATTTCGCGTAGATAATTCATGTATTTTGATGGCTGCTATTAAAAAAAGTATTTCCCCGCATAATTCAATAGAGGTAAACTGCATTTTCCTACACCTCTACGAGGACCTCCGTAGGGGGTTAGTGCCGTCAGTGCACCTCATGCCGTGCACTGTAGGCACTAATTAAGGTTCTTTGCAGCGTGCCTTCGACCCCTAGCTGCAACCCCTTTCGTTCCTTTTACTGTACCGCCTTTCAAATTCCTTTTCCTCCACCTTACTTCCCACCCTCTCCTAACAACTGATTCATAATGCAACTTCGAGGTTTTTTCAATTTTTACTGTCAATTTCCGTTTCAGCGCTGAATGACTCCATTGGTCCAAGTGGTTGGCCTTTAACATATTCAATTCACTTCAGTTCCTGTACGAGAACCAGAAACGAAAGGAAACACGACGTGTTTCGTTCAGATGCCGTTCTTGATTCATTTGGCGTTTTATTAAGACGTTCGAGCGTTGGAGCGGCCGTGTTATTAGCGTCTAACTCCCAACATTTAATTGCAATTTCCCGAGCGAGAAATGCCTCTTTCATCCACGCAGCGAAATACTGCATGCCCCTCAGATGGGGGCGTTAGAAGATGCCAGTTACTCACTCACGCCGGTGAGTCTTGGGCCTTAATGTGACCCACTGTCGCTTTTACGGGACGTCTCATTCAAGCCAGTGGACTCTATCAAGAATTCTGCTTGGTTTGATAACACATAGCGTACATGAACTCTATAAGAAAGGAGGTTTTTGTTGCACCGTGTTCTTTAGTGAGATGCTTAAAATTATTATTATTATTATTATTATTATTATTATTATTGTTATTATTATTATTATTATTATTATTAAATGTTGTGCTTAGTTTGCCCAGCAGTAAGGTTCGTAACTTCCACACACAACTTTACACAAACATGAGACTGACTTTAATTCTATTTATTCTGTATTAGGGGAGGTTTCAGTAAATAATAAACGAATGTTTGCGTCCATATCAAAATATTTTTATATATAAATATAAATATATATATATATATATATATATATATATAATATATATATATATATATATATATATATATATATATATATATATATATATATATATATATATATATATATAGGTACTGGAAGACAGAGATATATTTTTATTCACCGTGAAGCTATGATTGTTGGATTTGATCAAAAAATCCTGATCTGAATATTTTTTCTTTTGTGAGGATGGGAGAAGGACCGGGGAGGGGGGATGGGGGGATTGGTTTGATGGAAGCAGGGGGAGGATGGTAGAGTCAAAGAGGATTTAGCAGTTAGTGAAGCTGAAGCCATAACAGTTTTTACTGGATTGCAAATACAAATGCCACAGTTCGTATCTACAGTCGATGTGTGTGTGTGTGTGTTTGTGTGTGTACAAGAGGGGGAGCGGATTGACCCCTGTTATAAAGCAGCGGTGAATGTAATATGGAACCACTTGACTTACAGTTTTTATTATTCACGTGTCATAAAAGAGAGAACTGGAAAATGGCTCCGGTTTTTAGTTGCCGACGTGAAGTTCATAGTGCGCAGTATCGCCACGAATGCTTTAAAGCCGCTTTTTGCCGTTAAATATTGGCATAGAGTCCGCGTATTAACCCGATTTGTGACGGAGAAAGGTCTCGCTTGCGATTCTGAATCCCAAAACTGAAACGAGATTACGACCTCCGCGACAGCATTTGTTGGACTGAAACCAACGCACAGAATAACGCCAAGTTTATCGCGTCTATTAAACAATAAAAACGTAAATCAGAATAAGAGATTACGAAGTCGTACGACGGAAAAGAGAAGAGAAGATGTAAGGAAAGGGCATAATGAACGTAACATCATAGGTAGCGGATAATCTCGTGATTTCCTGCGCTCCTGAGATAATTGATTGACGCTGCTGACTCCAGCGGCTTAAGGGCTCAATCACCTTTCGATTTGAGATGCAAATAGGTTTTGTCTTTTGCCGGTGTCCTGTTACATTCCCGTAGTGAATGAGGGTCGTGTCCTGTTTACGGTGTTGGCGTCCGTCCGTCCGTCCGTTGTCGACCGTTCGTCCGTTGTCATCCGTTCGTCCTCTGTAAGCTGTCCGTCCGTTGTCATCTGTCCGACCGTTTTCATCCGTCCGTCCGTTGTCATCCATTCGTCCTCTGTCATCTGTCCGTCCGTTGTCATCCATCCGCCCGCTGTCATCCTTTCGTCCGCTGTCAACCATCCGCCCGTTGTCATCCATCCGCCCACTGTCATCTGTCCATCCGTTGTCGTCCATCCGTCCGCTGTCGTCCATCCGTCCGTTGTCATCAGTCCGTCCGTCCTTGTCATCCGTCCGTCCGGTCCGACTTTCTTTTTTTCCTTTGTCGTCCGTCTAACCGTCCATTCGTCGCTGGCGTTCCCTTGCCCGTCCTCGTGTCAGTCCGTTCGTCCGTGACCATTCTGTTTGTCAGTGTTTATATGTCTGTCTACATGTTCGTCCTTCCGTCGGCCTGTCTGCTTCAAAGTGACAACGTTTTTTGCTTCAGAGTGACAGCATTTTAATTGCATCCAACTGACAACTTTTCAGATTCACAGTGGAAACGTTTTTTGCTTCAATGGGACAATATTTTAAATGCATCCAACTGACAACGTTTTTAGCTCCACAGTGACAACGTTTTTAGCTTCACAGTAGAAACGTTTTTTGCTTCACAGTGGAAACGTTTTTAGTTTCCCAGTGGAAACGTTGTTAGCTTCCCAGTGGAAATATTTTTAGCTTCCCAGTGGAAACTTTTAGCTTCAGAGCGGAAACGTTTTTAGCTTCACGGCGGAAACGTTTTTAGCTTCACAGTGGAAACGTTTTTAGCTTCACAGTGGAAAGGTCTTTAGCTTCACAGTGGCAACGTTTTAGCTTCACAGTGGAAATGTGTATGGCTTCAAAGTAACAACGTTTTTAACTAACAGATGACAATTTTTGACGTCTAAGGGAGCTTCTCTCACACAAACAGCTTATCTGGCATCTTTTAACACCTGGGTTCCAAAATGAGATAGTGTTGAAAAGATGCCCAAACATCGAATTTACCCTCTGGTAAAACAGAGCAATAAATGATTTTGGTTACTCTGCCGTTTCGGCTTCCTCCGGCCCTTTTCAAGGGTCCTCAGAGACGGTTGGGTAAGCAGAAAAAGTAGAAGAATCAAGATTATATTGTCCCATTTCACCAGTGATGTAAATTCTTAGTTGAAGACAACTGTTATGTGCATAAATCATTTTTTTATGTAGATTTCTTGCAGAAGAAGAGTCATTTCTTGTAGGACCAAGCTTCTTTTGGGGGCAGCTATGCCCCCCTCTTGGTCTCCATCTTAGAAATTATTCGGTAAAGCGGTTGGAACAATAGTCTTTTTTTTTTTTTTTTAATGAATTGAGTCTGCCGAAACGCGCAGTCGAAGTTTTTCAGTTGCGTTTATGATTAAATTGACAGCATCACTGTTTTTTTTATGCTGGATATGCTTAACTGCTTTGTTTTAGCTGAGAGGTAACAATAATATTTTATAAAACAGATGACTTTTCCGAACAATGTTTCAGTGTTTATGAAATGATATTGATGATGTTGGACAATGTTCTTGTCATCAATAATGATGAAGAATGCTTCCGTGCTTGTAGGTATTGATGACTGTTTGTTGAATTGACGACGTCCAGCAATATTTATGCAATCAATACCAGCAAAAAAATAAAAATAAAATTTTTACACCCATACAGTTGAAAAGTGTGAGTTTGTAGGCGTTGCACAATATTTATGGGAACAACAATGGATGACTGAATAGTTTTAAAAGGTTTTAGCAAATCGTTTATGCTGCAGTGTTTATGAGATCAATGGTCTTCAAGGATTTAAAGGCTAGACGAGTTTGTAGAGCGCTTTTTCAATCAGCGATGCAATGCAGTATTTGTGTGATCGATAACTCGTACCTGCGTTATGCAAGTAACGGTATTCGGTGACCTTTATGCAAGTAACGATGTGAAGTGGCCTTTGTACGAGTGCCATTATTTGGTGGTCTTTGTGCAAGTAACAGTATCAGCTGGCCTTAGTGCAATTGTTGCTTATGAATGGCCTTGTAGAAGGTTATGGCATTAGGTGGCCTTAGGCAAGTATTAGTAATTTGTGCCCTTATGTAGGTAACTATCTTCTGTGGAAGTAACTATCCCAGTTGGCTTCTGTAGAAGTAACGTATTTTGGTGTTCCTTTTATATGAGTAATGGTGTCTTGAGGCTTTCATGTAAGTAGCGGCAGTTGGTGACCTTTTTTGACCTTAATGAGGTTAATGGTATTCCATGACCCTTATGCCAGTGACGTATTCTGTGGTCTTTAATAATGAAGTTATTAGTAGTTGGTGGGTCATTATATCTGTAAAGACTTATTTGTTGCAATTCCAGGATTATTGGAAAACTGTCATTTCTGGAGCCTCGTAACTTTCACATACATTTTGTATGCTAATAAAGCCCTTTTAAAATATCTACTAAAGAGATTTTGTACCCTAATATCTTCAATTTGCTAAGTATTTATTTTTCACTTGTACTTTGGATCTCCAAAGGATTAACATCAGTGATAAAGTTAGAATTTGGACTGAACCTGTAAATCATCTTGGTATCAGGGAGAAAAAAATACTTTACTGATGTGCTAAGGGAAATAACAGGGTCACGTGATCTAGTGGTCACTTAGGTTGGTCTAAACAGTAAATTATGTACCTGGTACGTAATCAGATGTGGTGGATTATCTAAGGCAGATAAGGGCATGGTGATAGCGATCTCATATATCTTAATATATATTAATATATATACATATATATTAATATATATATAATATATATATATATATATATATATATATATATATATATATATATATATTAATATATGTTTTAGAAGTGATCAAACACAATCGCATGTGGAACAGAGATAAATTTCTGACTCAACTTGGGATCGAACCCAGGTCTTTCATGACTTGTGTGGTTCAGTTGGTAGCACCCTTGCCTTTCAATTGAAAGACCTGGGTTTGATCCCGAGTTGAGTCAGCAATTTATACACATACATACATACATACATACATACATACATACATACATACATACATACATAAACGATGCACACTATAATGGGCAGTCTGATCGAATTGCTGTTAAATTACAAACTTTTTCGCAGAACATTTTCTTCTACGAACTGTCAATAGAGACATTTCTGCAGGTCCCTTCGGGAAACTTAACACTCATGCATTTTTCAACACCAGTCTCTCTCTCTCTCTCTCTCTCTCTCTCTCTCTCTCTCTCTCTCTCTCTCATGCTACCTCCACCTTCATTCAACAGTTCACGTCCTTCCATCCCTCACATAATTAAGCAAGAAATGATCGACACAATATCCACGGGCGATTAAGATCTTGTGTGTGTGTGCGTGTGTATGTGTGTGTTTATGTGTAGAGTGTCTGGAGTCGGGGCTTCGTTTGTGTCATGCACTGAGTTTGCATATTTTGTTGTTCTGGTAATTTAGTTTGTCAGGAATTGTTTGGGGTGATGGGGAAAGTGAGAGAGAGAGAGAGAGAGAGAGAGAGAGAGAGAGAGAGAGAGAGAGAGAGAGATGCGAATAAGCTGTTATGGTTAGTGTAGCCTCTTGTTAGAGGGGGGGAGGATAAGAGAGGTGTTGATTGATTGACTGACGTAGTAAACTGGCGTCAAACGTCAACGACCAGATAGCGGTTCAGGAAACACGTCCTCAGCAAAATGAATTACCCGAACCAGGAAAAAGCCTGACTTCTCTCTCTCTCTCTCTCTCTCTCTCTCTCTCTCTATATATATATATATATATATATATATATATATATATATATATATATATATATATATATATATAGATATAGATATAGATATAGATATACAGTATATATATATGTATATATATATATCATGATCTATATTTATATATACTGTATATATATACGAACATATATATATATACAGTATATATATACACATATATATGTACACTCATGACAGATTGACATACAGACAGCAAATCAAGACACCGTAGATTTTTTTTAGATGGCACTAGATGGTAACAAACGAAGTACAAGGATTGAATCCTTCGAAGGATGAACCGTAGAAAAGAGAAAAGGCAAAACAGGAAGGAAGGAAAGCTATGAAAAGAGCCGAAAAGAAACGGGCCAAAAAGGAAGGGATGGTCGAAAAAGGCGAACAAAAGAAGGCCCCCCTTAAAAGGACATGTAGTGGGCTATTCTTGGCTGTATTATGAGAAGACTTCTCTCTCTCTCTCTCTCTCTCTCTCTCTCTCTCTCTCTCTCTCTCTCAGAGAAACGCGAATGTGTCTAAAGGTCATCAAAAGGGACCGGCGTCCTCTGTCGTATGCCGGTCGGATAGAATATGATACGTCCTTTTCCACTTGTTCCTCTTACGTTCTGTTGTGATTGTACGTCATAGTTCTTTCTATGTTATGCAATATTACACGGATTATATATATATATATATATATATATATATATATATATATATATATATATATATATATACATATGTATATTCATATATACTGTATATATGTGTTTGTATGTATGAATGTATGTATATATTTATTTATGTATGTATGTATGTATGTCTGTATGTATGTGGGTGTGCATGTGAAAGTAAGGTTTGCCGTTAATCGGCATTCGGCATTTACTTGTTTTAAAACTAATTTTTTCTGTTAATACATACATGTATATATACAATTATATACAAATACGCATATGTATATATATACATATATATATTTATACACGTCTGAGAAAATTGAAACAAAAAGAATAAAACTTGACTGTTTTCGTCTTTAGTTTTCAAGGCATCTTCAACACGACTTTCACATATTCGTAAAAATTTACAGTATCTAACATATGGGTTGCAGCACGAACAAACATACTGACGTTGTAAAAAAATATTCACACCCGACCGGAAAATGAGGACATTCACCTCATTTGTGACCGAGGTCATTGCTCCATTAACGAATCTTTTTTTTTTTTTTTTTTTTACACGTAGGTGGGCTCTCACCTTTGGTATTAATCCAGGACAAACTACCTTCCTCAGAATCTAAGCATTTACATATATCTTTTTTAAGTGAACGGATCAAATTTATACATTTGCATTCAGTTTCATTCAAGAAAGCTTTTGCAAGAACACGAACTTTGAAACTTGAAAAACCGACAACTTGAAGAACAAATATATTGAAAACCACTCACAATTTCGGAAAGCCATGCTCCCTCTTCAGAGTGGAGACTGAATATCTCCACACGTAAGAGTGAGCATGACACTCCGAAAGTGTATGTGCTTCTGAATATGTTGGCTCTCTAAGTTGTGTTTTTTTTTTTTTTTTTTTTTTAGGTTTCAAAGTTCGATACTGCACGACACAACATTCCTGTTGTGTCGTTCATATTCATGCAAAAACTTTATGAACGGAGCAGAATTCGATTATATTGCTTGTCCCCGTACAAGAAGGTTATTAACGATCCGATTCACAGAGAATCTTTCTTGGAATCTGGTTACTAGACCTATACATTTATCCACTCTGGCTTTAAGCCATCAAATTCAACCTTCAGCCAGGCACGCAGTTCACTGCACAGGTCGACACAGCACAATGGATTCGTCAGTGAAAGAGCCTAAGGCTTTTCCTCTTGCTGTGGTTGTTGATTTCTGGCCTCTGGCTGGGATAGTGTGGTTGATAATGAGTGGGTAAATATTTATGTATGCATACCAGAGTGTGTGTGTGCGTGTGTGTAAGCATTCAGTTCACCTCGATAGTAAGAGCTATGGTCCTGTTTTATTGACGAGCCTGTAGGCAGTGTTCCACTTTACGGGTAAAGCAAGCTTAAAGGGACCTCTAATGCCATAATTAATGGCACACATAATTTATGCTTTCCTAGATGTGGTACATTCTGTATCATTCTTTTTATTAGTAAAAAATCTCAAAAACTGATAGTGAAAAGGTTATATAATTGTGTTCAAACAGACGAGAAAAGAGAATGCAAGAAAATAAAGGGATAAAATTTATTGTATGGCATTGTATAAGAAGACAAAAAAAAAGACCGCTAATACAGTATATTAACTGGAATCTTCATATTGTCGACTGGAAATACTTGAAGTAAACTTATCCTTCTGTTGTGATAGAAAGATATGAATGGGTTATGCATCAGTACAAATACTCTAGTTCTCAGGAGTAGCTATTTTACATTTGAAATTGTTTGTTGTTTGAAAAGTTCTTGATTTAATTGTTCAAATTGTCAGTCTTTCTTGAATCAGTTGGAATTCCCATTTTTCGTTTTCCTCTGACTTCCTTTTGTTCTGTGGTTTTTCTGATTCACCAGGTCCAGTAATTTATTGGTTTTGTCACTTAAAATGTCACAACATCTTTGATCGATGATGCCCAAAACAGTATGCTAAAATAAAAGGTAAATTTTAATAAGAATTATACAGAGCATTGCACCAGTGCGGTTCACCCATCCAAAGATCGACTCGTTCAGTGCTGTCACATATTCGCCTTTTAAGATAATTTTTATCAAACCTTCACAAGAAAATAAGAAATTAAGAAAAGCGCCTTCATCAAGAACTCATAAAACCTCATGCATGTTTTTTTTCACATATGATCATTCTATTTCGTTGAAGTTACTTAATAATATAAATAACAGTAGTAATCTTATTTCGTGCATCTTAGAGAAGTGTCTTACAGGAGAAATCTCTATTACAGCGGAGAAGTATCTTACCTGGAAGATCTTTATTAAAGCGGAGAAGTATCTTACCGGGGAGATCTTTATTAAACTGAAGAAATATCTTACTGGGAAGATCTTTATTAAAGCGGAGAAGTATCTTACCGGGGAGATCTTTATTAAAGCGGAGAAGTATTTCACCGGGGAGATCTTTACTAAAGTGGAGAAGTATCTTACCGGGGAGATCTTTGTTAAAGCGGAGAAGTATCTTACCGGGGAGATCTTTATTAAAGTGGAGAAATATCTTACTGGGATCTTTATTAAAGCAAATTACGAGCAAAAGATATTCTTGCGACCTTGCGAAGAAATACGCCACAATTCGGGGACGGCCTTATGCCACACGCGCAGGGAATTGTAACCTACATTCCGATAGAACTTCTTTTTAACCATCCATCTCGTGAAATTCTGATTCGAACAGAGATCTGTTTCTATATCCGTTTGAGAATCCGTTCGGAATACGTTTTATATAAACTTTTGTATGAACGAAAGCTTTCTCTTGGATCGCAGAGAAATCCTGACCTCTGAGTTTCATTTGTTGAATCTTTGCTCGAAGCTCAGCGCGAGTTACGTCGATATTATAGGCGTTGGCTAATTACCTCCCGTTTCTATCTGTTGACTTAGGCCTAAGAACGGCTAATATGATTATTATGGAAATTACTCACAGGCCAGAGTTCATGTTGTCCTTGTTCTTATCCATAGTACGTAATATAAGGTTTAAAGGTTAGGATATTTTATAGAACCAAGAATCCAGTTCTGTTATCTTGTCCACCCCGCTGGAGGGTAGAGCCATCAGTGCACATCACGCGGTGCACTGTAGGCATTCCGTAAAGTTCTTCACAGCGTCCCTTCGACCCCAAGCAGCAACCCCTTTCGTTCATTTTACTATACCTCTGTTCATATCTTTCTTCCATCTTACGTTCCACCTACTCCTAACAATTATTTCATAGTGCAACTGCGAGGTTTACCTCCTGTTACACCTTTCAAACCTCTTACTCTCAGTTTCCCTTTCAAGCTGAATGACCTCATAGGTCCCAGCGCTAGGCCTTTGGCTAAAATGTTATATTCCAGTATCTAGTCCAGCCAAAGAAAGAAAGATACAAAAGATAAATAAAGTGGGGTGACCGAAAAATGGGCTTTGACCTATAAAGGAAGCGATAGGCCTAGCTCTTAAATGATAGGTTGCCATAGGATTCGGGAATCGTATACATCTTTATGCAAAAGGGAAATGTGTTCATGCATATTGTGACTTTAACTTTTCCTGCTTTTAGTTTTCTGTAAAATAAAACTATTGTGCTGGCTTTGTCTGTCCGCCCACACTTTATTCTGTCCGCACTTTTTCTGTCCGCCCTCAGATCTTAAAAACTACTGAGGCTAGAGGGCTGCAAAGTGGTATGTTGATCATCCACCCTCCAATCATCAAACATACTAAATTAGATTTCTTTAACTTAGATGTTAATTATTAGGTGTTCTGGACTCTGTAACAGAGAGAGAGAGAGAGAGAGAGAGAGAGACAGAGAGAGAGAGAGACTTGAAATAGAAAGCTGTATTAGCTTTGTTTTTAGTTGTGAAATTTCTTTGGACTGGAGTAAACAAAGGAAAAATTAAGAGAGAGAGAGAGAGAGAGAGAGAGAGAGAGAGAGAGAGAGAGAGAGAGAGAAAGAGAGAGAGTCTGAAAATAGAAGACTGTTTAAGTATTGCTTGTAAATTGCAGAGTTGTATTCGAATGGGGGTAAACAACAAGAGAGAGAGAGAGAGAGAGAGAGAGCGAGGAAATTCAGTGGACCTTGAAATTGAGTGCTTTTGAGCCAGTAATGGCTGATTGAAATTGGGATGATCGCTTAAGTGTTTGCGCCGCCAAATACCCGTCATTGAACACCGGTTTTAAAGGTGGGGATTTTTTTCATTTTTTATTTTTGGTGGGGTGGGGATGGATGGGGTGGAATGGGGTAGGACCTGCAGGGCTATGTCGCCGTCGTGCTTGGGAAGAATTTCCGTCAACACTCTTCAGGCGTCTGGTTGTGACGTTTCACCCGCCCCCTCCCCCCTTTCCCTTGTGATAAAAGCAGCCGAATGAAGGAATAAGCATAATGAAAAAAGTTACTAATAAAAATTTTTTTAAGATTTAAAAATATAAATCTACTGAATGGAGATTTGACACACGCTATAAAAAATTAATCTTTAAAATTATAAATCTACTGAATGGAAATTTGACACACGCAATAATACTAAATGGAAATTTGACACACACAATAAAAAAATTGTTTCAAAATCATAAATCTACTGAAAAGGGAGGTAAGACACGCAATAAAAAATTAAGTTTTAAAAATATAGATCTACTGAATGGAAATTTGACACACGCAGTAAAAAAGATTAAGTTTCAAAATCGTACATCTACTGAAAAGGGAGATTTTACACACGCAAAAAGTAAATTAAATTTCGAAATCATAAATCTACTGAAAAGGGAGATTTGACACACAATAAAAAAAAATTAAGTTTTAAAATTATAAATCTACTGAATGGCGATTTCACACACGCGATAAAAAAATTAATCTTTAAAATTATAAACCTACTGAATGGAAATTTGACACACGCAATAAACTTTTTTTTTAAAAGTAGCCTTTAAAATTATAAATCTTCTGAAAAGGGAGATTTGCACTCCAAATCGAGACTTATTTCATCCTCGAATTACCTTTGGCTTAGTCCGACAGGAACTTGAGATGAGTTATTGTCGAATTTTTTTTTTATTTTCGAAGTTTTTTTTTATTTTCTATATTTTTTTCTAAATCTTCGGAACCTGGCAGCTTTATGAGGGGGGGCGAAGTGGGTCATCGGCTCGCGAAAAGTTTATCTTTAAAAGAAGAAAAGTTTTATTTTTCGTTGTAGATTTCGAAGTTTTGTTTCTCTCTCTCTCTCTCTCTCTCTCTCTCTCTCTCTTCTCTCTAGTCTTTTATGTTTACATTTGTGGTTGTCTGAAGGTGGTGTTGTTGCTATAAGATATATATATATATATATATATATATATATATATATATATATATATATATATATATATATATATATATATATATATATATATATATATATATATCTTCACGGTTTGGTGATGATTCAAAAATGTAATAGTGATGTTTTGATATTTTCCGAATGGATGGTAAAGTGATGTTTTGATGTTTCGTGAATGGTAAAGTGATGTTTTATGTTTTATGAATGACAAAGTGATGTTTTGATGTTCCATGAAAGGCTAAGTGAAGTTTAATATTTTATGAATGGCAACGTGATGTTTTGATGTTTCATGAATGGTACAGTGATTTTTTTATGTTTTATGAATGGAAAAGTGATGTTTTGATGTTTCTTGAATGTTTTATATTTTATGAATGGCAAAGTGATGTTTTGATGTTTCATGAATGATACAGTGATGTTCTGATGTTTCCTGAATAGTAAAGTGATGTTTTGATGTTTCGTGAATGGAAAAGTGATGTTTTGATGCTTTATAAACGGTAATCTGATGTATAAATGTTTTGAAAATAGTAATTAAATGACGTTCTATAAATTAGAAAGTGATCTATTAGACCTAGAGATGTTTTTAAGTGGGAAAATAATGTGATGATGTTTACCAACCATTGGTGTTGTGATGTTAAGTAAAGAAGTTTTTAGTGGTGATCCTCTCTGAATAAAAAAAAAATTGCAATAATTCCTTACAAAGGAAGGATTTTGCATTACGCTTTCTTTACCAATACGGGCCGCTCTATGAGCAAGAGCCCGTGCTTGCATAAAGCCAGCTTAATCAATAACAACAAATTACCAATAGCTATGTGCATTTGCTTTACAAGATCAAAGTTTACCCGGGGTATGTAATTATGTATGCATGCATGTATGTATGTATGTATGTATGGCGTGTCAACTTTCCACATATCTGGCTACACCAGAACCACTAGACCACTTTCAGCCAAACTTTGCACAAAGCATCTTTTTATAAAAAGGGGATTCGGGTTTATTGAAATGAGGGACGTGATTCGTTACTTGGGTAAATAATCAAGAAATAGTGGAAATTAGGTGTTTTGTTTTTAATCTTAGTACTTTTCTTACGCATAAAAGTATTCTTCTATATAGTTCTCAAACCATGGAATGCTCTCAACCCTCATCCAAGGTCGTGAACCCATTCACGAGGCATTCCCCGTCCCCAAAAGCATACACTTCTCTAAAACGTGTCTTTGTCAGAGCAAGGCGCGGGCATAAAGAACTTTCAACTGCTCTCTTTGTTTGTTTGTGTGTGTGTCCACCTTTATCACCGTCGCATCTCTCCCTTGCCTAATGGCACAACTTTATCTCGGGGCGAATATAAAATGATCCCCCCCGGAACGACCGCCAGGGCACAGGAGAGAATTTTCGAAAGGTCGTTTTGTGGGTCGTAAGTCGTTTGGGAATTGTCGCGGCGGGCTTGGACGGCCTCTTTCAGAATCCTCCGGGATTTTTGTCTCGTTTTTTATTATTATTATTATTATTATTATTATTATTATTATTATTATTATTATTATTATATTCTTTTTTTCATAAGGGCATCCAAACACCTTCCTGTTCTTCGTCTCCTTCTCCTCATCCTCTCACGATGTTGAAAGAGTTGTCGAAGAGAGACAGACAGACGTAAATAGAACCCTAGACAGACAGACATAAATAGAAGCCTAGACAGACAGACAGACGCAAATGGAACCCTAGACAGCCAGACAGACATTAATAGAACCCTAGACAGACAGACAGACATAAGTAGAAGCCTAGACTCACATACAGAGAAGGCGTTAATTTTACAAGAAAAAAGTTTAATCAGTATATAAACGAGAGAGAGAGAGAGAGAGAGAGAGAGAGAGAGAGAGAGAGAGAGAGAGAGAGAGAGAGAAAAAAAGGAGACTGGTACAGATACAGAGCAGGAGATACAGAGATACAGAGATACAGGCAGACAAGGAGAGTGATTACAAGAAACGTTTCAGATTTATTGAAGTGTGGCGTTAATGATGACGATTTCCCCTCTCCAATTAGAAGCGACTTCAAGTTGCAAGTGGCCCTTGAGGGTTCCTTACTACTTCTCCTCCTCCTCCTCCTCCTCCTCCTCAAGTGTGGAATTGCTCTCAAGTGCTTAAGTGCGACTGCTCGGGAAACTGTCCCACACAATGAATGCCTCCTGTCATTACCGTCATCTTGGTGATGGGCATCGTCACGTCATCATCACCATCATTGTCATCACTGTCATCACCATTATCGCCACGTCATCATCAGCATCATCATCATCTTCATCATCATCATCATCGTCGTCTTGGTGACGGTCATCGTTACGTCATCATCACCGTCATTGTCATCGCCATTATCGTCATCTTGGTGACGGTCATCTTCACGTCTTCATCACCATCATCATCATCACCATTATCGCCATCTTGGTGACGGTCATCGTCACGTCATCACCGTCATTATCATTACCATTATCATCATCTTGGTGATGGTCATCGTCACGTCATCATCACCATCATTATCATCACCATTATTATCATCACCATTATCGTCATCCTGGTGACGGTCATCGTCACGTCATCATCACCATCATTATCATCACCATTATCATCATTCGACCATGTCATTTGTTTCGTTTTTCACACGATTGACTTTTTTTCGGTGCAGAGAAAGCAACCTTCGGCAGTATTCATCTATGAAAAAAATTAAAAATAAACTAATTAAATATAATTCAAGAAATGATTCATTGTGCCTTGAAACAGTATAATAAGTGTAACAAAGGAAGATGAACGAAGATTAACGAAAAAGAACGCAAATAAAAAAGATAATAAACGAAGGTTATGGGAGAGCAATAAACAAAGATAACGTTCGTAAATAAACCGGCATAAGGAGGCTGAGGATGACGATGATGACGGCAGACCAAAGAGAAGAGGGCGATGTTGATAAAGGACTAAAATGAGAGAAAACTAAGATGAATTGCCAAAGTGAGTGGGTGATAAGGGGCCGGTAAGGAGGAAGGTGATAAAAGATCAACCTTCGAAGGGACGGTGTGAAGTTTTAAATTAAGTTGAAGCAAGTTCTTTAAAGAAAAGAAATGAAAAAACAATTTTTTTTTTAATAATATGAGGAATAATATTCCATGTAAGAATAGGAGAGTTTGCATAGGATTTCCTCGCACATCAAGCATTTATAATGTAAATAGTAATACATAATGTAAATAGTAATGGTGCTATATATAATGTGAGTAGTATTGGGGCTAGAACACTACCCTAGGGAACACCAGAGATTTACATTCCTGTAATCGCCATAGTGAACATCAGCAAGTCCCCTTAACAATTTTACAGTTAAGAATTCAGTAATAAAATTAACCACCAACTCCCATCTGTCCTGATTTTGAAAGCAAGGATCCAGTGATTCACACAGTCAGAAGCCTTGCTAAAGTCAATTACCGTCACTATCTTCGTGACCAAAATCTAAGATTTTTTGTACAGGAGATTTTTTTATACAACACTGGAAATTGAAAGAAGAGCATCAAAAAAGGTAAATTCGAGGTATGGTGACTTTA
Source organism: Macrobrachium rosenbergii (assembly GCF_040412425.1). NCBI lineage: Eukaryota > Metazoa > Arthropoda > Malacostraca > Decapoda > Palaemonidae > Macrobrachium > Macrobrachium rosenbergii. The sequence goes on along the minus strand of NC_089755.1, from coordinate 48,296,564 downwards.
ATAGAGCATCAAAAAAGCTAAATTTGAGACATTGTGACTTTAATAGAGTATCAAAGGGAAATTTGAGACATGGTGACTTAAATAGAGCATGGAAAAAGATAAATTTGAGATATGGTGACTTAAATAGAGCATCAAAAAGGCTATTTTGAAATATGGTGACTTTAACAGAGCATCAAAAAAGCTTAAATTTGAGATATGTTGACTTCAATATTTCCCATCAGAAATTCACAGCGATTCGTAGCAAAGAAAAACGAAGAGAGACAAGCGTAAAAGAACATATAACAATAATAAAACTCTCTGGAGATAGAAAAAAAAATTCCAAAAATCTACGATGCTTACAGAAATGTGTGAAGGATCGCCCCTTTAAAACTAGTGTGAGAGAGAGAGAGAGAGAGAGAGAGAGAGAGAGAGAGAGAGAGAGAGAGAGAGAGAGCAGCCACGATCAGGTTGAAATGTGTGGTAGTGCCCTCGATAAGATAGGTACGAGAGAGAGCCAGGTGCCTCCTCTCACGCTAGCCATGATAACTGCTCGCCCTTTCCTGCCCCCTTCCTCTCCCCTCCCCAAGACTCCTCCCCTCCTCCTCCCCCCACCTCCCATTTCCCCCCCCTCCCCTTCTATAAACTCCTCCACTTTACCCTGTTGCGGTTTAAATGATTTTATAACCTCGATGATATTTGCGAGGGGAAAGCTTTATTTATTTGCTGATTTGTTTTTAAGTTCTTTGGAAAAACTGCTTTTAAGTTTTATTGGAAATCGTTTCGATGCCTCTCTCTCTCTCTCTCTCTCTCTCTCTCTCTCTCTCTCTCTCTCTCTCTCCTATGTGTGTGTGTGTGTGGGTATGTATGCATGTTACTTGCACTTTGGTATATCAGTGCCTTATCCTTATTCAGACCTGAAGAAAACGAAACAGCTGTGGAGAGAATTAAAAAAGCGGATAAAAACTGCGCCGAACTTTCTTCGGCGCAATCGAGTTTCCTGTACAGCGTATAATGCTGTTTGAAACTTTCAGCCACGGCCCATGAAACTTTTAGCCGCGCCCCGGTGGTGGCCTGTGTTGTTGGTACATATAGCGGTGCCAGTTGTACGATTATGGCTAACTTTAACCTTAAATAAAATAAAAACAACTGATGCTAGAGGGCTGCAATTTAGTATGTTTGATGATTGGAGGGTGGATGATCAACATACCAATTTGCAGCCCTCTAGCCTCAGTAGTTTTAAGATCTGAGGGCGGACAGAAAAAGTGTGACGGACAGACAAAGCCATCTCAATAGTTTTCTTTTACGGAAAACTAAAACAGGTTCTAGCGACGAAGGAATTCTAGAACCGCTTCTCGGAAGAAGAATAATGAAAAAAATCAGGGAATCAGAATGGGAAGTATAACTCCAAAGTATACTGGTTTGCACTAATGTTTGTCTTTTTTTAAGAGTAAAATTTCAAAGGTTATATGGTAAAATAAATGATGTCTTGCTTTTCTTTAACAGAAATTAGTCTTTTTTTTTTCTAAACAAAATGTCAAATGTCACAGGGTAAAATGCTAGATTTCTTGCTTTTTTTTTTTACAGAAGCTTTTTTTTTTAGCGAAATGTCAAAGGTCATATTGTAGAATGATAGATTTCTTGCTTTCTTATATAGAAAGGTCTTTTTTTTTTAAGCGAAATTTCAAAGGTTATAAGGTAAAATGATAGATTTCTGGTTTTTTTTTATAGAGAAGTTTTTGTTTTACGCGAAATTTCAAAGGTTATATGATAAAATGATAGCTTTCTTGTTTTTTTATAGAGGTCTTTTTTTTAACGTAATGTCAAAGGTCATGTAGTAAAATAAAAGATTTCTTGAGTTTTTATGATAAAAATCAGCCTTTTTTTAAACAAAATTTCAAAGGTCGTATAATAAAATAATAGTTTCTTACGTTTTTAATAGAACTGAGCCTTTTTAAAACAAAATTTCAACGGTTATATGATAACGTAATAGATTCCCTATTGTATAGAAATTATTAGGAAGAAATTGCTACTGGTTAACGTTACACATAGTTCCCAGTGTTGAATTAACCCTACTAAGACAAGTTTAGCTTGGTTTCAATTCATTCAGAAGTGCCTTTCATTCTTCCCCTTTTACTCTTCTCGTCTTTGTGTACGAGCGTGAATTTTATGTGCATGATATGCTGAGTGTTATATTCAAGCCTGAATGCTCCAGTGCTTTTAGATTAAAGTCATCTTTAATAGATACGTTATGTATTGTATTTTAGCGTTTACCATCATGAGTCATTCAGTATGGAGTTGATTGAAACTGAAGTTAACAATGCGTGGACTTGGGCTCTCTCTCTCTCTCTCTCTCTCTCTCTCTCTCTCTCTCTCTCTCTCTCTCTTCTCTCTCTTTCTCTGGCACAAGCGCGTCAAAGTTTTTCGCAAATTTTGCCTTGCATATGCCTTACAAAGCCTGAAAAAAAAAAATATATATATTATATACACATACATATATGTATATATATGTGTGTATAAAATATGTATATGTATATATATATATATAGATTTTTTATAGATATATATGTATATGTATATATATATATATATATATATATATATATATATATATATATATATATATATATATATATATATATATATATAATCTACAGCAGCCAGACTTTATGATGACATTCATACACGAGTAATTACATTTTTCGTGAATGAAGTGTTCGGATTGACTCCTAATTGTATTCGCCTCATTACTGCATTACGCTCCTTCCCACCACAAGATAAAGCACCCATTTGACAGCACCTCGGATACAGTGTGGAATATCCCTTTTATTTATTTATTTTTTTTTTTTATTTATCTGTCACTTACCCTCCACGGGACTGTTAGGGGAGTGTGTTAAGTCGTCACACATCTGACAAGCGGATAAATACAGGTCTTCCTTGAACTGTTGCTGCCGATCAATACCGGGATGCCAAGTCGAAGGGGACACAAACACACACACACACACACACACACACACACACACACACAAACACATACACATACACTCTTACTCCACGAGTGGATACTATATTTGTGTGTATATATATATACGTACGTACAGTATGTATATAATATATGTATATATGTGTGTATTTATGTATATACGTATATATATGCATGTATGTATATATGTATATACTGTATATAAATATGTATGTATGTATATATATGTATACACACGTACATATATGAATATATATTATATGTGTGTATATAATATTTATGTATATATATAAAATATGTATATATACATTCACATTTATTTATATATATGTGTTTGTGTATGTGTACAGGAGAGAGAGAGAGAGAGAGAGAGAGAGAGAGAGAGAGAGAGAGAGAGAGAGATTACCAGTGTTTATATAGTCTTTACTCATGTGCTTGTTTGTAAGTAAAATCCTCAATGGATCAGTTTTATATTTATTTGTATATATATTTTAAAGTCATGATGTAATGGTTAAGGCACTTGCTCTACCAGTGAGAGTACATGAGTTTTGAGCCGCTGCGAGGGTGGAGCCGAATGGAAACTGTCTTCTAAAACCTGTAATACCTCTTCTGACCTAGACAGGGAAGTATACTTGATAGTCAGTCGCCTGGCTGTATTGGATCGACGCCTGGAAGGGTTACCATCCTTCAGTTGTATGTAGACTTACACTTGTATAAGAAAATTAGAAATTCGTCATTGTCTCATTTCATTCACGTGTTGTATCGTAAACCCGTAAAGGTGTGACGCCTTTTTAACAAGCGAGCAAATCGGTCACATCTAGATTTTGACCCCGAAGGGAAGTGGTGTTGTCAGTGCACTTCACGCGGTGCACTGTAGGCATTACTTAAGGTTCTTTGCAGCGTCCCTTCGGCTCCTAGCTGCAGCCCCTATCGTTCCTTTTACTGTACCTCTGTTCATATTCTCTTTCTTCCGTCTTACTTTCCACCCTCTCCTAGCAATTATTTCATAGTGCAACTGCGAGGTTTTCCTCCTGTCACACCTTCAAAACCTCTTCAATCTCAATTTCCCTTTCAGCTCTGAAGGACCTCGTGGGTCCGGCGCCTTTGGCCTAAATTTCACATTCCATTCCATTCCTGGATTTTGAAAGGAATCCACTGCAGTTTCCCCCGAAGTTGTGACACGTGTTGACTTGAGTTGTCAGGATTCCGCGATTTGTAGAGACGAAATCCTAAGTTAAGGGATGAGTTATGACTCAAGCCTTGTATAACCGAGCTTTGCGGTACTGCAAGGTCGGGGTCACAGCAAATCGGGTTAATGTGTTAAGGTGATTACAAGGGTGGATAGGCACGTGCATACGGTAGAGCAGAGGACGTTTGTGTAAATAAGAGGATGATGAGATTTGATTTAAATTAGAGGTAACTCGAGAGTATTTCATACAGAAAATTGATGATGAAATGCAATTTTATAGGATTTTAAACATATATATATATGTGTGTGTGTGTGTGAATCAGTTGTTTTTTGTGAAAAGGTTATGTGAGATGTTTGAAGGTTCGGTGTGTTTATGAATGCGATAAGTCAGGTACAAATTTGTGGACAAGGAATGGAGTATGGAGTTGCTGTTTGCCGATGATACTGTGCTAATTAGGAGTAGTGAAGAGAAATTGCAAAAACTGGTAAAAGAGCTTGAAATTATTTACAGGAAGAAAAGGTAGAAAGTGGGTAAAACGAAAACAAAACTGCACCGGCAAAATGGGTCATGTGAGGATTTAAGAAATCTCTTTTAGTTTTCTGTAAAAGAAAACTATTGTGCCGGCTTTGTCTTTCCGCCCGCGCTTTATTCTGTCCGCACTTTTTCTGGTCACCTTCAGATCTTAAAAACTACTGTGGCTAGAGGGCTGCAAATTGATATGTTGATCAGCCACCCTCCGATCATCAAACTACTAAATAGCAGCCCTCTAGCCTCAGTAGTTTTTATTTTATTTAAGGTTAAATTTAGCCATAATCGTGATTCTGGCAGCTGTATAGGATAGGCAACCACCAAGCCGTGGTTAAAGTTTCATGGGCCACGGTTCATAAGCATTATACCAAGACCACCGAAAGATAGATGTTTCCTGTGGCCTTGATTATACGCTGTTCAGAAAACTCGATTGCGCCGAAGAAACTTTTTACTTGTTTGTTAACAACATTAATTTCAGTGTATGGAAGGGCCATGCAGCCAAATTGCCATAAACATTAGCCACAGTTCAAATGGTAGTAATTGACAGATTTGGAGGCCAATTCGTAAGAAGTATATGAGAGTAAGGCTAAGGATTTTAAACTCAGACCTGGAAGATGGAGCAGAGCATGTTTATATGGAATGTGGAGTTATGAAAACAGTTGATTTGTTTAAGTATTTGGGAGTAAATATAATGGAAGGTGGAGGGGTGAGAAAAGAGCTTAGATACAACATAAATGAAGCAGAAATGGAATCAAGGCGTGGGCAAAATATTGGGAAGAGATTGAATTGTCTGAAGAAGCCAAGCTATAAATGTATGAAGATGCTGTTCAACCAGTTCCCCTTTATGGAAGTGAAGTGGGTACTGAATGAAGTAAGAAATAAAAAGGAAGATGTCAGTATGACGTGTTTGCGTAAGAAGAATTGATATAGTAAGAAATGTGGAGATATATTCTAGTGGTAAAAAGGGTAGTGTAGTTGAAAAGACTGATTGGAGTAGTTTGAAATGGCTTGTTCATGGGGAGGGAATGGAAGAATGAAGTGTTACAGGGAAGGAGCTGAATACTTAGAAAAGGTTGGATAGGTGGCCTGAAAATGTTATTGGAAAAGGGGGTTTTAACGTGCAGGAAGCATATGCAGTTTGTATACTGGGGTTCAGTGCGCTACTGATGAGCCTTCTGTGTAGATGGTTGAAGCGACTAATTGTGGAAGTTTTAATTCATAATCTTGTAGTTAAAGTATGGATAAGCCCGTGACTGCTGTGTCGTTTTTTTGCTGGAGCCACCCTTGTTAGGGGCAACGGTTTAATTTTGAAAAATATGTGTGTATATGTGAATCTTTCCTTTTATATTTCCACACACACACACACACACACACACACACACACACACACACACACACACACACACACACATATATATATATATATATATATATATATATATATATATATATATATATATATATATATATATATATATATATAGTGTATACGTGTGTGTGGTTTAAAGCATATGTGTAAGAATATACTTAACAAATTATAATCACACATATATTACTCCGGATTGGGAAATGCTGTCACAAGGTAACAAAAGAAAAAGAATTAGTTAGAACTGACTCCTCCGCTGGTATTTAAACGTCTCTATTGGGTCAGGGCATTCTCGTACAACTAATCTCTATTTAAGATATAATTCTCTCTCTCTCTCTCTCTCTCTCTCTCTCTCTCTCTCTCTCTCTCTCTCTCTCTCTCTCAATCCTGGCAGACAGAGACAAAGGTTCAGGTGGAAATGGCGTCTTCGACGTCTTATGAGCTGAGCACAATTCCTTGTATCGAGGTTTTCGTAATATCTGTCTCTTTTCTCACAAGTTCCTGGCTCTTCCTGTAGTTCCGCTGGACGTCTTGGAAGAAAGAACTTAGAAGGCTTCTCCATTTACTGGGTGCTGACACGCTCACTACATATACATACATATATACATATATATATATATATATATATATATATATATATATATATATATATATATATATATATATATGTACAGATACATCTTGTGTGATTATATATACATGTATGTATATATATATATATATATATATATATATATATATATATATATATATATATATATATATATATATATATATATAAAATATATATATATATATATATATATATATATATATATATATATATATATATATATATATAGAGAGAGAGAGAGAGAGAGAGAGAGAGAGAGAGAGAGAGAGAGAGAGAGAGAGAAACCGATGGGAATGACAACCCAGTACTCTCGTCTAGCCCAGGCCGGAAGAAAACAACCAAAAAAAAAAAAGAGGAAGGGAGCAAAAACCAGAGAGGAGCTTTTCTCCGGAGGTTGGAAGGATATGAGTTTGTCAAAATGGAATCGTTGGGCATGAGAGTTCCTTCCAGAGTTTAGCATGAGAGAGAGAGAGAGAGAGAGAGAGAGAGAGAGAGAGAAGAGCAATTGCCGAACTGTGCTGCTGTACGAAGCTGACTTGTGTCCTCAGAATGTCCGTGGGACGTCACGTTGTCTTTAGGAATTTCGTCTTCTGTGTGACCTCTCTGTTGTCTTCAGACGTGCAGGCAGCAGCTTGCTAGGTGGAATGAATACAGTTGTGTATGTTTTTTTTTTTTTTTTTTTTTGAGGTTTTAGTTTCCACCGTCCCATTTGGAAGCAAGAGCCAGTGCTCTCTCTCTCTCTCTCTCTCTCTCTCTCTCTCTCTCTCTCTCTCTCATGTGTGCATACCTGTATATATACAGTATATATATATATACATATATATATACATATATATATATATATACTCGTATATATATATATATATATATATATATATATATATATACTATATATATATATATATATATATATATATATATATATATATATATATATATATATATATATATATATATATACTGTATAATCCCTAAAAGCCAAAAGATTCATTGAACATTACTAGAAACTTTGAAGGTGGTGTTTGGGGCCCGGGAACGGGGGAGGTGGGGGTGGGGTTGGAGGTGGGGCGACATTTCGACCCTATGACCCTAAGGCCAAAGTCTTTGAACACTGCCCCCTGCCATTTTATCAATTTTCGCTTTGCTCGATTTATCTTCTAAGACTTCCTGGTCAGCTGTTTCCTTGTGGCTTTTTAAACTTAATATCTATTTTCCCGTCTTTTTTTTTGGCTAGGGAAAGACATCAGATCTCATGTCACATAAGCATATTATAATAAAATAAATTACTTTAACCATAGATTTTTATTACTCTGAAACTTAAACAATTCATTAGGTTATTGCAGGAAACTCAATACTTACTGGAACTTTAAACTTATCGATTGTAAAACGTATCGCCCTTACCGCTGTACTGTCTTAAAGGATTCCGCAAGCCATTTACCCCATCGAGGTAACTTGAAAAACTTGTAAATGATAATAATTAATGGACAATTAACTATGATTCCCTATCAAGAATCTTGATGATTTTTAATCGTCGAAATCCACCGCCAAAGTTAGGACATGACGCTTTAGTTTATAATTTTAGAAATACAGATTTAAATTACTCTTCTTTCTTGCTATTTTTTTTTTAGCTGAGTCACATGTGTCCCTTATCATAGTTTAATTGTCCTGTCATTATTTTATCCCTGTTATTTCTCTTATACTGGTTAATGTTTATGTGTGTATTTCCTCTTCAGTACCGGCCTGCTTTTCCTATTTGGGTCCCTTTGGCTTACAATAATCTGCTTTTCATTTCCTTGTCGGCACCTTCCAAAAGAATGTCTTGTCATTGTGATTAATAAAAGCAAAGTACTCGACGTCCCTTTCGAAACTTTAGACCTGTATTTTTACGGATCTCGAGTTGATTTGCGTCACCAGTGCCCTTATTGTTTCCTTCCTCTCCATTGATAACAGGTATCAGTTCCTTTAACATCATTTAAGAAAGGAATTTATTGATTTCAACCTTTAGCGCCGCAGTGTTTACGTCATCGAAGCCTTGTTTTATTTTTATTAAGCTCCATTAAAGTGGAAGGCTCGTAAGTCTCGTATAAATTTTTTCGTGCAGTTGAAAATAAAGTTCTGTCACATTTGGTTATGTAAATTATGCATTAAATTTGGTCGATATTTTAAAAGTAAGGCTTTTGAATTCACGGTGTTTGTTTAAGGTTTCTGACTCTTTGATTATCACGCCAGAAAGCTCGCTGTTTTTCATACTTTTATTATCATGCGCTCTCAAAAAGCTCTCTGGTTTTTTATACTTTAATCATCATGCGCTCTCAGCCAACGCTCTCAGCCAAGTCATTTATAAACTTCACTGCGTTTAAAAATACATAGGTATACATATATACATACTGTATTTATATATATATATATATATATATATATGTATGTATATATATATATATATATATATATATATATATATATATATATATATATATACATATATATATATATATATATATATATATATATATATATATATATGCAGAGAGAGAGACAGAGAGAGAGAGAACGAGCACTCGATTATGGTACACGCTCCTCAGATTATCACCGGAAGGTCTCCCCAGTGGAACCCAATCAAGAGATCCGCGGATTTATAACATTCAAAATTCGGTCGCAATTACAGATTGCCCCTCGTTCACGTATCACTTTGTTTCAAGTAATTGCAAGGTCAAAATGTCAGCGTTCGGACTTAAACAAGAGTCGGTATATCATGTTGTCAGTTTCCGAAAGGAGCTGATTAGCAGAATGTTTCGGGGGTAATGGTATCCTCTGTGCCCCAGAAAAATGTTCTTAATTAAGGAAAAATTTTGTCACCGTAGAGTTTCAATTGGCGGGTATCGGAGAGGGTGCTTCCCTTCGGTGGTTGATGGTGAGGGTAAGGGGATTATGTCAAGTGAAGCCTATAAACGCTAGTTAGTATTTGTCAATAGATATGAATGGGATACTTGGAACGAAGTTGTGTAATATACTTATATAAACACATTATATATAATTATAAATAATATATATATAATATATATATATGTATTATACATATATGTGTGTGTATGTATGTATGTATGTATGTATGTATGTATGTATGTATGTATGTATGTGTGCACTTTATGTATGTATGTATACTCCCTTCAAAACGTCAATAAAAAGTAGAAATGAAAAAATTGATAACAGATATATATATATATATATATATATATATATATATATATATATATATATATATATATATATATATATATATATATATTAATGGTTAATGTGTAGTGTATGAAACCTTTGAAAGATAATGCTTCCGTTGTCACCGTTTTTATTTGATAGCTATTATGAGTTGCTCTAGATGTGCTTCACTGTTCCCTCATATTATGTCTTCGCTATTGACTTTTGATGGCTATAATAAAATTAAGTTATTCGTGTTATGTATACTGTGTATATGAGCATAATTCACAACACTGAACAGGAGACGAGATGTCTCGAAAGCCACTGAGTTATACTCAAATCCTCGAGAATTATTTTGTTTTGTTTTAACCCACTTTGCTCTCCACTCTCAAGGTGCACTGTAGGCATTGCTTAGGGTGTTTGCAGCGTCCCTTCGGCCCCTAGCCGCAAACCTCTCATTTCTTTTACTGTACCTCCATTGATATTCGCTTTCTTCCATCTGACTTTCCACCCTCTCTAAAAATTGATTCTTAGTGCAACTGCGAGGTTTTCCTCCTGTTGCACCTTCCTGATTTGTCAGTTTTCCTTTCAGCACTGAATGACCTCATAGGTCCCAGTGCTTGGCCTCTGGCCTAAATTCTTTGCTCTATTCTGTCTACTCTCGAGAACTTAAACGAATTTTGGCAGTATTATTCCTCTTGGATTTTCCTTAAGTATTGAATGCTGTCTGGCCGCGAAGGTCCTTTCGCCACTAACCCACCTATGAAGATTTACTCAGTTTTATGCAAGTTTATTGTTATTCCCTTTTTACTTACCCTTCTATACCCTATGTCTCCCTCGATGTTGACAATGGCACGTCTTCCCTTTTCCATATTACTGTGCCCACTTTTCGTGTCTATCTCTTCACTCTTTTCATCAGGCACCTCATTTATCCCACTTCATTTCCCATCCACTCATACGCAGATAGAGAAGTTAACTCCTAACACTTCATATTTGCCCATCAGAAGCTTCCTCTCTCAGCCTCATTTAAACTTGCTTGAAATACTTAATGTGGGAGTTTGAGGATTTTTTTTTTTTTTTTTTTTTGCTTCGGACGGCAAACTTTGCTGGTGATCAAAACCTCCTTAAAGAAACTGACTCTCATTCCCTGGAATTCGAGGTGTGTGAATTTTATCATCCTATTTAATAGGACTGTCATCATCTGAAAGTGTGAAAAGTTTCATTAACATTGTATGTTTATTTTATTACTGGCCGTTGTTGGGATAAATTAGTGTGTTCTGATCTTCTCTCATTGATTTTCCCGAAGGGAGTTTAGTTTTATCAGTTCGCCTCACGCGGTGCACTGTAGGCATGACTTGAGGGTTTTTTTTCCAGCGTCCCTTCGGCCCCTAGTTGCAGCCCTTTTCGTTCCTTTTACTGTACCTTCATTCATATTCTCTTTCTTCCATCGTACTTTCCTTAACCCTCTCCTGACAATTGACTCATAGTGCAACTGCGAGGTTTTCCTCCTGTTACACCTTTCGAACCTTTTTATTCTCAATTTCTCTTTCAGCGTTTGTCCTGTAGCCTAGAGTTCATATCCTATTCCATTTCTTCTTAGTTTCTGTATCAGAGATATCGTGTGTTTGTGCTATCCTATAGATCTACCCTGAACGTAGTATTCTTATCCTGTTTTAAGTCAGATTTTGGCTTTAGCCCCTTAATGTTCTTTTAGATGTACGTAAATTCAAGGAAAAGAAAAATGTTTACAGTATAGATAAGTTGCCTTGACGGGGTTTAGGGCGGCCATCTTTCTCTGATGATTTAGGAACATAAATTTGAAAATTGTGGAAATTGTGGCCCGAAGATAAAACAATTTTATTTTTCTGAAAAGAAAACTATTGTGCCGGCTTTGTCTGTCCGTCCGCACTTTTTTCTGTCCGCACTTTTCCTGTCCGCCCTCAGATCTTAAAAACTACTGAGGCTAGAGGGCTGCAAATTGATATGTTGATCATCCACCCTCCAGTCATCAAGCGTACCAAATAGCAGCCCTCTAGCCTCAGTATTTTTTTTTATTTTGCTTAAAGTTAAAGTTAGCCATAACCGTGCTTCTGGCAACGATATAAGTCTGACCACCACAGGGCCGTGGTTAAAGTTTCATGGGCTGCGGCTCATATAGCATTGTACCGAGACCACCGAAAAATAGATATGTTTTCGGTGGCCTTGATTATACGCTGCAGCTGCTGTACAGAAAACTTGATTGTTTCAAAGAAACTTCGGTGCATTGTTTACTTGTTTTTTTTATTTTACTCACTTCTGGATTCGTAGTTTGGCTAATGAAGTGAAGGGTTCGTTTACGTTTGCAAGTCCGTTTACGTTTGCAAGTCCCGTTCATTTTTTGCGCAATCTTTTGCTGAAAACTTGTGAATCATTCTTTAAATTTTCATTTTTCAGCCATCAAGCCCTTGAGGGCTTGTTGGAAGGTCAAACGGGAGAGTTCTGAAATAATGTGGGTGGGGTATGAAGGAAGGGTATTTAAGAAATATTGTATGCCCAAGCAATTATGGGTACCTTGAAAGAAGAGCTGTTTGTTAATTTTATAATGATACGCCCAAGTAAATTTTTTTTCTCCAATAATAATAATAATAATAAGAAGAAGAAGAAGAAGAAGAAGAAGAAGAAGAAGAAGAAGAAGAAGAAGAAGAAGAAGAAGAAGAAGAAGAAGAAGAAGAAAGCCAACATGGTGTAAGAGTAAATGTATGTTAAAATGTATGTACAGAACGTTTTGTATATATTTTCAACATACATTTAAGCTTACACCATTGTGGATTTTTTCACCATTTTAATGACTCGTGCTATTATGAAATTTTTATGAATAATAATAATTAATGTTCTGCCGCCGTACTGTGGGCGTTGAGGATGTCGAAATGCTCATGAAATATGTTTACAAATTACACGAATGTATATTGTTCATATCTGTTTTCCAGTGGAAGTGTAGACTTTGAGGTTCAGACCCTAATTAATTAAGGTGGACGATGAAAGCTCTATGCTTTGACAAGTATCGGCCTTGAAACTTTGTTGCTGTTTTGATGCTGCCAGATCTAAGTTTGTGACAAAGCTTTGAAATGATTTGTATCTTGATTCCTCTCTCCATTTTTTTTTTCTACGTAGAAGTAAACAGTGCGGAGCCTCTGTACTTGTGTTTATGTATCTTTGCGTCGTCAAATACAGGATGTTCATTTACGTCTCTTGGTCGTAATGTTAGCCTGAAATGAAGATAGGATTTGAAGGGGTTTAGGTGATTCTTAATAAATTACACAGTTTCAAAAGATAAAAGGAGACTGGAAACTACACCATCGGTCTGCATTTAATTACTGATTATTTACCATACAGTTCCAATATAAAATTATAAAATTGCGTATAAAATAATAAGCGATTGTCGTTCACCTTTGACAAAGTCTTTAGGCCGGAGACTCATCAAGCGCCGTTGTGGAATGGAGAGTTCCAGAACTCGGCCTCAGGAATGCAAATCTGATGAACCTGGAATGGGAACTCGATCAACTCGTCGCATGGAATCTGAATGTATTGTCATTATCTGGAACGGGGACGGAAACTTGACGCCTGTATCCGGAACAGTAGATTGGAATCTCGATGAATAGGCCATGGAAAGTTGATGCTAGTGAAACAAGAATGAAATGGTTGAATGAGTTAGAACGCAGTGAATAGGGAAATTTAATCTTGTGAGGTTATTACGCAGGTGTAAGAATATGCTACAGATGGAAACTTAAAGTTGAGGTGCAGGGAAATATTACTATTATATTAAAGGATGATTCTTAAATAACAAATGAAATTTGGTGCCGGGTAAAGTTAAAGAAGTTGGACAGCTGCTTTGGAAGAGAAAGCAGGAAGCGGATGATTATTCACAGTCAGAAGACTGTGCACCTGAGGCTGTAGGAAGGGAAAATATGAAGCGAATCAACTCAGTCAATATATAGGACAGAAGGAATTTGCAAAATTAAAGTAACTGCTTTTATGGCCAAAATGTTTGCTAGGTTAGTGTACCGATTAGATCAACCTCTCAGTAAATTACTGATTTATCGATTGTTAGTCATACACAAAAATGTATATGTTTTGTATAATTAGATAACAGGAAGGGTGTATAACATTTTTGTCTTCATCGGCACTTGCAAGCATTAGTCAAGCATGAAAAATTCCTGCTTTGTATTTAAGCATTGTTTTGTATTTAATTGAAGTTGATTTCGTAATGTTGAAAGTTACTGTTTAGAAGAAATTTGTAGTACTCACTTGTCCAATTTGCTTTAAATTTTATGTGTACGTATGCTTCCATTGGCATTTTTTTATCATTATTATTCACCAATTCATGCAGTCTTTCTCGGGAAATTAGTCATCCCAAGATTAGTATTTTAAAGAGAAGACTTGTTTATATCTAAATCGAGATAACTCTTGTAAGGCTTAAAGAATCTTAGGTGCTTTTTTATAGTTTAGACGTTGGTACATAACAATACAACTATTTGTACTTCATACCGAATCTTGTTTCTGTGGGTGAGGTTCATATAAGCAATTCTGGGCCATTCATGTACAATACTGAAGTATAACTTGTCTTCAAGGGAATTCTATATGCATATCTTTCATCCAGAAGTGTCTCTTGGACTTATTAAAGAAATTATATAGGAAAGAGAAATACAGTGTGGAAAAGCAATGCTGTTTATTTTGAATTTGCTTCCAGATTGGTCAAGATAGACCTTAAGGCGTGGTTTCAGCTGGTGCAGTAATGATTGAAAAAACTGTAAAAATACGAACTGTATTTTGTACAACACCAATAAAAGTGCAAGGTCTGAGGAACCAATAGTTCACCCAAAATGTCAACTGTTCCAAAGAATCAAATCTCGACGTCTGAAAGAAGTGGAATTCGATGGAATATCTGACATGGAAGGAACGTACCTAGGAGAAGGAGGAGGAGGTGGTGGTGGTGGTGGTGGTGGTGGTGGTGGTGGTGGTGGTGGTGTTGGAGGAGGAGGAGGAGGTGGAGGTAGAGTTGGTCAAGGAGGAGGAGGAGGAGGTGGAGGTAGAGTTGGTCAAGGAGGAGGAGGAGGTGGAGGTGAAGTTGGTTGAGGAGGAGGAGGAGGTGAAGGAGGAGGAGGAGAAGGCGGAGGTGGAGTTGGTCCAAGAGGGGGAGGAGGAGTATCTGTCAAGAACAGAATCATCAGCATATGAATGGTCAAGACAAGAGAGGTCTTGGAGTCCATTCATGTTGGAGACGGGATGAAAGTGAGATTTCGTTTTCATATTTTTCGGTTTGTTTCCGAAAGATTGTTTGCCTTATTTATATTGTCAGTTAGCATTTCTAGTTTGAATTCCAGTTGGTTCTAGTCTCTGTTTACTCGTTGTATTGTATTGTATGAGAATTTTTCTTCAGTTATTGACCCAAGAATTTTATGAATAAATTTTTTTTAAAAGTTAGTTATCGTCTGACTGCCATGCAGGTAACATGACAACCGTCACTATTGAATGTTATTGGTCCTCTTGATGCTTGAAGAAATTACTCTTGAACTCTGCTACCCCTCTGTGTTTCCACAGTTTTGTTTTCAGCGTAGCAGCGAGATCATCAACACAGTAATTTTCATTTTGCTTGTGAAAATGAACGAGATGCAAGTGTGTTTTTTTATTCAACAGAAAACCATTGCCCCTTTATAAGTTAAAAGAAACTCAAGTGGCACTGTCATAGTCATACTTAAAATGAGTTTTATATACATATATATATATACATATATATATATATATATATATATATATATATATATATATATATATATATATATATATATATGTATATATATTTATATATATATATATGTGTGTGTGTGTGTGTGTGTGTGTGTGAAATGTAAAAGTACTATGTCGAGCTTAATTTAATGTTAGGTAAAGGTTACAATTAAATTCCTGTTACAGAACATAGTATATATATATTTTTGATATCCTATGTTTTGTAACTGGAATTTCATTGTGAACATTACCTAACACACACACACACACACACACACATATATATATATATATATATATATATATATAGATAGATAGATAGATAGATGAATAGATAGATAGATAGATAGATAGCTATAGATATGTGTGCGTGTGTTAGCGATCTTGTGTGTGTGTATGCGCGTTGGTTATTGATACAAGTAAGTATATATGTATTGACTGCGCCTCAGGAGCGAACGTTTTAAAAGAGCCCATCCTGTCAGGCCGTGACAGACCACCCTCTCCTCTTGAATGGAAGTTGATTAGACGTCGTTGGGAGGACGGGAAGCAAGGAAATTCGAAAAAAAAAAAAAAAAGAATTCGAAGGGAAACGCGGCTGGTGAAAACGATCGAGTTGTTTCCACTCGTTTGTGCCTCTTCGTTTTCGAGTTGTTTCTCTTTTTCTTTTCTTTCTTTTTTTTTTGAAGTCGCCCTACATTGCAGAAGATGCTTCGTAGTCTCAACTGTGTTGGAAGTTCTTGGTTATTTGTTTTTAATGAGACAAGGTTTTTTTTATTGTATGTTTTCGTGTTTTTTTATTGTTGTGCTACATTACAGATGCTTCGTAGTCCCAGCTGTTTTGGAAATTATGTTTTTAATGAGACACGGTTTTTTTTATTGTCCAGATGCTTCGTAGTCCCAACTGAGTTGGAAGTTCTTGGCTATTTGTTTTTAATGACAAGGTTTTTTTATTGTATGTTTTCGTTTTTTTTTTGCGCTACATTACAGATGCTTCGTAGTCCCAACTGTTTTGGAAATTCATTATGCTTTTAATGAGACACGGTTTTTTTATCCTATGTTTCCGCATTAAGAACTTATTGAAATACCAAAAAAAATGGGATGAAATAACAAGAAAAGTAAATATAGGTGAAAAATATTAAATGAAATTAAATTAAAATGAATAAAATTAAGATTCAAGTAAATTAAGAACATAAAAATAATATTCGGGCGTAATGTGATAACCATTTTCTCTCCAAATAGTTCACACACACACACCCCCCCCCACACACACACACACACACACACACACACACACACACACACACACACACACACACACACACACACACACACACCCCGATCATGCTACCAGTTATTAGTACAAATCTCGTTTTTGTTTCGTATGATATAACAAAGTTTCATCATATTCCCGAAACCTGAAATCAAATACTCCAAAAAGAGTCTGCATGTTAGTACCATAAAGGATCATTCCTGAAGCTGTAATAATTCCTCTGTGCATTTTGGAGTTTTCTCTCATTTTTGCAGAAGACTAAGTAACTGAGAGACTACTACGTAACTCAGTAACTGTGAATACTAGGTAAGTAAGTAACTGAAAGAACACTAAGTAACTGAGAGAATGCTACGTAACTTAGCAGCTGAGAATACTAAGTAACTAAGTAACTGAGAGAATACTAAGTAACTAAGTAACAGAGAGAATACTAAGTAACTAAGTAACTCAGATATTACTGAGTAACAGTAGCTGAGAATACTAAGTAACAGAGAGAATACTAAGTAACTGAGTAGGTGAGAATGCTGAGTAAAAAAGTAACTGAGAGAATACTAAGTGAATGAGCAGCTGAGAATACTAAGTAACAAAGTAACGGAGAGAATACTAAGTAACTGAGTAGGCGAGAATTCTAAGTAACAAACTAACGGAGAGAATACTAAGTAACTGAGAACACTAAGTAACTAAGTAACAGAGCGAATACCAAGTAACAGAGTATCTGAGAATACAAACTAACCAAGTTACTGAGATAATACCAACCACGAATCGGGTTCCCAGGAAGAAGGCGGCTGGAATTCCCGAGAAGAAAAAGGAATTATAAAGATCTTGGAGAGTACCTTGTTCAGAGCCTTCCCGCAAGGAGACTTCTCACTGGGGCCTGGCGGGGCTGCTGTTTGGTTTTGTCACGTACCAAATTAATTGAACCCACTAGGCCTGTTCATTTGGAGGCCAAATTGAAAATTCCCCCCTTCCGAAATCGAACATTCTCTCTCTCTCTCTCTCTCTCTCTCTCTCTCTCTCTCTCTCTCTCTCTCTCTCTCTCTCTCTCTCTCTCTTTGAGATCTGTTGCCCGATTAATCTCACGGGCTAACTAATAGAAGCGTGGTTCGTAATGAAGTAATTCAGAACGCCATGGTGGTGTACTCTCTCTCTCTCTCTCTCTCTCTCTCTCTCTCTCTCTCTCTCTCTCTCTCTCTGGTCACTTAAAGTGTGCATATTTATATCGAAACATACACACCTGCAGTGCTCGTTATCGAAAAATCAGCTAATTGACGAACTCAAAATGATACAAGTTTTGAACAAGAAAAGGAGACATTAACAATGATATAAAATGGAGAAAAATGTAACAGTGATCTTTTTCTTGGTATCTTTCACTTTTGAATTTACTTCGATCAATCTCTCTCTCTCTCTCTCTCTCTCTCTCTCTCTCTCTCTCTCTCTCTCTCTCTCTCTCTGGTAAGGATTGCCTCGACTCCCTGCGTAACGACCTATCTACAAAGCTTGTGCTTATTCCATTTCTTTCAGTCAGCAAATTCTTTCCTGAATCAACGCCAGGTGGATGGAATCGCGAATGGGAAATGCAAAGGAATCAGAGAACGAAAGAAAGGGGGAGATAACAAGTAACAGATTTTTAAAAAAGGAACTTTTTAGTTTTATTAGCTTTTCAGTCACTTGAGGATTCGCCAGGCCACTCTTGTTCTTTCCGAGAGAGTCGATTACAGAAAAATTTTGAAAAAGACCGAATTTGGTAACTTGGTGATATTGGCATAAAAGAGTTTAGGTCAAAGGCCAAGCACTGGTGCCTACGAGGTCATTCAGCGCTGAAACGGAAACTGACGGCAAAAAGGCTTGAAAGGTGTAACAGGAAGAAAACCTCTCAGTTGTACTATGAAATAATTGTTTGAAGAGGATGGATAGCAAGATGGAAGACAGATAATATGACTGGAGGTACAGTTAAAGGAGTGAAAGGGGTTGCAGCTAGGGGCCGAAGGGACGTTGCAAAGACCTTTTAGTAATGCCTACAGTGCACCCCGTGCGGTGCACTGACGGCACTACCTCACTACGGTGAACTTTATGATATTTTCTGGTAAGGACCCCCTCTTATTGCATGACTTGTATGGCCCACTTAGTGGCTGTAATAACCAAACACTGTAGAATCTTGTGAAAGGATTTGAAACTTTTTGCAGCAGAGATCAGTTGGATGTGGCTCGAGGCCAGCTTTTATGGTCAATGTTTTTGTCATTGTAACTTTTTATTGTGGTGCAGAAAGTTTACAGAGCAAACTCCTTATTGAAAGTAGCCCACAATAGCTTGAACTTCTGTGGTGTTAGACTAAAACCTCCTGAAATTTATATGATATTATGTGTAGGCTTCCATTTCTTTGTCTCGTTTATGTATAAAAAAAATTTTAATACCATTTTTCCCTTATCATACTAAGGAGTAATATATCTAAGAATAAATTCGTGTTCTAGTCGAAAGTTGTCGCTTATAAAAATCTGACTTGTGGGGGACGTTTGCTGTTTTGTCTCCTGTTGGAAGTGTCAGATCGATCAGTCCCTGTTATCGTTGTAAATCAGGCCTTAAAAAGACAAGGAGAGATACGCTGGGGTCCACCCCATACCTCAACTCCCTTCCACAACTGACGATACTTCGGTTAAGGGCTCTTACTGGCATATGGCCGGTTCATTGTTAACCAACCTTGCAACCGTCGCTTGGCACATCGATCACCTTTTGTCTCAGAATAGATTTCTTGTATTGGTTAAAACTGATTTCATCTTTTCTCCAGAGAGATCCACTACTCCTGACGGAGGACCTAGCGCCGTGGATGTCATCTTTCTCTCAATCCGGAGGAGGAACTCGGTCCTAAAGAAAGTCCTCCGTAGGGGGACTGTAGGCATTACTTAAGGCTCTTTGCAGCGTCCCTTCGGCCCCTAGCTGCAACCCCATTCATTCCTTTTACAGTACCTCCATTCATATTCTTTCCCAGCTTGCTGTCTACCCTCTCCTAGCAATTATTTCATAGTGCAACTGCAAGGTTTTCCTACTGTCACATCTTCCAAACCTCCTTTACTGTCAATTTCCCTTTCAGTGCTAAATGACCTCATAGGCCCCAGCGCTTGGCCTTTGGCCCAAATTCTATATTCCACTCCTAGAGAAAGTCGAGAAGGAAATATCATGAAAGTTAATGACAGTGATAACGCGAGCTCATCAGAAGAACCATAATTCTCGGCCGTTTTATACTTTCGTACAGGATTAAATTTCCACCGGGACACCACCAGCGGTCTGGACTATAAAATTCACATCATTGAAAGGTGGAAGTTAGGACACCATTTGGAGTCCTGCCATTACGTTTTAGGACATTAGAAACAGATGACTCATGCAGGATTTGTCTGATGTGTCATATGTCTCGGGAAGAGGTAATCTAAAATTCATTTTTTTTTTTCTGTTCTTTAGAAGATATGTAGTGTGAAGATAAGAACCCATCACTTTATATTTAAGAGAAAGGTAGTAACTTTGTGGAAGTGTCCCCACTCCCCACAAGAGCTTACATCACATTATTATTATTATTATTATTATTATTATTATTATTATTATTATTATTATTATTATTATTATTATTATTATTATATATATATATATATATATATATATATATATATATATATATATATATATATATACTTACATATAAATAATACAAATTTATTATCTATAAGCGCATATGCATACTTAATACACACACACACATATCTGAAAGTTGTCTTAAGTTTTCAGAGATTGTCGTTCTTCTATTCTAACTAGGCCCAAGGGCCATGTTTTAACTTTTTCAAGTTCCACCTTAGCCTATTTTCTGTTCCACCTTCACGCGTCAGGAACCCGGATTGCCAAAAAGAATGTCCGTTTCAGATTGGTTTCATGATTTCTGCCATTTCATTTCATTCCATTCCAACGCCTCCATTCTCACGGATAACGTTAGCTCTGCCAAGCTTGATATCGATTCACGCAGTGGGTGCACTTGCCAAAATTATGCGAATTTTATGACCTCAGAGCGAAAATACCGCTTCCTCTTTTTACTACATATTCGGTCTTATTTTTCCTCATTATACAAAATGACACCAGTGCATGTATCCTGATTAATTCAGTCATAACCGTTGTACAGGGAAATGTTGCTTCAATATATTTGTAAAAATTATTACGTCCAATCTAGGCACTTTTGGAAAAACTGATGACGTGAGGTTTAAATTTGTTAAATGTTGCCTCCTGGGAGCATGGGTTGGCCCCTTAACCTTTTAAATCGGTGAAAATTCGAGTAAAGTGATTGATCTTCTGTCAAGAACTATTACTGTACATTGCTGGTGCTTATTACCTTTTAGTGTTCTGCTAAAAATAAATGGTTACGTGGGCTGTAATATCCAGGACGAATGCTGCAGCGGTAATAATTAACGAAGTCAGTGCTATTCCAGTACGGG
Source organism: Macrobrachium rosenbergii (assembly GCF_040412425.1). Classification (NCBI taxonomy): domain Eukaryota; kingdom Metazoa; phylum Arthropoda; class Malacostraca; order Decapoda; family Palaemonidae; genus Macrobrachium; species Macrobrachium rosenbergii. The sequence continues at coordinate 48,275,217 of NC_089755.1, read as the reverse complement.
CTTTATCGAACACACGACAACCTGGATCCTTTGGGTACTGTCACCTCTATAGCTATTAGTATGGCGATGGTTTCAGTAACTTCGTGATGACTCTGTCATAAAATGTCATTCCTAATTTTTCCATACGTTATGATTATATGGTCTCTTTCAAAAGCCATTTGATTTTTTTATTTGGATTTTTATCTTGCGCTAATAACTTCTTAATACTGACACTTCAGCCAAAGTGTCCAATTTTTTCAACGTCCAGTTAACAAGTGCCGTAGGTGTGCCTTGATGTTAAAGCAATATCTAGCCATTTTTGGTCATTGGGTTCCTAAACAAATCTGACTTTCCTATCGAAGCGTAACAAACGCCTGTTTCCAAATAGCAAATTAGGCAGATACGAAGATAAGTAAAGGACATTTTTTCTCTGCCAAATGCCCTTGGCAGGAGCCCTTAAAGACTGTAGACCATCTGAGTCGTTGAACGGAGAATCGCGCCAATCAGCGGCTGATTTGGGCGGTGGGATCCGAGTTGTCAACTATATTTTGATTTAATGGCTCTAATATTGTTTAAGAAGAATTTTCGGGACATTCCGTCTTATACATCTACTTAAAACTACTTCAGAAGTAAAAATATAGAAGTGGTCAGAAAAAACTATAGCTTGATAGGAATAGCTGTATCATATTTGCTATAAGTTCAGTGAAAATGGCAACTGAACCGGTTGGCTCGGTGAAGGAAACCTTTGACAAGAAGTGCGGAGATCTCATGAACCAGTTGAGTTTTTAGTGTTCTGTGTATTATCTTTATTTCTGCAATATTATTATATTATCGTCCTTCATCAGTATGTATCAGTTATGTCTGGAAACAACTGAATTTGCCGGTGCAATCATTAAAAAGAAAAGTAGACAGAAGTGAAAGAAAACGGCTTTTTTCCTTGTTGATTTGGAAACAGAAATGTTTAGGCGGCCATTATTAAACATCAGTTACATCCTTTAGGAAACCGTGAGTATTACGAGAATAACAGCCTAATTAAACGTTTCATTTTCATTACAGTGACTTCGTGATAATCGAGAATTTGAAGAGTAATTAAATGTAATAGGAGATATCCACAGTTTTGCATAATAAATTTACACAAGCTCATGATCTTGAGTGAGTGGATTGTTTAATTGTGCTGCTAATTTGTTACATTTTATCGTATTTGCAATGGAACAGTAATTGCCTGTGGTGTATGTACACATTAGTTGGTTAAGAATGATGGCAAGTTTAACTCGAATAGTCAGATAATTATGTCAATTTTACGTACATTTTCACCATTCTGTATATAAAAAAAATAATTGTAATTGTACTCATTTTGTCCGGAAGTTTACACAGATGTCATTAACGTAAAATTCACGACAAATAATCCTAACTGGTGCATGAAATACACTGGGCGCGCCCCGTTATAACGACCACCGCTGTTATTTTTATACATATTGACTTTTGCTGTAATGTTGCAATGCTTGTATTATCCTGTGATACAGTGCCGTGCTGATAGATAAATGGACATACAAAGGCGAGATATTGAAGTTCATTATGCAATGTCGACTACGATTTTACTGTTAGCAATATTAATATAGGCCATATTGTTAATGAATATTGAATATAATAGTACAGTAGAGAAATGTTTAGACAAAGAAAAGTAAAATAAGTGTACCAAGTACAGAAATTCACTGTCGTGTTCAATTTTTATCTAATCGTTATTGCTGTTGTTATTGTGCAGTATCCTGTAGTAGCTTAGTACTAACATGAATAAAATTATTATTTTACCGTGAAGATTGCAGCCGTTTTTATATGTCCGTTAAAGTCCCGTAAGACGCATAAAGATGAAATGTATATTTTCGTAATGGTTTGTGTATATTAGCTTCAACCGGGCTTTATGTTATACAGTATAATATATATATATATATATATATATATATATATATATATATATATATATATATATATATATATATATATATATATATGTTTAGTAATAACCCCTCATGGGATCAAATGTCTGATACTGAAGTGTTCATGTGTAGAAACAGCGAACCCGATTATTCCCATGTAAAAGAATAACGAACCCAATATATATATATATATATATATATATATATATATATATATATATATATATATATACGTGTGTGTAAACTTGTGTATTTTCGTATTTTTGTGCGCATGAGAGAGTGAATGCCACCGAGTGTATAAATAAATAAACAGTGTAAGCATGGATTCAAAACCCCCCTCTTTCAGAAATTCGATTACAAGGCAGCAAGGGTTCTTGTGCAATGTTAAAACTAAATATTTTCCCATGCGTCATTATCATATTGATTCGTGATTTACGTAAATTTTTCCCCCCCTTTAACATTACGTTGTTTATAAGTAATTTTCTAATAATAGTCTCATGTTACCCAGACCATCTGTTCGGGATAATAGCACTCTGTGTGGGGTGGAGTGCCGTGATAAAATATTTTTCATACAATGATAAAATATTTTTCTTATACTGATAATGGAAAGATATGTAGGCCTGATTCACATGAAATTTTCCGTTTTTCGTAAAAACTCTTGTGTTCTATAATACGATTATTTGCTTTATAATACGTGTAATCATATATTGACTACAACTATTTAGTAAAAAAATCTCGGCCTCAGGATATACCGAAGATTTTAAAATGACAGTAGCACAAATAAATATAATATGGAAAATGTTATGCTTGTCGTTGCACTTGATTTATATAGTTACTACTACTAAAATTTGTGGCTATGAGAAATATATAGTTCTGAGGAGCGACTGCAATTTTGAACGTACGTATAATAAACATCCTGTCTTATCTGCTACTCCAGCCAGCCAGTGACAGCAACACAACTGATAACCACAGCACTCTTGAATAATCCAGCGGGATTAATTTTTCAAGGCTTATCGTGGCACCGTTTGGGGCGGGGGTGGGGGCGCATGCTTTCTAGGCCTATGTGGATTACTAGTCTTTACGTCCAACGTTCGATGGGAGTCTACAGTAGTGATTCGATGCGGTTTATATCGCTAAAGTATATAAATATAAATGGGTTATAAAGTTATCAGCATTTTCATAGATATATATATATATATATATATATATATATATATATATATATATATATATATATATGCCGTTCCTTCTATCAGAGGGTGGTTGATTACCACCACATTCAAATTTAAATCGCCGAATCGTGGATGAACCCCCGTGCAGAGAACTTCCACGCCACGAGCCGCTTCGGACACTTACACGGAAGGCTTACCAGCAGCTTGTCAAACCCTCTGCACACAATGAGCTCTTCACCTCAGTCCCCACACATACACACACACACACACACACACACATATACACATACATATACATATATATATATATATATATATATATATATATATATATATATATATATATATATATATATATATATATATATATGTACAGTATATGACTTTTTATCACATCACCGTGATTCATATACAAGCATTAAGCTACAAACGTCCTTTAATATCCAATTGGCTCTACCTCGGAAATAATATATTTTCATATATGTTACCGAAGGAATTTTTCAGTTGATAATAAGTTCGTCGTCCCGTGGGCTCGAAACCAACGAAAGACACAGAACTCAGGACTACAGGGACGCCTTCACCCACGGCCAACAAGTGAGGTATAGTTGATATCGTGTATGTATATATATATATATATATATATATATATATATATATATATATATATATATATATATATATATATAATGTGTGTGTGACATTGATGCATATTTTGAAACACCGTCCTCTGGTTTTTCCCTGAAAAGCGGAATGCAGCCATCTTTTTATCGGCCTTATCTGAGCTCTTTTGTCATACCATTATAAAGTTTGATTAGATAAAGCCCATCTGTGGGAGGATGGCTTCAGTTGGGATTTCGTTGACGTAGTGTCCGCTCAACTTTTTGCTGGTTTCTACCAGCTTTTTCAATGTAGTTTTTTTATATATATAAAAATTTTGTGTTCCTTTAGGATTCAGTATTGATGTTCAAGATATATATTCTTTTCGTGTGTTTTGTTACTGTATATCAGAGACTAACTTTGAGAATTGCGTTTCCACGGGAGGAAGTTGCGAACGCTTCAGTGTTACGTTTGCCTTAGGCGTAGAACGCTTCAGTGTTCACATTTTTCCGAGGATTAGAACACTTCAGAGCTCCAGTTTTTCCAAGGCGTAGAACGCTTCAGTGCTCATATTTTTTCCAGGGATTGGAACACTTCAGAGCTCCAGTTTTTCCAAGGCGTAGAACGCTTCAGTGCTCATATTTTTCCGAGGTTTGAAACACTTCAGAGCTTCAGTTTTTCCAAGGCGTGGAACGCTTCAGTGCTCATATTTTTTCCAAGGATTGGAACACTTCAGAGCTTCAGTTTTTCCGAGGCACGGAACGCTTCAGTGCTCATATTTTTCCAAGGTTTGGAACACTTCAGAGCTCCAGTTTTTCCAGGGCATAGAACGCTTCAGAACTCCGACCTGCGCAAGGCGTAAAACGCTTCAGTATTTCATTATTGCTAAAACAGAACGCATCAGAATTTCAACCTTTCAGGGTATAGAACGCTTCAGTATTCCAATCTGTCGCTACACTGCTAGAATCTCAGAGGTTCGGATATGCAGAGGATATATAACGCTTCAGTGTAAACTCTTTAAGTGAAGTGTGTGAGTGAGTCGAACCTTCTTTAAAACAGAATGAAAGATTGTTCGAAACAAAATGGCTGAAGGTAGACTTCTACAGTGCATGAGTTATTGCCAAAGCGAAATAAAGCCGTGCTTTAATCTCCTTTTATAGAAAACTGCTTTTCAATAGAATCTTCTCACGAATAATTTTTTAAGACCAGAATGCTTTTGTGCTAAAATTTCTTGGAAAATCATAGTGCTTCGGTGCTAGAGTCCTAAAAAGTCTCTTAACAAAAGCTTTTATGACTAAATCTTCTCACCACTATGAATCCAGATGACATCATGAACCTCTCAGTTAATTTAATATTACGGGGGTATTGCCATCAGTAAACCTCTCGCGGTGCACTGTAGGCATCACTTAAGGATCTTTGCAGCGTCCCTTCGGCCCCTAGTTGCAACGCCTTTCACTTCTTTTAGTATACCTCCGTTCATATTCTCTTTCTTCTATCGTACTTTCCACCCTCTCCTAACAATTGATTCACAGTGCAGTTGCGAGGTTTTCCATCTGTTACACCTTTACAACCTCCTTTATTCTCAATTTTCCTTTCAGCGCTGAATGACTTCATAGGTCCCAGTGCTTGGCCTCTGACCTAAATCTTACATTCCAATTCCAGTTCATTAAATGTCTTGTCAATTTTTTCTTATTTGTTTTTGATAAGTATCGGGAAATGAAGGTGACACTTCTTGGCAAAGGAGACATTACATTATCCAGTCGAGTAAACAACACGTCACCTCCGTGTGGTTTCTGATTGTCTGCAAAAACAGAGTTCTCACTGTTTTTTCGAGACACTACTGATAAAAAAATTCCCGTCTGAGAGATAACATTTTGAATTGTGTACGTCGATGTATGTCAGTTTTTATACATATATTGCGCAATGCTCCTATGGACATGTCTTGTTATATATATATATATATATATATATATATATATATATATATATATATATATATATATATATATATATATATATATATATATATAAAGTTTCCAACAGACCAATGAGTGATTAACAGCTCTCCTATTGGCTGCAAGGATTAGACGTATTTTACGTGCTAAGAACCAGCTGGTTACCTAGCAACGGAACCTACAGCTTATTGTGGAATCCGAACCATTGTACCGAGAAAATGAATTTCTATCACCAGAAATAAATTCTCTAATTCTTCATTAGCCGACTGAGACTGAACTCGGCCCTAGCAGAGTGCTAGCGAGAACTCTACCGACTCGTCCAACGAGGAACTATATATATATATATATATATATATATATATATATATATATATATATATATATATATATATATATATATATATATATTCTGACGTTGATATTCAAGTTGTTTACAGTTTCGTATTCCTTAAATACTATTTATTGGAATCTTGAATTCGTAATTTTATCATGATTTCGTTTTCAGTTTTAAAGCCACTAACAACACACGAAAAAAAAAACACTTAGTAGTAGGGAAAGCCATTGCAAGAGGAATGGCAGTGCTAGGTTCCCTCTTTGCCTTCAAGAGGCTCAAAGAGGAGTGCCCGAAGGAGGGGGAGAAGGTCTCCAGTCGCCGAGATCCAAAGAGTAAGTCTGCGTCGTAGGTCATGGCTTTGAAAAATGAGACGTGAATCGTTCTTGTTTTTTTATTGCTTTTGTATTGTTTTCGTCTTGCAGCTGTGGGTGTGCGCGCGCGCGCGTGCGTGTGTGTACTCGTGGAAGGACCTAATTTTGATTATTTGTCCTTTGTTCGATTTTGTAGTTTGTTAATGTGGTCATTTTCTTCCATTCAAAAGTTGGTGACGGAAAGAGGCAGTATTTTGTAACTATAATCGCAAGCGGTATCCCTCTATCTATTTAACTCTCTTGTCTGTTTGTCTGTCTATCGACAGACATCGTCAGTCCGGCTATACATCTCACCTCTTCTGGTTTTTACCATGGCCGGATACAAGTATCACTATAATTCTAGTCTGTCAGTTTGATTCCTCTAGTCAGTCGGGGTCGCTGTTTTTTAATGAGCCTTTACCAGCTGCCTCTGTTTTCTCTCGATAACAATGAAAATGCTGTTTATTACAGTTACAACATAACCTGGTTTTTAAACTGTGTCCTATTTTGGATACGTTCATTATGTTTTTTTTTTTTTTTCTCCCTTTTATGTCATGAGTAATAATCTGGGAATTTGTCAATCCTTGCAGCAAATAATGTATACCTGTTTATGCCTTTATGTGAATTCTGACTATTTATTTATATATATACTTGCTTATTTATAACAAGAATAATCTTTTTTTATAACGACTTCATTCCCTGCTGTTGGGTACCGTAAACATCAAACACCAGATAGGCCTATAGGTGTTCAGGAGTCGTGTTTATTTAGAAACACTGCGTAATAAATCTTGAATTTCTGCTCATTCTCGTTTTCACTTGAAAGCTCGGAATTTAATGGCGTACTTTTCCACTGTCAATTACTTTAGATGAGTGAGCTGTTTCATGCTCTGATTTTTCCTGATCCGATAATCCTCAGGACATCAGCGTTCGATGAGGTCAATCATTCTGACGTCATTTATGTGTTTGTTGATTTTTCGAACACATAATGCGAACTCATTGTGGTTACCGTTGGGAATGATATAATTTATATAAAATGTATGTATATTATATATATATATATACTGTATATATACATATATGTATATATATATATATATATATATATATATATATATATATATATATATATATATATATATGTGTGTGTGTGTGTGTAGTAATATGTTGATGTATCTACTTTTGGAATACCTTTTCACGCATGATTAGTTGTCACCCTCGACGTGATTTAAAAAAAAAAAAAGGGTAAATAAAAAGTCCACAGGAGTATGTAAGTAACACTAAATTGGCTCTTTCACGAGAACTTATACGCTATTGTGGACTTCGTATCCAGTCGTGACCCAGGATTTCGGGGTTAGTAACAAGGCGAGTGAAGTGTCAGGCGCCCTTTATGTCTCGTAAAATGAGACGTAAAAGAAAGTTATTAATCTTTCTGTAACTTAATTGTAAACTTCGCCCCCCCTTCCCCCCACATGGGCTGGGGGCAGTAAAATTCTGCCGCTTTCAGCTTTGCTTAGATGAGATTAAGTTGCTACTGGGGCTTACAGAAACAAAACAAAACAAAAAAATTTTAATACATGTATGTGTAAAAGCAATCGTTGGCTTCAAGGCGAGGTTGAAATTTTGTTTTACTTCATGTAATATCTTTTTTTTTTGGTGGGTGGGGGAGGGGTTGTGGGGTGGATCTCGGTCTCATTCATGATAAGAGGGCAGCCATTTTGTTTGTGGCTGAGGTAGACTGACAAACATATGCTTTATTATATTTGTTGAATGTGCGTGGGTGTCTGTGCGTACATACTTATTACATACATATGTGTAATATATATATATATATATATATATATATATATATATATATATATATATATATATATATATATTGTATATATATACATATACATACATACATGCATACACGTCTTGGGTACATGTTATTTTACATGTATATATGTTGCTAGAATCTCAAGGGTAATAAGTAGGATGGAGGAATTCTGTTGATTTGTGTATGTGCGTGTGTGTGTGTGTGTGTGTTTGTTAACCAGGTGTCATCTGTACAGCTGTTTCCAGTCGATGTGTGTGTCATTGTGGATGCTTACGCATTCTCTTGTAAACATTGAAATCGGTCACAGTAAAGCATTGACAGTACGTATATGCATCGATTTCTTTAAGGTCCCTATTTACAATGGCAACAAACCTGTTTTGTTTTGTTATCAATTAATATGATTGTTTACGATGCAGATTTTATGGCAGATTGAATATATCTTTATCACAAAGTATTAGTTCATGATAAAGAAAATGAAATGTGTTCAGCTAAATCTCACGATTTGTTCATGAAGCGGTTTTATCAAACTGAATCTCTTAATGGGATGATGAAACCGTTGTATAAGACTAAATCTCATAATGGCATGACGAAACTTTTTTTTTTTAACTCAAAACTGGGTTTTGACAAAACATTTATCAAATTAATCTCACGAAGGGATGATGACAGATGCTTTTTAATTAATTACCATACTTTGGTAATATCAGTTTTAAAGCAAATTCCACAATTTGACAAGGACACTTTTAAAACAGTTTCCATAATTTGACAATGACAGTTTTTAAAACAATTTCTATAATTTCACGATGACAGTTTTAAAAAAAATTCCATAATTTGACAGTGACAGTTTTTAAAACATTTTCCATAATGTGACAATATCAGTTTTTTAAATCAGTTTCCTTAACTTGAAAGTGACAGAATTTTTATAATTACAAAGTCTCATTATTTGAAAAAAAAAAAAAAGTTAAATTTGAGTGACATCTCACGCAGTAGTTTCACGATTGCAATTTTTTTTTTTAAATTGAAGTCTTGAATGAATTCTCAAATCTTTCTTATATCTCTTTCCAGATGGAGCGGACGACAAGCCGATCATGGTAGATATGAAAGAGATGAGTGGCTACGAAAGGAATTTGTACCTCTACTGAATTAGTACAATATATATATATATATATATATATATATATATATATATATATATATATATATATATATATATATATAAACATATATAAATATATATATATATATATATATATATATATATATATATATATATATATATAATATAAAATTTTTGTAGTACTCATTGCATGTGCTATATGAAGCACTTGCTGGTCTGTATGTATTGAAGACAGTTTATATACTATGAACTTGAAACTTATCTGTGATAGATCCTACAATTACCAGAAATATCTTTTCGTTTCAAGAGCTTAGCTTTATCCCCCTGAGTCCTTATTTGTTTATACTTAATATTGAAATTGATTTTTAGCAAGTATGAGGGGGGGGCGTCGTAGTACCGGTTTATTATTATTATTATTATTATTATTATTATTTATTATTATTATTATTATTATTATTATTATTATTTTACCAAGTTCATTGACCCAGTACTTCAATTCCACCCTTTTTTATTTCTTTAAAGGAGGAGATGGTGCACTATTATTATTATTATTATTATTATTATTATTATTATTATTATTATTATTATTATTATTATTAACATAATAAGTTCATGGATCCATTACTTCAATTCCACCCTTATTTTCTAGTCCCCTTCCAGGAGATAGTCTGTTGTTATTAGTATTATTATTATTATTATTATTATTATTATTATTATTATTATTATTATTATTATTACCAAGTTCATTGACCCAGTACTTCAATTCCACCCTTTTTTCTTTAAAGACTTAGATGGTGCATTATTATTATTATTATTATTATTATTATTATTATTATTAACATAAGTTCATGGATCCATTACTTCAATTCCACCTTTTTTTCTAGTCCCCTTCCAGGCGGAGATAGTCCGTTGTTGTTATTATTATTATTATTATTATATTATTATTATCATTACCAAGTTCATGGACCCAGTACTTCAATTCCACCCTTTTCTATTTCTTCAACCCCACTCCAGGAGGAGATGGTTGAGCGGCCAAGGGTGTCTATGATGATCAATTCCTTGGCCAACTACAATGCCACAATCCCCTCCGCCGTCGAGATGGATGCCAGCAAGTCCAAGCCGGCAGCCAAGCTTGGAACCGTCATGGGCGTCTATCTACCGTGCATCCAGAACATCTTCGGCGTCATCCTCTTCATCCGTATGCCCTGGATCGTCGGGACGGCTGGAGCTGTCTTGGCGTTCACCATAGTCTTTATTTGTTGCTGTACGGTAAGAACGCCGTGAATTTTGGTACTAACATTTTCCAGTTTCCTGTATGTCCTCGTTTCGTCAAGGTTTGGCTTGTGAAAGGGGAGGCATAAATTGCTCCTTTTGTTTAACCTTATGCCTGCTGCATTATCAGCCGTTGACTCAATGTCTATCATCAGGCAGTAATTGCACTAAAAAACTACGGTTTATTTGTAATGTCTAGTACAACCTTGCAGGCGAAAATTCCAAGCTACCCACATAGTATTAGAGAATTAACAGAGAAACATGATCTCTGTAGGGCTTGTATCCTTGGCTCCAGTGGGACTCGTGAAGGCTTGATATTGAAATAGAATGTCCACTGGTTGGAGGGGAGAACGTACTTTTAGGTGTTGCTGATAGTCTGCTTAATGCAAGGGGAAAGTGTCTGGACTCAAACAAGAGATGTGCCGTCAGTAGCTGTGTTAGGAAGGCCTTCTCAGTCTGCAGTATTTGGAAAGCTGCCCACGCGGACCTAAGATGGGATACAGATGGGAAGCAGGCGACACCCTTCGGAGAACCATTGCCCATGTAGCCACCCCAAAGGCACCTTATGAAAGAGTATCATGCTGAGCCTCACAGCCAACCTTCACAATAACATCTTGTAAACTTACATAACAAAGACATTGCCCAGATGATGTAATCAGAAGTGCTGAAAATACTCACCAATATACCCAGTCATAATCAGAAGTGCTGAAAATATCCTCGAAGGTACCCCGTCCGAATCAAAAGTGCTGAAACTACTCGCCAAGATACCCAGTTCTAATGAGAAGTGCTGAAAATATACACTTAAGAGGATAACTGTGAGTGACTGGCGATTGTTGAATGGGTTGAACATCACACGGCAGCAGCCATTGCTGAACACTCAGACTTCCTCCAGTTACATTATCCCCTCCAGTAGAGGGATATTCTAGTACCAGCGTACAGAGATCACGTTTTTTGTTGATTTTCATATTTAATCCATACTCCTAGTTTTTAGTTTTAAATTTTTGCTTGTAAGTTGGCACTGGATATTAGATAGGTACTGTAGTTTCCTTATGTCATTATTGCCAAGATGCTAGCCATGAGGTAATGGCCGAAACAGCTTGAGGTATGATGATAAACAGATGGAGCAGCATATCAGCCGTGTAAGTCATGACCTTGAAAATTTCAGCCTTAAAGATGCAAGAAATATGGTTGCCTTAAAATAGAGGTATCACATATAATGTATTATATATATATTATATATATATGTATATATATATATATATATATATATATATATATATATATATATATATATATATATTACATATATGTGTGTGGGGGGAGGGGGTTAGGTGAGAGAACTGAAGCCTGTGTTTTCAGGTATTCCTTACCCAAAATGTAACCATTTGTTGTGTGACAATAAGCACATCTTCAGATCATATGCAAACCATCTTGAACAAGTAGCCCATACGTGGTGAAGACTGTGGCAGCCTTTATTAAATACTGTCATAATAAATCTGTTAATGTGAACCTTTTTTTATTATTCCAGACCTTTTTAACTGGAATTTCCATGTCTGCCATTGCCACGAACGGTGTCGTTCCAGCGGGAGGCTCGTACTTCATGATTTCCCGATCCTTGGGGCCGGAGTTTGGAGGGGCGGTAGGCCTCCTCTTTTATATAGGCACTACAGTTGCCGGTGCTATGTATATAATTGGAGCTGTTGAGATCCTTTTAGTAAGTTCACTTTTGAGTTGTTGATTTCTGCTGTGCATATCTGATAAGAAAGAAAACGTGATCGAATGACTATTGGCAGGAATTGTAGTTTACAGTAATATTTTGTCTGAGGACATTTAGTGTTTTACGCAGTAGCTCATGTGGATGTTTATCATCTTGTCAGTGTTCCTTAGGTGATTTTTTTTATTGTCTTAGCCAGGGGAAAATCTGATAATTTGTAGTAGAGTACAATACAGTTAATCATCACAGATATTCATCAGATACTTGTGTAATTTGCTTCAGTTGTCACCAGTTCACATCATTTGGCACCTTCCTGAAACCTAATAACCTGAATTTCCAAAAATACGTACTTCATTTTTAGGCCTACCCTATGCTTAGTAGTCTGCTGAAGCAAGTGAATTATAGTGGTAACATTCATTGCAATATCCATTCTGTTGCTATTTCTTTGTCATCTTAACAAAGTATTTGTGTTTTCCAGACTTATATGGCACCGGTGTTGTCGATATTCGGCGATTTCACGAAAGACCCAAATATAATGTACAATAACTTCAGAGTCTACGGAACCATTCTCCTGTGGATCATGTGCACCATCGTTAGCATCGGCGTCGCTTTCGTCAGCAAATTCGCTGCCATTGCGTTAGCTTGTGTCATAGGATCCATCGTCGCCATCCTTGTTGGGATCTTTGTCAACATCAACGGGTCTGAGAAATTGCAGTAAGTTGTATTAACCCTTTTTTTTTTACTTTCTTAAGTAGAAGGTAATGTGGTCTACTTCGTGGTCCTTAACAAACAAATATCGTCCTTTGTTTGTACTATACCGAGCTTAGTGACCAGTTTGAATCTTTCCACCTCATTTCAAACCAGTGCCGTTTGTTGAGGCTGGTCTTTTATATTTACATTTTATTTTTGGCTCTCACTGTTTGGTTTAACTCGGTAGAATTTTGGTAACCCTCTGGATAAATGTTTGTTTTTATTTGACTTTTTGATGTGTCTGTTCTTGTCACAGTGCCTTCCTTACATTGTACCGTGATACAATAGTTTAAGAGTATTGAGAAAATAATTTAAAGCTCTTGGCCTGCCGAGTTGAACCATTGGTACTGCCAGACGTAAAATTTAATCTAAAGATTTTTGTGCTTGAATTTCATTTCAGGTGGTTTTGCATTGCATCAATAAATTTCAGTGTAGATGTCAAAATATTAGACAATTTTCTTTTGAGATGACAAATTGAGATTTAAGGATATTTGATAATTAAGGCAGGTTGCTATTAGGATCATGAAATATTTTAGCCTTATGATAGAATCCATAGAAACTATGAATGGGGAAGGTAGTTTGGAGTGCAGCTGACCATTTAGACCTTGAAGGTTTTAGATAGTGGATTGCATTTGCCGCAAGAGTAAATTGTATCAGTTTTACATTTAGAACATTGAAAGGTAATGATACAGTGTCGCATAGTATATGCTTATACTTATGCTTGACCAATTACTGAAGTATTTGAAAACTTATTTTACACTGCACAAGTTATGATATACAAATACAGTACAGTTTTTCAGGTATTTGTAGTGACAGCTTTATTACAAATCTGTTGAGATTAAATATTTTCCCACAGGATGTGTATACTGGGAGCCAGATTGCTATCTCAAGTCCAGAATTGCTCCAAAGAACCAGACGGCGATATGTGGAACATGTATTGTGCAAAGGATAACGGAACTGTCGCCACCAACATCACTGATTGTGACCCTTACTTTAGAGACCACAACACGACTCTTCGTCCAGCTATATTGGGATTAGCTTCCAGTGTATTTACCAGTAAGATGATAGATTTTTGTTTATTTTTGGACTACAAGTTTTTTCACAGTTTCCAGCTGTCGTGTCTTCCAAGTTCTTTACCTATGGTGTGATATTACAGTATTGAATATGTGGACTGTAAATATGCAGTTGTATTCCACCTTGATTCCTGCAGCTTTCCATATTTAAGAGAAAAATCAATCCCTTATTTTCAGCTTGAAACTTGCTCATTTCCTGCCGCCTCTTCCTTCTTTCTCATTATTTTCAAACATTCGTTAGTTGCTCATTTTGTATGCCAATGAAAAATCATGCCATAGGATCGAATTCACTCCTTTGAATAGAAATTGAGAAATTCAGCCCTTTTTTATTTCATTTATGATAATCTCACTTATGAGAAAACTGTGATGTATGTATATTGCACTAATTTTTTAAAAATTCGTGTTGAAGATTATTATTGTGTTTTTGTCACTTTCTAGGAAATTTGGGTTCTCACTTCATGGAAAAGGGTCAGGTTGTTGCCGATGGTGATAATCCTGATGACTACGAAGCCCTCAATAACCCAACTTACAATCAAGTCATTATTGATATCACCACAAGTTTCACCACCCTTGTTGGAATTTTCTTCCCTTCCTGCACTGGTTAGTAGCTGTTCCTCTCAATTCACTATTGATGAATATTTTTAGCAGTAGTTGACTGCCATTGATTCACAGAATGGTGTCAGAGGTCTTGATGTATTGTACCTGTATTTGACTTTCATTAAATCACAGAATGGTGTCAGAGGTCTTGATGAATATTTTTAACAGTAGTTGACTTCCATTGATTCATAGAGTGGTGTCAGAGGGCCAGGATGATGTGCAGCTTGTAATGTACTATACATCTAATGTGATGTTCCCTTTTAGGTATCATGGCCGGTAGCAATAGGTCAGGAGATTTGGCCGATGCCCAGAAGAGCATTCCAGTGGGTACTTTGGCAGCCATCGTAACTACTTCCATAGTTTATTTAAGTTACTTGCTGCTGTTTGCAGGTTCATATGACGTCATACTGATGCGAGATAAGTAAGTTGTTTTCAAAATTTGGTGTTCTTTAAAAGTTTCGTTTTTATGTATGAAAATTAGAAAGATTACTCATTGGTTTACATAAAATTTTCCTTTGGAAATGTACTGGTTTATACTACATGATGATTTAAAAGTTTGCATGCTATGAATAATTTTAAGAAAACGTGTCTCCCAACCATTGTTTAATATTGTATTGGCAAGTCCAATACAATATTAAATTAAACTTTTTATTTGCTTTAATTACCAGGTGTGGTAAATGTTAAATGTGACTCCATAGTGCCAAAATGTACTCTGCTTTCTTTTACACACTAAATAATCACTATACGTGTACATGCCTTCATATGACTGCTTTTAACTTTTCTTTTTTTTTTTTTTTGCCACCAGTAGCGAATATCTGCACGTTTTGTATTTGGCTCCCCTATTTTGGAAATGATAAAATTTTTTTTTTTAATTTTCATTCTTTAAAACCTTTTCGACAACTTCTGGTTTCACCTAAGTTTACATATGCTTTGTCCATGATTATAATCATTCTGACACGTGATTTATATGTCATACTTAACCACAGTGAAATGAAAAACTGGTTGCAAATCCTGACTGGTTTTAACTTTATTTCTCAGACATTTTCAGAGGACTTTATCTCTTTATTACTTGGGTTTTATATACTTTAAAATGTTACTTACCTTAAAGGCTAGCAGGTGAGAGGTATTTTTAACACACTAGGTACTTACCTTAACAGGGGGTTGATGGCCCAAGATTTGAAATCTCTACTGGTCTGTCTCCTAGAGTCATGAAGATGACAGTGCCAAGATTTTGGTTAGTTGTGCCATGTGAATGATGTATGTTTTGCCTAATGCTTTACATTCAGGTATTTTGGCCATAATAAGCATTCCCAGTATGTTTCTTGGCCTTTAACAAACATGTTCAGAGCCAGACCAATGAAAAGGTTAGCATGCATACCGACACCGTTATGGTGATCGATCCGGGGGTAGTAACCCCCGACATTATGGATAACTTTTTTCTCTGGTATATTTAGCTTGTAGTTATACCTAGAAATGGTGGTATTGGAACCATTTCACTGGGTGCGACAGGTCTCCTCAGAAATAGATTTTCCTTGTCAAACCCCTTTGTAAACTGTTGCTATTTTGATAGGATCTTAAGTCATTCAAGTATTATTCTCAGGGAATATTTGTAGGGTAATGAAGTGAATGCTGCATTACAGAATTATTTTAGAATTTAACTATTTATAAGAAAATAGTTTATAGTTGGGAATAGATTAAGAATTATACGTTATTAAAAAGTAAAGAATTATGTAAGAGTATGCAAAATAATGAAATTTAGCCATCACTCCTTAGACTGTTTAAAGTATCATCACCTGCAGCAGCAGCAACAATAATACTGTAAGGATAATACTAATAAAAGTACCAGGACTATATGATTAATGATACAGCTATTAATACGTAACTGAAGACATTTTTCAAGTCTGGGATACTGTATTTTGTTGACGTTATTTCCCGGTACAAAATACAGTGCTCTAACTGGTGTGTGCTTTATGTGATTGGACCCAAGTTTGACGGAGGCTTTGTAGGCTGGGTTCGGTCATAAACAAACACTATTTTAGTGAACATAAAGCACTTGATAATAATTAAATACATTTCTTGCCCTCAACCAAATCACATATGCACTCAACAAATATATTCTGATTAATAATCCCAAAATTTTCTTCATTACTGTATTTACTATTAAGACCTTTTTAAGTATAAGAGTTTATTAATGTAACATTGCCAAGGCTGGATCTCTACCAATATCATTTTCTTTTAGGTTTGGCCAAAGTGTGGGTGGTAAACTGGCTATAGCTTCTATTTCATGGCCAAATGAGTGGGTCATCCTGGTAGGATCTCTCCTGTCAACCATGGGTGCAGGTCTTCAATCACTTACTGGAGCACCAAGATTGTTGCAGGCTATTGCAAAAGATGGTATCATTCCATTTTTGGCACCTTTTGCTGTTGCCTCCGCTCGGGGGGAACCATTAAGAGCTCTTCTGATAACTGGCGGTAAGATATGTAGCAGGATTTTTTTCATTTTCAGAGTAGAATATAATACACCCAATTCTGGTCCATTTAGTTTTATTGCCGCTGTCTAATTATCACCCATATTATTTTACATTTTATTGTATGTTATTTTTATAATAATTGATTATCTGAAGTGGTGTACGTATAAAAACTGAAATTTTTTTTATTTACAGGTATCTGCCAAATTGCCATCCTGATTGGTAATCTTGATTACATAGCTCCAATTCTGTCCATGTTTTTCCTTATGTGTTATGGTTTTGTTAACCTTGCATGTGCTCTACAAACATTACTTCGCACACCAAACTGGAGACCAAGATTCAAATATTATCATTGGTATGTTACTTTGCTTATTTGATTCATTGTAATAGTGATGTAGATGAAATATTCATTTGTTGTTTGTATCATAATAGCGCTTACAAAGTATTCTCTTTTACCCTTAGGTCATTGTCATTCATTGGTTTGTCCCTCTGCATAACAGTCATGTTTATGACATCATGGTATTATGCATTAATAGCAATGCTACTTGCTGGAATCATATATAAGTACATAGAATTCCGTGGTGCTGAGAAGGAATGGGGAGATGGCATCAGAGGTATTGCTCTCTCAGCAGCAAGATACTCCTTGTTGAGACTAGAAGAAGGTATGTGGACTCAATTACATTGTTCTTCTCTTATCTCAAATTTAGTTTGTATTGCAACATGGTGTTAGAAAATTTTCTCCAGTTCTTAATAGACAAAAGAGAAGCTAGTACCAGTTATGCTGTGTTTTGGGGTACCTGCTGCATACTAATATCGAATCGACATTTGATGGTGAAGAATTTAGTTGGGTTTTGCTTAATGAAAAATCTCCAGCCTCAAACTAATGTCTAGCTAAAAAGTACCTTCATTACTCCTGTTTCTATTTCTTTTTAGGTGTCAGTGTCAAATTATCTTCTGTCAGGAAATTCATAACACTATTCACTAACTTTTACATATACAATATATATACTGTATATATGATATATGTATATATACTGTATATAAAATAGACACAAAGACATCCCTTTTGTTTGGAATTTTTCTCATTTATGCAGGTTGTAAATATGTAGAGTTTTTAATGGTTTGATAATTGGTGTTGTACTGTAATCATGGATGATGGTTAGTTATTGCTATTGAATATTGTAAGTTTTATAGAAATACAGTACTGTACCTTAAAATCAAAATATCATTCTTATACCTAGCACCGCATGAAAGAATTTCATACTGTGCGATAAGCTAATTAAATATTAGAAATGTAAGTAGGAAACCGTATAAAACTCACAAAGCAGGTTTTCTTAGATTCAGTGAGTTTTTACTGGAAATTCTTGTCTTTGTGCATATTTTTCAACAAGCAATCAAGGCATACTAACAACTGAAAGTATGAGATGTAACATTGGTCATGGAATTTTCATGGTGTGTACAATGCAGTACTGTGCAGAATCCTGAATGTGATATATAAATTATATTTTTATGTGCAGGTGTGTTTTTACTCTATATTATAATTACTTAATTGAATTACTAAACAGTAATGTTATTCCTTAGGTCCTCCTCATACCAAAAACTGGCGTCCTCAGATCCTCATCTTAGCAAAGTTGACAAAGGATTTGGTTCCAAAATACAAGAAACTCTTCACATTTGCATCACAGCTAAAGGCTGGTAAAGGCTTAACGATAGCTGTGTCTGTCATTGAAGGGGATTATACGGTAAGTTTTATCGAAAGATTTATTTTGAAATTTTAGTTTGTCTTGATTGTTCCTTTTTATACTGTATAGGTTTTCCTATTTCTGTGCCTTCAGTAATTTTTATAATTGTGGATAAATATTGCCACTGTCAATGTTATTTGTTCTGGTGTTTGTTTGGTACATACTGTACCTATTGACGTTGTGCATATATGAAAATAACGTATTTCAAGTATGATATGTTAGTTATTTTAGATTTCTCTAAAATCATAAGTTTGGCAGATACTGTATTTAACTTAATATCTTTATTATTATTATTATTATTACTACTACTACTACTACTACTACTACTACTACTACTACTACTACTACTACTACTACTACTACTACTACTACTACAAGCTAAGCTGCAACCCTGTTTGGAAAAGCAGAATGCTACAAGCTCAAAGGCTCCAATTAGGAAAACAGCCCAAGGCAGAAAATGCTATTGAGAAAAGTAAAGAAAAGTTGATAAGATAAATAACAGTAAATATTATGAATAACAAAGGAAGATATGTGAGACAAATAACAAATGACTATGAAGTGAAATTCATGCCATCCTGCTCAACAAAAAAGATTTGCACCAAGTTTGAACTTCTGAAGTGCCAACAATTCAGCTACAGGATTAGAAAAATCATTCCAGAATTTGGTCATAACTGGAGTAAGACTTTTAGAAAACTGTGGTATTGAGTTATTCCTGCACACCCTGAAAGGTGGTTCAGATAGGGAAAATACAAATGCATGAAACAGATTAAAAGAATGTTTTAATGATTTAAAGTGAATTTCAGGTTTTATTTGTTTAAAGGCAATCCTGCAGGAAAACCAAGCTTGGGGAACTGCCAAGCTGTTAACAGCTGGGCAAACTCATGAAAATTGAGGCAATTAACTACTGTGGATCTGAGGATAAAGGTGGCACATGCTCAAATACTCATGTAATAGCACACAAAGAATATTACATGGTGTGTAATTATTATATGGAGTGTAATTGGAATCTTGCTTAGCTTTTCTTTTGTTCTTGTATTGATGTTGTTCTATCAGAGACTGAATTGTATGTTGTTTACACATTAATGTAAGAATAAGAAGTTTTGTTGAAGGAGAATTATTTGTTTTACAGAAGAGTTGCGGTGAGTCACTTGCTGCACGTCAGAGTTTACGCCGAGCTATGGATGAGGAAAAAGTCAAAGGTTTTGTAGATACTCTGGTTGCTAAGAACTTAACTGAAGGAATCAGTCACATGTAAGTAATGATAATGTTTTTCTGATATTCTGCATAACATTTTGATAAGCATATCTGTTTTAGGGGTGAATTTTATACAAGCCTTTTTCTCTTCCAGTCATTCTCCTTATTCAATTCTCACCTTCCTTCCTCAGTTTCTTATGCAGTATGTTCCTCCTCTGTCTCCTCTCACCTTCCCTCCTCAGTTGTTTTAAGATATATACTCTCCTTAGAATCCCTTATTAACAAGTCCCATATGTGAGATTACACAACCATTAGTTTTACTTTTTAATAATAAAAATTCTTTTTCTTGACAGCATTCAGACTTGTGGTTTAGGAGGTATGAAACCCAACACTGTCATCTTAGGATGGCCATATGGCTGGCGTCAGTCACCTGATGAAAGATCATGGCGTGTATTCCTAGACACTGTTCGTAATGTATCAACCGCAAAAATGGCCTTACTTGTGCCAAAAGGCATAAACTTCTATCCTGATTCACTGACAAAGGTTAGTTGATACTGTACTTCAAAAGAGATTAGATTCTTTCTTTATCTTCTAGAAATATGTTGAAAGTTTTATACGTATGGTGTATACTATCTAAGGAAAAATTGTAAATGTGTTATTATATTCTTGGTTAGCTAGCTGACTTAGGAATAAGGTTTTTATCAATATGTTTAGGCATGACAGATACAGTTCATTATGCCTTTTTCTCAGACGTTCTATGGAGATGAACAATATACCTATGGTACTTTGCACTTCTAACATTCTTGTACCATGAGAAATGTTATTTAATTACATTAACATACATTAGTTTTTATTTTATTTGCATTTTTGCATGCAGTTGTTTGTTGTCTGCTATAAAAACTCGTGCTAATGCCATCTGTCAGCATGACATTAGAATATGATTAAAAAAAATTGAAGGAAGTCATGTGGCTTATTATGAAGATGCAGGTCCTCTGATGATGTGTCAGAAATTGAGTTTGTTTACTCCTCACATATCAGTGTGGTTAAGTTACAAAGACCATGTCATTAGTCCACGGGAAAATCAGCATTAGTATTTATTTAAAAATAAAGGTACATTAGCTTCAGAGTGTTTCAGAGTTCTTTCATGTATTATTATTATTATTATTATTATTATTATTATTATTATTATTATTATTATTATTATTATTATTATTATTATTATTATTATTATTATTCCGGCTGAAACCCTTGTAACAAAAGCATTATACTAAAAGCCCAAGGGCTCCTATGGGCAAAGCAACCTAGTATGGAAGAAGAATATATAAGTAAAGAATAAATCATAAAAGAGGAATAAAATAGAAAAAGAAATAGTTAGTTGCATAGAAAATCAAGTATAAAACCAAGAACCTCTGGAATAGGACTTGCACAAGTTTACTGTGCAAAACAATATTTGTGTTAAGTTTGAACTTGAGAAGTTCCAACAATTCAACTATATAACTAGGAAAATCATTCCATAATTTGATCACCAGTGAAACAAAGCTTGAAGAAAACTCTTTTGGTACTGAACCTCACAAAAGAAGGTGAAGACAGTTGGAATTAACTGCAATCCTAGTACTGTATATACTGTTTGGTGGATTTGGCAGTCTGGGAAGATCTAAATGTAAAGGATGATCAAAATTATATGAAAAGTCTTATAAAACATGCATAATGAGCCAACTGAATAATAGTGCCGAAGATTAACTAATCTGGAGTATGAAATTGGACTTGAATTTTTGTCTTAACAATTTAGGATGTGAGTCAGCTGCTGAAGACCAAAGTTTGGAACATCATTTGAAACAAGGCTGAATAAAAACATTTCCTTAGGAATGACAAGTCTCCAAAAGCCTTGTTGGAAAATTTTTTTTTCACATGAGGTGTAAATCTATATTATAAGATTAGTAAGTTATGTTTTCTCTCATGTTAATTACGAGCACTGACAACTTTTCACTCCGGATTATGATCTTCATTAATATTAATGTATTTGGCAGGTATCCGGAACTATTGATATATGGTGGATTGTACATGATGGTGGTCTCCTTATGTTGTTACCCTTCCTTCTTCGTCAGCACAAGGTATTACAATTAAGGATGATAAATTGTATTATTTGTAGATTGTAAGGTTGACTTACATATTCTAAATGCAGCAGCTTTTTTTTTTGTTGGTAGATGATGTGTTCAAAAGCTTTATTATTTCAAAACTGAGTGTTAGTCTTAATAGCGTATATTCTGCAAACAGATTATTTTGCTTAATTTGCCTGACAAGTTTTATAATTGCAAAGACTTAATACTTGCGTTCCCTGGGGAGGCTAATTTTCACTAATTTCTATGGAGTGTAAGTTATTCTCAAGGTAAAATGAATTTAGTATTAAGAGGTATCTGTGATTCATTACGGCTTGCCTTCAGCCCAATCTGCATTGCTTTCCAAGTTTCACATTTCCTGTGCTTGTATCCCCTTTGGTCTCTTCCCTCTTAACTATCTATATTCTTAACTGTACTTCTTTCATTTACAGACAAATTATTCAAACCAGCCCATTGAGAGACTGGGGATACTGCATAATTCATTGGTTAGGTAAAATAGTTCATAATGATAACTATTATATAAACACATCAACATTCATATCCTGTCCTGTTGAACATTCAGTACACTGTAATCAATTATTTTATCTGTTCCCCTTTTAGGTGTGGAAGAACTGTAAGATGCGCATCTTTACTGTTGCTCAGCTAGAGGATAACAGCATTCAAATGAAGAAAGATCTCAAGACATTCCTTTATCATTTGAGAATTGATGCTGAAGTAGATGTTGTTGAAATGGTATGTTTATTGCCAGCATGTTGAATTTCATAAGTGGGTTTGCAATGAAATTCTGACATTATTTTCCACATACAGTACTGATTTTAAATAACAGTATCAGAAATATGTGACATAAGAAAAATCTGCCAATCATTGAGAGGGATATACTGAATTTTATTTGCTAAGAGTATACATGGTACAGATTGTGACGATAAGGGAAGCTCTATTTTAGTAAAAAGGGACAAGGCCATTTAATTACTCAAGCCTTTTGAAGTATTCTTATGTAGTCAGTTGGTTATGAGGGTTCGTGGTAGTTACAACAGAATGTTGTTCTATTTTAGATGCTAAAATTATGATAAAAAATTGGCCCTTCCAGTTGCAGTAAATCTACTGTTTCATGATTATGTACAGAAAATAGATGTCATTAATTTTTTCTTTGGTTAATGATATTGTGGCTCAAGTTTAGGCTGTAAAATTGAACTGATTGGCATAAAAATGTAAACTGTATATTATAATTTAGAGGAGAAAACTACATTTTGTATTGTTGATCACCTCAAATCATTCAAGAGAAGGTACACTGAGTTGTCACCAGAACTTATTGGATGACTGAGTTGTGGTTTTTATATCACTTTGATCATTACCGTATATGATTGTTTTCCTTCTATAGTCAGTTGGTAACTATAACTAGCATAAGAAATGTACAGTACAAGTTAAGGCTAAATGTAAGTTGCTTAATATACTGTACATGCTTTTTTATTTGACCTAGAGACAGTGAATTTACATGAAAAATGACTGAAAAGTTAAAAGATTTTAAGATGGTATAGTAAGTAGCAAGTAGATAAGTAAAAGAAAAATGTATGAATGCTCATTTAATTTCTGTTATGAACAATAATTTATGTTTGTTTAAAAAATAGTAATGTATGCTTTTATCACTGTCACATAAAATGTGTAAGAAACACTATTCAATGTGTTAGAATTATAGGTACAGCATTTCAGTAATGTTATATTCTTGTCATTTTCTTTCAGATGGATAGTGATATTCAGACATACACTTATGAGAGAACATTAATGATGGAGCAGAGAACGCAAATGCTGAAGGAGCTGAGATTGAACCGAAAAGAAAAATTGAATATTGTGAGTATCAAAATTCTTTATTCAATTCTGTTATGAAAATTTTGGTAATTTTTTATGTAAAATATTCTAGAGTATTTGGCTCCTTAAGTAAGTTCCAAGTTGGAATACTCTGCTGTAGATTATTGATTGGTGTCTTAACATACCCAACATTTGAGTAAGTAAGTCTATAGAAAATAGAAATAAAAATTTATTGTACTGGAGGATTTCTGACTTGGTGGACAGAATATGCATTATAGCGCAGTATACTGTATGTATAAGTTTGTAAAATCCTGTTTTCTTATCTTAAGCGTAAATAAAGAAATTTATTCTTTAAGTAAGTTTTAAGGATCATGAGGTGTTACACAGCTGTCCTCTCTATGCATTGGATTTTGTCTGATGGTTCAAATGAGAAATAATGTACATTAAGATAAGTTCATAAGGAACGAGCTAAAGGACCTTGTTGCTTGATAAACAGTACTCGCTGTAAGGTGATTGACTTGATTCAGTAAAGGCCCTTGCAATGGTAAGCAAAGCTTCATGATAATATTAAGTTTCTGGGTGTTAATATATTTTTGAGAGACTAAAATTCAGCTTTCTCAGTAGTGGTTTAAGGTAGATCTATACCGTTCTTACTCCTTCATTTTTAAAGTACGGTATGCATTTTTTACTTCTTACTGTTTAAAGAAATCTCAAAGTATTCAAGAATTTTTTCCAAGAATATTTAACTATAATACTGTTTTAGGCTTTTACATTCTTTTTTTTCTCTTTGAAATCTAAGAAACTAAAGCATTCTTATTCATCTTTGTAATCGCTTGAAATCTCAGTAGCTAACTGTAGTCTGTCCACAATTTTAGTTGGCAGTAATGATACAGTTGCTGTGACTTTGTATAAATTGATGGATATGACATGATGATAACTTTATATGTACCAGTTGAATATCCTATCTATCTACCAAGTGTATCAGAAATTCAACATAAATATTACAGCTGCTCTTCTATCTTCTATAACTTGCTTTAGGAAAGTGCTTTAGTCTTCTCTATTTTTGAGGATGAAGTATCTTTGCCCTTTATTTCAATTACATATCTTTTACTACTGTAAATGATGTCTTAAACTATCGCTCTTTTCTCATCATGCGGCAACCTTAGTCGGAGCTAGGGTTTGAGACAGCCAATATAGAAGACAAACTACCACTGGTGTGTGAGGACTTTATTGATTTATATGTTGTTTCTTATTTGATGTTTCATTATAAAGGGATGTGCATGATTAGTATGATATGCTTTCTTTCATCCCATTTGAGGGACAAAGATACACTGTTCATAATAAATGCAAATAGTCTTTTTCAGATTGTTGTTATTCTTGTCCAAGTCATTTGTGCATACCCACTGGTTGAATGATAATTACTCCCAGTTCTGTTATAAATTATTTGCCCTTAGAAAAGTTATTTGTGATTTGTATGTACTGTAGAATGGTGTAAATTAGAATAGATCTTAAGAGTGCCAATTGTTCAAATTTAGTGTTTTATCAGTGGTTGTGTTATTTGTTCATAGGTTGATTATTTATTTTTTCATGTTCTGTTTTAGAAATTTTACCTTTAGAGAAGTGCTTTTGTGATGTTTAATGTAAATAGGTTTGTACAAAACAGATTAAATTTTGCAGTGTTAGTGTTATTGTTTTTGCTTTTTCATAGACCAAGTTATGTTTTGCTTCATGTCTGTGAGGTGAAGAGTTTTATTTTTCACATGCACCAAATGAAAAGGCAGCACTAGAAGGATTTTTGTTAGTATCAGTATACGGAAAAATTGAATTAGTTTTTAAAGACTGCAGCTGTCAGTTCAAAGGATAGTCAACTCAAGCACAACTTATAAAAGACAATTAAGTAGCATTCAGTAAATTTTGTTGTTACTAGTACAAGAGATAACATTATGTATGTTCATAAAAGAAGCACCAGTATAAATTGTCTACCTGCTTTAAAAGTTTTCATTATGAATTAGAGACTCATGGTTAATTTGCATTTCATTTGTAAATATTTTGCTTAAATTTTAGCTTCCCTTGAGTTCATGTATGCCTCAATTTACAAGATGTTTTCCTATGTGTTTTTCATTGACAAGTATTTAAGGTCAGGTATTTAAATAAGGTGCAGTTACAATTTATTGTTACAAATAGTACTAAAGTTTTGGATGTTTTAAAATACGTTGTACACTTTCATTTCTTTTCTGACCTTTTTATTTGATTTTATAATTGCATTAATATATTTCCAATGCAAATGGAAAATGTATGCTGTACGTGATTTTGTCTCTGTAATCGTTTCTTTTAAGGAATAATGATTTATAAGACTAGTATTGCAGTACAGTATTTGAGGAGGACTTCATTTATTCATATTATTGACATGATATTCATAATGCCTTAAGATTTGCATGAAAGTCATTTGGAAAGGTTTTTCCAGTTGTCTTCCTTTTTCATAGATGGTAAGCTGTAGTTTAAAATTTTCAAAGCACAAATGTTTGGAAACCCTCTAGCTTTTGATGTAGGTTTATCTTTCATCAGAATTAAGTTAGTTATTTATATTCTACTAGAAATAACAGTACATTACATACAATTTTTTTTCAGAAAATCCAAAGCCTCTAGCTCCTTAAATTTTTCTCGATATATTTGACCAGTGGGTGTGCACATATCATTTTACTTTATATATAAGGTATCAAAATTCATAACTTTATAAGTTTAAATTATTTCTGAAGCTCACGTAGCTCACATGAATAAGATTTTCTTGTCCCCATGCTTATTAGTTGATTAGTTGTAAAGCTGTAATGCTTATAATATTAAAATCATGAATCTTCAGGTAAAATTAGTTTGAGGAAAATATATACAGTAGTACAGTAATTTTATGTGGAATGTCAAGCTATTTAAATTGAAAGGATTAAATTCATTGCAGCATTTTTGTTAACATTTATCCATGTGATTTCAAATGGGATGACAGCAGATGGGATGAAGCTTGATGGCAGTAGCTCCATTAGTAAATAATATTGCTTTAAAAACTTACTTGAGATATATACAGTATGTATATCTGGCTAAAGTCAGATGAGACTAAGTACAAAGTTTTTTTTTTTTTTTAATCCTTTAAGGGAGGTGAGTTTTTGAATTAGAAAGCAAGAGAAATATGGCACTTGCATGTCTTTGCAGGCATACTAATTGTCAGTCACAGACTCAGTCATCCCATCATTAATAGAATCAAACCCAATCTGACTGGGAGGTTGCATAACTTGAAATATTTCTTGGAAGGTTTCTCATTAGTTAGTCATTTCATTTGGTAAGCAGTATAGAAATACAAGTAGAATTATTTCCTTCATTTCTAGATCCTCTTTTAATTTAGCTCTGTTCACCTTTGCTAATGTTGATAACTAATGGTGATTTGATTAACCACTCAGTCAGTTTGAGATGCAATTTTGAAATTGGTTGTTTATTTATTAAGTTTTAACCTGTTTTAAGATTTTATTATACAAATATAAATTAATCACTGATAGTTTAGAACTGGTACATATATTAGCAGCACAGGTATAGATATTGTCACTGATAAATGCATTCCTATTGGTTCTTTTGCAGCCCCATGTATGCAAGTTGAAATGATTTAGGATCATTAAAAAAAAATATTAGCCCTCTTCCTATAACTACACAACTGAAAATTGTATATTGTTTGTGTAAAAACACCTGCTTATTGATAAAAACTAAAAAGCATATCTCAAGATAGGTTAACAGTTAATTGGTGTCATCTGCATTCTGGCAAATATACTTCAGGGTTTTCAATTTTTGCATGGTCTTGACATCTAAACAGGAAAGATTGGTCTTTTAATCAGTTTTAAAGAAACTGAAGAATCATTTATTAACAGTATGAGACTTATACACATGTGATGTATCACAGAAAATATTACAGTTGATTTCTAACTTACAAAGCCCATAGCTCAAACTAACTGTACACTTCCTCCAAGTGTTTCCTTGAGTATTGTCTTATTCATATTTTGCTTGTCTAATTATCCCCTTCAATAATGACGGGATGGAAGGTTCTGGGAATACTAGTTATCCTAATCAGTGTTGTGTATTGTTACTGTATATTGTTATTACTTAAAACTTTTTATGTTAGACACTGATGCTGAATCTGCTACCTGAAACACCTAATAACAAAATATTTCTAACTTTTTGGATCCATGTAGCATCAGAAATAAGTTCTAAATTATTTGTCTTTTAATAAGCAAGATTTGCTGTTAATTGAAGTTGGATGAACAAACAACTTGCATACATTAGCCATATTTGCAATACTTTACCACTCTTTAGGAGTAGCATCACAGCTCCACTCACATATTTCTCATCAACTAAACGTGTACAATATTCTCTTAACACAATTGTCAGTTGCATCTTTTATTCAACTTATTTAAATAATCTATACTTGCTAGTGATAGTAAATCAATTTTCCATATAATCATCCTAAGAAGGTTCAAATAGCATACTCCCTTTTTTCTAAACCGTTTCTTTACTTACTGGACCAAAAGTTTTTCAGACTAGACTCACGTTTTGTAACTTGGGATCCATTGCATTTTGTGATAAGTGCAAATATGATTTTTTTTTTTATTATTATTTTTACTAATCACTCCTTGTGACCTACCGTAAATAAGAGATTCGTGTAAGTAAAGTGCTCCACCCAATTGTGTTTCATAAATAAATGTTGATTGCAATAATTATAAAACTATTTTTATCTGTAAATATATAAACTGAGATAGCTACCAGGTCTCACCGCATCATACCAGCTGAAAACATTTTAGGTATTCTACTTGTTCTGGTTGAGATTAATATTCTTACAAATATGGAAAATATTTGTATACAGTATAGCACTGTATATATGCCAGTTTCTGGTCATGGGTATGCCAGATCTTTATATTTGGAGAGAAGTATTTTCTCTTTTTAAATTACTATATTGTGGATATTAGAAAATTATGAACATTCTTTATTATAATACTGTATAAGGTTTTCATCAGAACTCCAGGTATTGTTGCACATAGTTTTATTGAAGATAGTCATCAGAAACAGAATACACTTGAACAAAATATAGTTATTGGAGACAAGTATTAATGCATGATGAACATGAGTCACTGATGAACAAGTAATCTTAAATAGAATCCCCTCAAGGATTGAAGTAAGAACAGCTATTTAATCCACAGACACTAGCATTGATTGGTTCCCTTATAAGTTGAAAATATTTTTTGTAGGTATTATGACTAGTACTTCACAAATGTATGATACTATACCCTTGTTCAAGTAATTTGCAAGTTTGGCCCCAGAACTAATAAACCTCCAAAATGTGGACTAATGATTATCATCTTTGGTTTGATGATTCATATATCTGGGCATACCATGATTAACAAACCAAGTTCAGTTTATGGAGAGGTGTCTCTAGTTAAACTACCAGAACATTTATGGTAGTTGCCAGAAAGAAAAAAGGGTTTACAGATTTGCCAAAAGAAAATATGATATTTAAACAAAATTGCTAGTAGTTCTGCTTCAGTTTTGTTGGACCAGTCTTGTTTCATCTTTGTTGCCCCAAGTTGAATTCCTCTATTTTAGATCTAATACACTTACTATGTCCCCTTGCTAAATACTTGATGAAAATTGTTAAACCAACCATAAAGGCAAAGCTGAGCAACTTCTTAGTACCTTTGAAGCTAATCTGTCATCAGTTGTTCCTCTTCCTATTTTCTAAGTTGCCTCTCACCATTTAAATGCTCTAGTCCAAGGGATGTAGGTATTCTGTACCATTGGAATGGAGATCTGAGTATTAAGATGTTTTACATCTTTTTTCCAAAACCTCCTCATTTTATTGTCTATAAATAATATTGTTTGCTCCGTCATAACCCCATTAATCATATTAATGCCTGTTTTGTGTCCTGAACATTTGCTGGATCACCATTCAGAAAGAATGTTGTCTTACCATGTATGTACCCTCTAGGTCTTCAGGTATGTCTCAACCAATAGCCTCAGTTTTTGTGATTGTGCATTATTACTGACAGCACTGTTCCCATTCCCCAGGAGTTTACTTGCAGGCAATCACTATTCCAACACTTATTCATGATTAATTTTCAATGCATTCTCATGTAAAATAGAATTGTATATTTCAGCCCATTTGCACTTTCATGCTTTTGGAAATACAGTAGTAAAATTGTGAATTCTTATTAACTAAGTAGTATTCAGTCACTGATATCTTTTTATTGCAAATGCCATGACTGTTAACTATCAATGATAATTTTGACTGTGTAACTATTTTGCAGTTTTGAGGTCTGTGTTCAGTCTAGCAACTGCTCCCAAGTCATTTTTCACTAGTAACCGTGTAAGCATTGAATCAGTACAGAATGCAAGGATACCCAACCACTGGCTAGTTGTGGTGACACCAGTAATGAGTCTTAGAGACATCTAGTCCTGTTTGTTCGATTTTTCAATATCTCAACCTCCTTATTTTCTGTGGAAGATTGAGCCATATATCATTTATGAGAACCACATACCTGTATGTGGTCATCGTAGCATGGGTAGAGATGTTTTGCTGTGCAGGTATAGAAAAAGAAGCTTTTATCCTTATTCTTACAGTCCCAGGGAAATCCTAATACTCCAGCCATGTGGTGCCAGTCCCAGATCAGGCACCTTTGGTCACAGGAGTAATGGTCCCACAAAGATGCTTGAGTTATGCTTGCCTCAGTTGAAATTCTCACAGTGGTAGCAAACAATGACTCTCCTGAAAACTGTCCAGTCATAACTTTGTAAGGTGACATCTTGGAAGAATTCCTGCATTCCCCTATCTGCCTGGAGGTTTTGGTGTGTTGGATGTGTCTGTTCAAGATTAGGACACGCACTTAATGCAAGGTCAAGTGACAAGATTGTGGACATCAAAGGATGTGGACAGCATGTAATATTACTGAAGTTGAGGCCTCTTCTCAGGCTCCAGTGTTTACTTGGGTCTTGGCAGGAAAAACTGCACAAGGACATACATATAGACCCAGCAGAGCACACAGTCTTTGTGCTACCTGACGGTCAGTTTCTGTGTAGAAAAGGTTGACATGGCCAAGGTCCATCTCAAGCAGCTTAAAGTATAAAGTATATGCTGACAGTCTCAGCTAAGGAAACCTGCTGATGAGGTGGTCTCTGGACTCTTGAGATCTTTGGGTTCTTTTGCATCTACAGACTACGCCCTTCGTCGAAGCAAGCCTCAGTCGCAAACTGTCTTGTTATTGTTCACCCCCATAGAACCTAGCAACCTGGAGGATAAGCAAGGTTTTGCACTCTTAGGAGAATCTCCATGTTTTTCCCTTTACCCTTCCTCAGCCTGTGCAGGCAGGCACTGGAGAATCTACCCCAAAGTTTTGAAGGTGATTCCAATACAGTAGCCCACTTTTAACCAAAGCAGGAATGGTTTAAGGGCCTACTATATGTGATGATGGCCAATTGCAGGAGTGCCCTTCCTAAAGGAAGTATCCCAAGCAACTGCACTCATTTCTCTCTAAAACACGCTGGGCATCCATCATCTTCAGTCCCAGAGGTTATCCAGCAAAGTCAAGATTTTATGGAATTGCTACTAGCATCTGCCATCAGATCAAGCAGTAAATGGTGTAGTGGGAGAGGCATTGATCCATTACACCTTTAATTGATGACCAGTTGATGGTGGTTGTAGGAAGTCGATTGCCTTCACCTTTGAGGGATGAAGATTGATCATCTCACAAAGGAATTGATGAAACTCACCTAGCACTTCCAAAAAAAAAAAAGGTTCCTTTGAGGCAGTTCAAATCTCTGAATTGGGTTCTCTTTCTTACGAGGCCTCAAAAGAACCTTCACAGGAACTACTTTTTTGGACTACACTCAAAAGGTGGTCTTTCAATTGGCAAAATCATCTCTTCAAGACAGGTCAGGGAGACTTGCAGAATATTTGTCATATGTTATTAACTTTCTACAAAGACGCAAATGACTGGTAGCCGGGACCTTTCCACAAAGTCCTTCATCATTCATTCCATGTCTTTCTTCACAAGTATGGAACAGGACCTCTTGCTCTCCCTAGTGAGAGGTATTAAACTTTTCCTACAATGTACCATGAATGGTGAAGAAAGTTGAGGAAAGGACCTAACTACTTGTCATATAAGTCTTCATATGAGGTGAGGAACAAATGAGAAACCCACTAATGATCAACTTCCAGCAAGTGTGATTTCCCCAAACATTTTGTAAGTCTTGCTGAACCATTTTAAAAAACCATCATCAGAGTGAGGTCCAGACAGAGGGGTGACCTACAATAAGTACTGTTCTCCACATGAAGAATCGAAGAAGTAACTATTTAAAATTTGGGTTTTACTCGGCTAAAGCAAGTGTTTTGAGAATATATAGTAATGTGAGATTTGGTGGAGCAGAAAGAGTAAGAGTGAGTCACCAGTTTTTGTTGTTTTTCAACACAGTCAGTTGGACTGTTACTGTATTCTTTCATAAAGTTAGTCACAGCTGGCCATATTGATATGGGGAAGAGAATACAGACTTGGTATCATCATCTTCACTGATCATTCATGGCAGTGTCATAAGATGTGGCCTTCTGTGATTATTGATAAGTGCTGCACAGTATTCTCCCAGTTCTGAAAATTATATATGATACAAGTGCCATGCTTTACATTCTTTAGACTTTTTACCATACCTTTTAAAAATTTATAAGCATTATACTTGTATCCTAGCTCCTCACTACCGGTACTTTACACACACACACACACACACACACACACACACACACACACACACACACACACACACACACACACACACACACACACACACACACACACACACACACACACACACACACACACACACACACACACACACACACCTTCCTTCCAGCCTCAT
Organism: Macrobrachium rosenbergii; assembly: GCF_040412425.1. NCBI lineage: Eukaryota > Metazoa > Arthropoda > Malacostraca > Decapoda > Palaemonidae > Macrobrachium > Macrobrachium rosenbergii. The sequence goes on along the minus strand of NC_089755.1, from coordinate 48,242,308 downwards.
GAATTTTGCTCCTTTGCATCTTTCATGATAAGTTAAATTATCAGGTAAAACATCTGAGAAGCATTCTTGGTGAGACTACCATCACCTTAATTTGTCTGACAGACAAAGGACTGGTGTTTCTGAAAGCTTTTAGGACACACGGGCATATATGATTAATGGGTGTGTATAATTTTTTGTTATAAAAACAAATTTTGTACAAAATTATGTAGTATTCTACAGGATTAAGATCTGATCTCAACAATGAGAGGTCAGTTTTTATCCATTCAGTTTTCCTTAAGGTTGTTATGAATAGGGCCATGAAGTTCTGTACCCACTTCTTGAGAGAGACACCTGCAGGAAATAATTACGTACCTCTGATACAATTTGTAGATCTGATTAGTTACATCCAAGATAACTTTGACTAAGAATTTAAGTCCAGACTTGTTCAGGTTGATTTTAGTATTTCTCTTAACTTGGGTGTTCGAGGATACATATATGATTTTATTCGGTTTTTTAAATAGAGCAGTAGAAATTTGTTCATTTTTTCAGTGTCCTCAGACTTCTCTGGTATCCCCAGAGTAGTGTTGTGTGATCTTTGTTTTTTATTCTTTGCTAGTGACATGATTGCTTATAAAGAAGATTAGAAAGAGCATTAACAGAGATCAGGAGCAGTTTGAAGAATGCTGTAGTCAGTGAAGTATTTTCTGTGTGGGATGCCATCAGCCTCCTGGTTCTTCATCTTTTAAACAAAATGGCTACAAGTGGTAGTTTCCTTTCTCCAGTTAGTACTGTAGTGATATTGGTTTAGACCACTGTTGGAAGACATCTTCTTTGGCTACCTTTTAGGGTTCCATTTCAATAGGCTTGAGTGCCTGTTCCCCAAGAATTAGTACACACTATCACTTGCTTTGCTGAGTATCAGCGTCCCTTTTGGGGTTTCACACGTTCTCACTACCCAGTACCAGAGGTCTTTCATTCTCTTTTTTGTAAAACTAGTAAAGTCTTTCTGGCAGTGTGGAATGATGTTGATGCCCATAAGTTTCAGAGTGACTGTAATATTGCATACAAGAAAGATGCACCAGTACCTTAGTTTTTCTTATTTATTTTGTTTTCTATATATTGATTTTAAGTTGCTGGTTATTATGTTATGTCTCTCTCTCTCTCTCTCTCTCTCTCTCTCTCTCTCTATGCAGAAGCTTGCTTTTATCCTCTTTTGTAACATCACATCCTTGTATTAATAACTGAATCCTGGTTTGAACCTATCATTTGTGAATTTGTTTTTCTTTCGATAATTTTTCAGGTTTTCATTTTCCTCTCCTCAGACTCTGTTGTTACAAGTCTTTTGGTTTTAGCTAAAAAAAAAAAAAAACTATTTGGCTTGACATTGCAGAGGCAGTTTTCTTTGTCAATGATGTTGGGACAGGGTTGTATTCATTCTTGTGTTTCAGTCTTGATATTCATGCTAATTCACACTTGCGAACATGCATATACTAGGAGTTTTTTCAGCAGATTAAGTGATGGCTGCATATTTGAGTTGGTTTGATGTAAATTAAGGTTTCTGCAGAATGCTCTTGTTTACAGTATAGTGGTTTTCAGATTATTGCACTTCTAGGCTTTGTATACTAGCCTTAGTGTACATGGGCTAGTTTATGATCCCTTCTCCTAGTTCAAATTAAGTAAGTGTTATGAAATTAGTTAGGACTCATCAAAATTATTCGAAGTGTCATTCAGTCATTCATAATTATTCAAACTGTCATTCAGGCTTTGTAAACATGTAAATGATAATGATTTTGATTCCTGTAGTGCGATAGCATTTTATCAGAGCCTTCAGCATTTTCATTCCAATCAATTCAGTTTCAAGTAGCTGTAATTTATCAGGTAAAAACTGAAGAATTATGTTCCTTAAATGAAACAAACCCTGCAAAAGTTAAGATTAGTAACTTGATGGCCTGGTTAATTATCTTTTAACAGTCTAGGTTAACTGCTAATTTTCTAACCGTACAAAGTTTTTGTCATAATGGGTAATTTACAAAATATTGTTAAATTTTTGTAGATCATTACATGCTACATTGTTATTTTACAAAGATTTTCATCAAAATGCACTCTGCAGTGCATTTGTTAAACTATAAAAATCTTTTAGACTCCCAGTGTAATTTTTTGTCTTCTAAAATATTTTGCTAGATGAAAAGCTTGTAATGTAGGTCTAGAATTTTGCTGTTGGTTATTTTTCCTATTTTTGTTTGGAACTTTTTTATTCAGATTTCGCTTTATCCTGGGGGTACTGAAAATTTTGGGTACAGTTGGAATACCTTTCTTTCTTCCTAGGAAAATGAATGGCTGTTGCCTGTTTTAGATTTTTTTTTTTTGTTTCTTCTATTTTAACACATTTACTTGTTATTTTATAAACATTTTTTATTTATTTTGCATGATCTCATTACAATCTTTAACAGAGTAAGCTTTACCAGATGACATTGGCATCATTTGTTTTGTGATACTCATACAGTACTTAAATCCACTAAGCCATCTAGAATCAAAGGTCAACTGTAAAATATACTCCATGCAGAACTATATATATTCTTTCATACAGAGAGAGAGAGAGAGAGAGAGAGAGAGAGAGAGAGAGAGAGAGAGAGAGAGAGAGAGAGAGAGAGAGAGAGAGAGAGAGAGAGAGAGAGAGAGAGAGAGAGAGAGAGAGAGAGAGAGAGATACCTGAGACTACAAATTCATATTGTAATCAGAAACTAGTGTGAGACTGTGTAGCATTTTTATACAGGTGTGCATGGAACACATAGCATCAGGTATTTAAAAGTGCATGATAGGCATGGAAAATACTGTTCATAAAAATAATATCCACTCACAGTTCAATTTCAGCTGGACAACAGATTTTCATTGAATTTGGGAATGATTGTTATATTACATAGTGTACATGTAAAGAGATGTAATTTTTCAGAAACATGCAGAATTCACTTACACTTTCAAATACGACTAGAAAATCATTAACCAAATGTCTTTGTGAAAGCCTGGTACTGTATTTGCAAAGCAGATACCATAGCTTTAATTTTTTACAGCTGGAAAATATGCAAGTAGATTGTATGGCAGGGTATAGACGTTTCAGAATGAGGCAAGGGAGATTTGTTGCTAATTAAACCTTTCCACTGAACTGTCAGTGTAAAGCAGGTTTGTTTGCGATGGAACATAACTTCATATGGTGCTTATCATAATACTGTACTAGACAGCTTAATTCAATTAAAAGCTTGTGGGATTTTCTTTTTTATTTCTCATTACTTGCTTAGTTACCATTTAAGATAGCCCTAAATTTTTCATTTTTAAAGGACTTGAATATAGACAAATTAAAGCCGCTGGTTTCCATAGGTATACAGTAACAGTAAAAACAAGAGGCCTGTAACTGTCATGATAATTAAGCAATTTGTACTACTTTTTTAGTAATTTTAAAATGAAAACTAGTATATTTCTCTTACACTAGCACAGGTATCTGTATTTGAATTCTGATTTCACTTCATTATTCAGATGTAAATACTGCATACTAGTGTCTGGGTTTTATTTGAATAATTTGAGATTTGTAAACCTATTAATCTTTACCTAAAACTTTGGTATTTAATGAATTTAATTAGAGTAACTTAATCATAAAAAGTGTATTTCATATAAACAGGTAGGTTAAATCCTAGTGGTAAAAACACATTAAATGTACTACATTCCTCACTTACAATTTCAGGAAGCTTTAAACATTTTTCTCATGTATGTTCTTGACATAAATGTACAACCATGCAAAGAACCAACGTGAATGAAAGCCTGGGTTTTTTTTTATTCTCAGCAAAAGAACTGCTATAGCTTTTATTATATTTGCTAGGTTTTATTCATAAGTATATTTATTTTAGATTTTAGTTTCTGTAGAGGTAACTAAACATATTTATAAACGCTTTCCATATTATAAGGTTATATACAGTATAGATTTTGCTGTTTCCAGTTATTTACTGTTGAGTTTGTAATGACAACTTGGTGCTTATCATTATAGCATAAAATTATAAATTTTTATGTACCATTAGTAATATTTTTAAATTTGTCCTTACTGATTTAATAATTTAGGTTGTAGAAGAACTTGAGTTTTGTAATGTTTATTCATTGTGTTGTTTTAAATTATATACAGTACAGTACTTTGGAAGGAAGCACAATAAAAATGTAACTTGAATTTTTAATAAATGTAAAGGATTTTGAGCATGAATACCAGTAATAGATGTTGGGTGTTAGTAATTAGATTCAGATCCATTTTCTAGATGTAATTTTCCGACCAGATTGTACCATAGAACTAAGTCTAACAGTGTGCAAGACTATCAAGTAGTTTTAGCACTGAGGTTCTGGAAAAGGACATTGTTACCTTTGTTGAAATTTTGTGAACTTTGAGTATGGTAGGTTTGTAGACCTGCCTTGAGGGAAGCTCAGGCTGTGGGAATAATCTTACCAAATATCAACAGACAGCTGGAACTTGTATGTAAAAAAATTTAAAATTTTCTGAGACTCAGTTTTCACTTTTTTAACTACCATAATGGTAAAGTTTTTTTTTTTATTATTATGATGAGGGAGGGGAGAGTGACTGTTGCTCATTTGGACAATAGTGTAGGATGTTCTCCATATAAGTCATTCTTCTTGAATTTGGGAGCATTTACCTTGATTTCAAAAAGCAAACTCAGCATTAGTTATTGAAAATGTTGATTGTATACATAATCCTATCTACAACATTGCATGTATTGAAGTGGGCAACAACAAAGGCACTATTACAAAAATAGTAGCCAAAACCTTAAGTAAGAACAGTAGCCAGTAATCATTGATATAACATGTTTTGATAAGTAAAGATCCATGGTGACATTTATAATAGTACTTAAGAGAAATGAAGGTTTAGTTAGATCACATGGCTCGGGATGCAGAACCTATCAGTCACTTATCTAACATTGTTCAGAGCTCTCAAACCATCATTCAGTTAGATTATGAACTGCTTGCATCCCCCTTAAATTTGACAGTTTAAGTTCATGGTGCAATCAGTCGTGGAAGTTCCTTCAGGACAATCTGGATTTAATTACATCCTTCCCCACAATATAAACTGATTATGCTCCAAACTTTTTTTTTTAATATTATTGCAAGCTATTGTTGCAACCCCCTTTTAGAGATGTTCCTTTGTTCTGTAAATTAATACTCTTACTCTTCATTGGTTATTTGTTCCTCTGATAATGGACAGCGAGTTTACGAAAGGTTTCAAACTTATAGTTTAAAATGTACCTGGTGAAGTCATTCTTAGTCAGCCCTTCTTTATTTTGCAGATTATTTTGGATGCAAGTACTGTTTTAGTCTTTACTGCTTATATTACCTTCCAGTTTAGAAACTAAAAGGATTCTAAAATAAAATTTAAATATAAGCGTTAATGATACACTACTGGTTTCGATCATCTGTTATTAATTGTTTGTTTTTTCTAGAGTAGTTACTAGGTTTATTTAAGGCTATAAATTATCTGAAAATGGCATGAAGGTCTACCTTTGTCCACAGATAGAGTCACCTTATCCAGCGGTATGGTATTCTCTACATTTCCCATCTATTAATTTGAGATAAAATGTTTCTGCTTAATGGTATAGAAATAAAGTAACTTATAAGCATTATTAACAGTGTTTACAGGTTTGGTACATTTTTATATGATAATTGAGACTTTCTTTTCTTAAGGATAAATGCTTGAGTGAATATCGAGCATCTTTATCACCTTGCTGAGCCGATTATCTAGATTTTCTTAATCATTGCTTATTTATTTGGCTTTTATTGGTTAGGCAATGCAATTCTGGGTGAAAGATGTGTTAAAAAAATTTTTTATGACTAATTTTTTTTGTACCTGTTTCTTGAACATGTAAGTTATGAACTTAGTGAAACTTTTATGTAGCTTTCCTAAATGAAGCTCTTTTTAGGTCACCTATAGTAGATAATCGACTCATGAGTATAGCATCCATTTTTTTTATATTTTTTTGATGTAAGTTCTGTATATTTGTTAAACTTATTGCAATTAAGAAGAGATAGAATTAGGAATTTATTCTTCTTCTGTATTCATCAAGTAATGTTATGTTTTTTGTATACTTAAATGCGTCATGTGGTTGCTTTCCTTAAGTTTACAGTATTATTTGTGTATCTGTAGAAGATAAAATGAATAACTGTAGTTATTTGTGGAATGCATATTAGTACTTAGAAAATTTTCCCATGAGATATATTGAACCACTGTAGATGGACTAATATATTTTACCATAGTCAGGCACTACCTTCTAGAAAGTGTTTTAGTACAGTACCCTCCACGCTTTTAATATGAAAAATTTCATATTGAAAATAAAGTAGTTAGCCTGAGCTTTCTGGTTGCTATATTATTATTATTATTATTATTATTATTATTATTATTATTATTATTATTATTATTATTATTATTAGACCACTAAGTCAGGGGTATGTTTTTTACCAGTCAGAATTTATTTATTAATATAATACAAGGGTTTTAGAACAGGAAAGGTTATTACAGCATTGGCAAAATAAACAGTAGTATAGAAGAAGAAATTACCAGTACAATTACTGTTGTTACCTTTGCCTGAGTACTATACCTGTTTAATTAGGTGAAGCCTAAAAGATCACTCACTCCATGAATATCATACAGTACTTAGTAGTTGGTGCATTAGTACTGGTAGTAGTTTCATCCTCACTAATTTTAGACAGTTGTCTTCATAGTCTAGAAAACATGTAGTACAGTAATTGTTATCAAACATTTGACAGATGGCAGAACCTTAGGCACATTCCATAATCCAAGAAATTTACAATCACTTATTATGTCCCATTAGATAACAACAGATTTTTCTCATTACTTTTTGGGGAAAAAAGTAGGTCTCGAGGGGGTTGGCAGTGGAGGATGAAAACATAAATCCTATCTTTTGGTGTTATGTTTAAGGGACAGTGTCACTTTGTAGTATTTACCAAGCATGCATTTTGGTATGAAGGCCTTTGTAATAGAAACTAGATAACTAGATTCTTTTCATGCTTTGAAGGAGGGATTAAAATTTCAAGAGTACTCATTACTTTAACTGTACTGAAATTTATTTTTATATAAATTAATGTGTTTTTGTGTAAAGCATATGATTAGAACTAAATTTATGTGAATGAGAACACTTAAAAGAGTGAATATTAAATTATTCATGAGAGTTTAAATTGGCAAGATCATTTTTCTTTATTAAGGGTATGCACATTGGCATTCAGTATGTCCACCTACAGTGATCTAATGGTTATTTTAGAAGGCAAGTTAGTCCTTTGTTTAAAAGGAATGGCATCTTTAGTTAAAAGTGATTTTAAAGATTCTCGATATTACTGATTCCAATATGATTTCATCATATTTTTCAAACATACAGTTAAGCATTACTTATTTTGTGAAGACTTTGCAAACACTTAAAGTGTAGTAGTAACTGTTGCTCTGGCAACTAGAGACAAGGCTGTCACGCTAACAAATATAGCTTTATATTCCAAAGAAAATGAAAAATTTTTATTATATTTTATGTATTCTATGCCGTTCTACTTTCATGCATTTTTTGTGGTTTTACTGAATTAAAAAACTGGCTTCTGCCTGTTCTAATGTGCACCATTTACCAATCAGTATGTTATTGTCTTGTTCATAAAATATCGATGCTAGGCCTCCACAGGTAAGCCATAAAGTCACAGAGACTTTTTATGATTACAGTATATAATTACTATCATATGTTGATTGTAGGATTGTTACTTTTACATTCACCAGAACACTAATTAAATCATATTGCTTGGTCTTCCATATGTTAGTAATATGGATTCCATTATAAAAATGTTAAAATTTACTTTTTATCTGCCTTATAAATTTCAAGTTGTAGTAAAACCCTTGAAAGATTTTTTATGAATATCAGTAAAGTATAGGGAAATTGTTTAAAGCCAGAATAATAATATTTGGAGAGGTTATATTTTTCAAGTTTATATATTAAGGAAGGAATGTTTGTAGACTGATAGTGCACATATCTTTGATATATAATTTTGATCTTCATTTATCTTTGGAATATGAACTTGAATATTGTTTTAATTTTATGGAATTTTAGAGAAAAACTATTACTACCACACTCATTTTTGCCTGCTCAAGTGTTTGGTAAAGAATTTGTTGTGATAACCAAGTAAAACTCCAACCCCTCCCAGGATTTCTTACCTGCTTTTGATAGGCATTAATGATTTATGTCAGAAGCGTGCACACACACTCACATGGAACAAGCCAGAAAGGCCCTTGAGTTGCTGAGCATGCTTCCACAAAATAAAATGCCTATATGTAAATCTCGTAATCTTTAGAAAAATGTTAGATTATTTTACAAATTGTCAGAGGTAATTTGAAATCCTATAAAGGTAGATAAACTTACCATTGTGATTTTACTTGTATTTAAGCTTCATGATGTTGTTTACTAGCATAGAAAGTACTATTGTTGCATGGAAAATGTTGTATTGAATGCATGAATCATTACACACTTTCCACACTTTTTTTAAAGAAAATGAAAAGGTTTTTCTTAATAAAAGTGTGCAAGCTGAATGAGAGGATAGCAGTACTTTATTTTTTTTTTTTTTTTTTTACTAAATTTGTATCTTGGGTATTTGAATAATAAATGATTTGTAACACAAGAGGGCGCTGCTAGCTGTAAACTTTTTGTTTCTCACTTTTCAGCTTTGAATATTGTAGCTTTGTCACAGAATATACATTTAGAGTAATACAATGTGAATTTTGTCATGTTCGAGCCACAGTTGGTCAGACTGTGCCGGGTAAGAGGGATTAAATTTAAATAATTTATTAATTAGAGACATGATTTCTTGACATGACATAATAAATTTCTTTTAAGAGTTTTCATTGGAACATTGCTCGTTTCTTTGTTTTAACAACAAAACTTTTCCTTCAATTTTGGTTACTGTATAAATTCTCTCTCTCTCTCTCTCTCTCTCTCTCTCTCTCTCTCTCTCTCTCTCTCTCTCTCTCTCTCTCTCTCTCTCTCTCTCTCATACACAAGCATAACTAGGATAAAACATTGTACTGTACTTTGTACTTTCATAAAACATTCCAAATGATCAAATCTTCCATAAAAACATATATATATATATATATATATATATATATATATATATATATATATATATATATATATATATATATATATATATATATATATATATATATAGATATATAGATATATAGATATATATTATATATATGTGTATGTGTATGTATCTACATAGTATGTGTGTGTGTGTGTGTGTGTGTGTAATATATCAGAGAGAGAGAGAGAGAGGGAGAGGTAAATAATTGTAAAGTTATCTGTCATTTGTAAACCTATTAGGTAAATGCATTTATTACAGTACAGTAGTAGGAAAAAGATGGATTTCAACGAAACAGGATATATGGAAGTTATATTGCTTAAAGTTTTAGTGAATGTACTCTTGTCAAGTTAGTTATGAGTTTTCTATGCTGGAAGTTTGAACATCAGTTAAACCTTGCTGTAAATAGGATGAATTTCTAGATGAAGCACAGGACCTCTTGATTTCAAAAAAGGCATAAGTTTACCCTTTTTCATACTGAATTATAAGATTTTGTTTGACAGCATTTGAGCATACTCTTGCTGAGTTTGAATTTGCTTAAATACTCGGTGATTATATTTATCTGGTTTATGAGACTTTTAACATGGCCGTCTTTGGCCTGTTGCATTGGTTTTCCTTCTTTTATTTTTAAAATTATTTTAATATATAATCTTAAATGATTTTTACACGTATTTATATTTGATTTAGATACTGTTTAAGTTAATGTTAAGTTCAGTGATATTGTTTCCTGCTAATGAAATGCAGTACTGTATAAAGAAACCCTTGTGTAAAGCTCTTAACAGTGTCATATGAACACTTTGACAAGGAGCAAAGTAAAAAGTTGTTACTTGACATTAGTTTAAGTTTCACAGGTTGATATATGTTTATATACTTATCGTAGTTCATTCTTGATTGCCTCGTTCTGACAAAAGGCATGTTGATTATGTATCATGGTAGCTTTATTGACAAAATTCATCAAGTGCTGTTTTTCTCAAAAACCCACGAGTCCATTATTGATCTCTTAAGGATGGATATACACTATCAGTAATGGTTTAATAATCCTCTAAATACCTTCAGAGATTTGTAAAAATAATTGAGAGGGCCTGTTGAAGTTTATTGCATGGACTGTTGAGTTTTTAATTACTATATGCTAACTGATATTTGATTATAGAATTTGTGTGTGATGTGAGGTTAGAATTAAGACTGGTTTCCTTATGATAATTATTTTACTTAACCAACTAATTTAAAAATGTATTACTAAGTGCATTAAGAACATCTTGATAAAGGCTGGAGATAATGATAATGTATTACTTCTGCATTTTTTAAGCCTGTCTGTGTGTTCCTTCAGGTTCAAGCAATTGTTGATCATCATCATCCTAGCAGTGAACATTCTGCAAGCAAAGTACGCTTCAAGGAAGAGGAGCCCACACTCGACTCAGACACAGAAAAGGTATTGTGAAATGAGCTTTTTAGTCTACTTTCAAGTAAATTCAGAAGTAACAGCAAGATACTATTGCATCTCAGATTATAATTTACAGTACAGTAGAGGAAGGTAGTTCCTTTGAGGATTCTTATGACAGGTTCTTTTTCTTATATGTGCCATGGTTTGCCTTGACTGTTATGTGATTTGAATCTTAAAATTCTTGTGTGGTATTGTAATATGTTGTAATTTCATTAGGGAAATTGTTTGCTTGGATAATTTTTTGTAGACTAGAAATTTCAAGGTCATTATTACTGTACCAAATCAAGTGTGCCTCTCAAATTTATTTCTGAAAAATAGTTTTGTGATGTTTTTGCTTGAAATTGTTAAAGGCAATTCTTAGCATAGCTAGAGTACATAACTAATTTATTTGTTTCATAATGGAAACATCCACACAACATTGGAAATTCAGTTAAGGTGGTACTATTTGATCTAATTTTTCATGTAATAAAATTTATGGAGCATTGGTGGTTAGGACAAAATGCTACGTGTGACATTATGACACCATGCACTTCAACCCTCTCTTGAAAGAATATCTGTCGAAGGATGTGTGTCAGTCAGGAGAGAGTCTGAGTAGGAAGGTACAGGGCAAAAGTGTGATGCAAGCTCTTTTGTGTAAAGTGTGCAAGCAAAGTTGAGACTGCAATTTCATGAGACAGAAATTTGAAACAGGAATTTCATGAGACAAAGGTGAGACAGAATTTCACAAGACATGAAGTGCTGGCGTAGTTGACTCAGTGAATGCATAAATGAAATTAGATAGAATTGTACCAAAGTCAAGAAAACTAAATTCATATTGTGATTCACCATAATATTCTTTCCTTTTTTCAGAGTGAAACTTCAGAGGATGCTGAGAAGAGAGCTAGTAAAAATGAGAGCTTTAAGAAACTTTTAACTATAAAGCCGTAAGTATAGAAAAAATTTTTATGGTCTTTTGTCTGTATCGAAATTGTACTTCCAAGAAGGTGCATTACTAGCATAAGGACAGTCAAGCAGTTCCAGCCACTATATTTTTAAATGATAAAGAGCCAAAGAATTTTTGGAGATAGTGAGGCACATTAGCAATCAGTGGTGTAGGGAATTCATGTTTGTATGGTTAAGCAGTATTGTGGAAGCAGATATTCAGAATGAAAACATATATTTGTCTTATAACAAACCCATTACTCATAATGCCTACTTCATTCATTACAAAATTAAATGTTCCTAGACATAAGTTCTCTAAATTAAAAGGAAAAACCACAGTAGCCAGATGCTGTGCTTATACGTACAGATCCATTAGTTTCCAGCTGTCATTCCAGGTCATTCATGTGCTAGCCTGCTCATGTCATTCCCCAGTCTGCTGAGAGTTTTCTTTGCTTTCCAATACTGTATAGTTTTCTCATTTTTTTTTGCTGTTCTTTCAATTCACATGAATATTTCAGTGTAATCAGCAGTGATAGCACAAGAGCCGTTTTAAGTTTTTCATTAAGAAAAAACTGTTTTTTGTTTCAAGATAAATCTTAGGTGTAGGTTATCTTGGCATATAGTTGGTTTTGGGTGGTATTAAAAGACTTGTTTCAATTCATGAATGTACTTAGTACGTTCTTCTTTTGCTTATGCAGAACAGTTCAAACAATATTTGGTTTGCTATATCCATGAGTTTATGCAACAACTACAGCCTTTAATCACCATGATGATATTACAAACTCCAGCCAAAACAGGATGAACCATTACTGGAACTGAGGAGACAGTCTCTCCTGCCAGAAAAATGAGTGCAAGTGACCAGTCATTCCAAGATGCATGCTCAGACTCACTCCATAGCATTCTTAAGGAATGCTTTCACTGCCCTCACTATCAGCTTCTGGAGGAGACAACAAGTTGTCTTGTAGTGAGTGTCATTCAATGAATCAAAACAGGATCAGGAAAGGAGTCTTGACAGCCATCATTCTAGGGGACACTCTAGAGACCAGTGGTGTTCCAGTATAGAAGATCCAAGCCCTTTCAGTGTTAAGAGAACCAGACTACTCCAGTACCCAGGACCTGAACCACTGCAGTGCTAAGAACCTGAACTGCTTCAGCACCAACAGCCCCAAGCCACTCCAGTACTCTAGGGCTCTTGCCATTCTTATTTAAAAATTCTAGCTGCTTTAGCATTGAGGACGAGTTGCTCTTAACCCTAAGCTCCCAGGCTGCTCTGAGAAGGATGATTGCAGCCAGAACTTCTCTGACCAGTCTGACCAAAACCTGGGTAGCTTTGACAATTAGAGCACTGTCTCTGGTCTTTTAAGTGATTTTTCCACCAAACAGTTTAACTTTCATGATCAGAGCCAGAATCACAGGCATAGTCAAGACTGGAACCTTTCCAGCAACCTAAGACATGACTACTCTTAGCTCCTTAGAGACATGAGGGAGGGAAATGTTACAGCTGGGTTATAATCTCCAACAGATTCCTTGGATAAGAGTCAGATATATTGAACCCTGCATAGAAAGAGCAAGAGGATCCACTCTCATTTACACGAGATCAGGGAGGTTTCTATGAACCCAGATAGGCATTCCTCTGCTGACCTAGAAGTAAAGAGAACTAGGTTCAATTTGAATTTTTAAAAGTCGGCTTGGGAGATATTCCTAATAATGACGTTCCAGATGTTCTTATGGCCAAACAAGATACTAGATTTGATATACAGTGTCTAGGCTCTCCTTGTCTGTATTTCATATTGATTCTAACGAGTTACAGTACTTTAAGAGTATATGATAATGTGACAGATGGCTGTGCAATCCCAAGTAAAAGTTAGTGTCCATAACTTTGTGCATCAGGGAAATTAACCAACAGGTCGTTAGATGCATACTTGTTAAGCTGTATGGTGGCAATAGGACCAGTCGTCTCTGGATGAGGGGAGGGTTCTAGGCATATCATCATCAACCCCACATTTTCTACCATTATGACATCCTCAATGATTTAGACCTCTGGGGATGTCTGCTTTTCTGTTGCACACTATTGTCAAGTCCCATCATGTGCATTGAGCTTTCTTGGGAATGCCAGTGGCGGAATAAGCTCCCATTCTGTAGCAGTCTCTTATGATTTGTAGTCAATACACACTTTCTGGGAGGATAATTTACAAAACTCGTTAAGATATTAAGACCTAGGGTTTTGCTTCATAGATAAAACTCCATGACCTTTGGAGTAATGGAGTTAGCTCTATGCAGCTCCTGCAATTCTGAATTTACAGTCTCAGGATATAAGAACTCTATTCCTCCCACCATAAAATGAGATTTGAGTAATATTAGTAAGGGATATTTTTTTTTTTTTTCTCAGTGCAAACCCATTATTTACTATACAAATCTGCCCTTCTTCCAGCTCTATATTCTCACTGTCAAAGATTCAGACTGCACAAAGAATAAGCAGATTGACAGTAGCCAGGAACCAGTGAATTTATATTTATATGCGCAGTACCTGCCCAAAACTGTTCTTTTCATCAGGGAAAACTTTTGTCTTTGAGCATTTTTTGACCAAAAAAATGGCAGTAAAATTAATGGTTTTGTATAGTAAAACATTGTTTTAAAGTTACATATTAATGCAGTCATTTTGTTTTGACAGAGATGAGGCTAATGTGCGACGTATGCATACTGCTGTCAAACTAAATGAGGTGATAGTAAACAAGTCTCACAATTCACAGCTAGTAATCATCAATTTACCTGGTCCACCAAAAACTTCAAGACCAGAAAGTGAGAGTAACTATATGGAATTTTTAGAAGTATTAACAGAGGGATTAGAGAGAGTTTTAATGGTAAGAGGTGGTGGCAGAGAAGTTATCACAATATATTCATGAGTCAGTATTCTGAATGTATTAGCCAATTTGTCTCTCCTGGTAGCCATCTTGTACTGTTGCACTTGTGAGGAGGATACTGAAAAGGTGATAGTTGTGCAGTATGCTTTGTTGATTTGAGTGACATTGAAAGACTGAAGCTGTCAGGATAAATTCCTGTGATGTTTTTCTTTTATTCTTAATAGCTACAAATAATGTTGAAACTTATTTTCTAGTACTGTATGGTTTGTTTTAATATTTTCTGTTTACATGATGAAGCATTTATGATTAGAGAAAGTCATTTACCATCATTCAGAAAATTCACCTGTAAATAACTGGACTTAAATCTATGACATACACATCAATTAATGTAAAATAACATGGCATTTTACCACAAATGTTAAGAATTTAACCAAGATGTCTAGTTAATCTACTATATTTTACTATGATATTCTTTTATAATAATATTCAAATATTAAGATACAGAACTTCATTACAATTTTGTCCAAAGAGTATTGTACAGTATGTATCATTCTTTTTTATTCACAGAATACTCCTCTGAAAAAATTGAAAAATTGAAGCATAAAATATTACTGTATACATTTTTGTGAAAATTAAAAGTACATTTCTCTTGCTTTTTCATTATGAAGATTATGACTAATTCACAAAATTAATTTTGGGTTTTTGCAATATTAAAGGTTCGTGATATCGTCAGATTTTGAAGTTTTACATAATTTAAATGCCATATACTCGTAAATAAAAATTAAATTTAAATCACATGGACATGAAATGATTATATAAAGTTATTTAAAGATTTGAAAGTGAATATCTTGTAAGTTGAGTGTTAAATATATAAATACAAATATGTACAGATATATATTTATACATATATCGACATATATTTGTATATACTATATTAAATTTATATAAACACATGGTAGATATGTGCATATGTGATTATAGTGGTTATATGTGTATACTGTACAGTACTTATGTATTTATATACATATATACAGACACTTCGTAAATGCATATGGTCATATATATGTGTGTATATGTGTATATATCTCAAAATGACTCACTTTTGCACTCGTCTAACAGTGCATCACTACTGTGATCAGTTTGATAGGAATGTGCTCAGTTAGATGATAATCCAACTTGATAGTTTTCTCAAATGGCTATTATCAAAATTTTATTTTTAACATGACCATAACTGTTCTAGAAAGTGTAATTCAAGATGTTCCTGCTGCTTGAAATATCCAGTGGGCATTACTAGGTTCACCAGGGTCCCTACATTTTAAAAAAGAATTTTAATTCAGAAATAATCTATGTACAGTACTAAATCTTAGATTAAAATTAATCAGAAAAATATGAAATATTTCCGACATATGGATAAACAGTACTGTAATTAATTCCAAATATTATATTTTGGCCAGGATGAGGCATTTCTTCCCAGAAAATTTAATTTATGCCATGTTTGACATATACTACCAAGTAATTCGTATGGTTTTATTTCAATGTGTATTTTGAATGCAGTACAGAGATAAAATCAAGTATGGTCTACAGCTAAATGTTGGTTCAGAGTAACTAATTTACCACTTCCATGTAATTATCATGAGAACATTTCAAAGCATGTTTATATGCTACTTAAAATAAATCATAAACAGCAAGGCAGTATGGTGCAAGTATTCTAGACACAATACTAGATTCTTATTGGTCACAAGGAACTGTTAGTCCTCTTGGCAGGCATCTCATTGCCAAAAAAATATGCATTTATTTTTATCTCCTTTGAATGTTTAAGTACTGTTGGTAATTTAGGCAATACAGTACTGTATTTAAATTGCATAAAGGTTTTCAATCAGTGATTAATGATTGTCTAAATCTTTAATGTATAATTCCCTATATACTGCAAAGTAATTCACAGATATGAAAATGTTCACCTAACTTGTCATTCTCAAGTAACTATACAGTAATAAACAAATTGTGGGCAATGGTCAGTAATTATACACAGTACTGTGTATTGGTGCATAAATTTGACAGAAATTATTATAGGTGGAAAGTACAGAAATATTTGTCACAATAAGTAGGATTGTATTACAGCATCTTGTTTAAAAAATTGTCTTGAAATCAGCTTCAGAAACAGATGCTGTGATATAGAACCAGTTGTGCTCAGCATCATCTGTTTGTATAATGCAACATTATGAACAGGTACAAAGTAAACTGCCAAAGTATGTTTATGTACAGTAGCTCTTGAGAAATGTTTCTTTATTCAACAAAGACAGACTTTTTTAAAATCCTTTTAACTTTTTGAAATAGGTAAGTAAACTCTATGGAAAAATATATGACAGACTTATTGCACTAAATCTTAGGGACCCTGTTTTTATTAATAGCATCAGAGACCCAACATAAATCATTTGCCATTTTGTTAGTAACCATTTATCAAGTGAAATGTGAAGTTTCTTGTTTGTTGAAGTTTAAAGTACATTTTGAGAAAAATCAAAGAAATGTAGAATGAGATATAAGCAATATTTTAGACTAGGAGAGACAGTTAATGGGCAAAACCTTTACAAGTGATAATTGTAATTTACTGACCTATGAAATTTGATGCTCTATGCCATTATTTTATATCAAGATTTTTTATTAGCATGGCTTTGCTTTTGTTATTTATACATTATTAATATTAAGTACAATGTCATGGCAGTAATTTTAGTTTTGAAAGGTTACACATTAAGAAATGAAATAGCATTTCAGTATGTTGCTTAGTAGAATTTGTAATAAATATACTCTAATAAGTTTTGTTCACATTAGAAAGATATAATTTTTATATTTATAGAAGTATTTAGTAATAACCACTTGTTTTCAACCCTAATAGGAAAGTATGAGGACTATTTTTTTTTTAAGCAGCCTACTTGAGCACACAACAGTGTCTTGGATACGCTTGATTTTAGTTTGATGAGATTTGTTGCACGTCAAGTTTCAATGAATTTAAAATCATTTTTTTTTAAGCATTACACATTTCAGGTGGTTTTTACTTACAGAAAGTAGAGTATTTTTTACAAGCTCTCATTCTTAAATCTTCCCTTAGCAAATTTATTAGAAAAGAACCAAGATTTTCGTCAGCATTAGGATATTAATGTTATTAATGCTATTTAAATACTGCTAACATAGCAATGCAGTTTTACAAACTTCTATTTATACTAAATTGCTATATATACACCACTCTTCTTGGAGACTGCTAATCAAGTATAAACTGAGAATTTAAGTTTAATTACATTCTCTCCACATTTTGTATGTACAGCATAGTATTTGGTTTAATATTTTTTTATGGTTTTATAAGATGGAATAGTATAAGAATGGCATAGAGTTTTTTGGGAAATAAAAATTGAATTTCAGTCTAAATGAATACCTCAAAGTGGCTGGCTATTCATTTCATATTTTTTACAACTAATTGTGGTAATGATCAAGCTAGTACTGTTAAAGAAGCAGTAATTGATTGTCTCAAAGACAGAGGTTTATCAAAAAAATATCAGTAGTTAAATTATAAATTAATATAGTGAAATATTGTACTTATTTGTCGCAATGCATACTTCAATAGCAGATTCTCAAAACATTTTCAGTGTTCATCTTTTATTTGTCAAAATAATCCTGCAACTATACTATACTTTTTTATTTGATGTATTCTCAAAAGCTGGGTTAATAATATAACTGTATAAAAATAAGATTGCTGTTTAGACACTTCTGAAATAGTTATGTAGCCCATGAGGAGTTAGGATTGTATTTGACCAAGTGAATTCTTAATACGAGAAATCATTCCAGGATTCAAAAAAGTTTAAGAATTGCAAAGTGCAATCTTCCAACCTTACATAAGCTCAAGCTTATATATATGATGCAGTAATCCACATTATAGTACTGTATTATTTTTTTTTTTTTATGAAAGTATGCATTCTCTTAAAAGCTTGTTTAGTGATGATGAAATGGCAACCAAATTTATCTTTTCCAGTTTTTGTACTAGAACTTCCAGAATAGCCATTTGAGGTATGAATGGTATAAAATAGTAAAACTACTTTGTTGCAAGTATATGGACAATCAGAATTCACTACTGTATTTTGTTTTGGAGTTGTATCATGTTATGAACATGACTACTGTACAGATTTTGCATACTGGTAGTCAAAAAATGTGAAGAAGTCCAGGGAATATGCCCAGTGGTAAGAGAACTGTTTTAGTTTTGTACTCTATCAAAGTTGGTAGAAATAAATAGTTTACGTTCATAGTGTATTTTGATGGTTAATTGTTTGAAAAATCAATTGCAAGCTCAATATTTCTAAAGATAAACTTTACATACTCTTGGTCATTTCCCTGGATAATGCAGTAATCTTCTCTCATAAATACTTGTACATTGCTTCCTATCTTACTCTAATAGAATCTGCAGTTTGTTTAAATGCAAGATTAATAATTCTCACACTTAAAAAACAAGAGGATAGAGATGAACATATTTAATGCAAAGCTTTACTGACAATACAGTATATGCATCCCTGAAAGATAGAGTAAATATGCATATTTATCAGAGATGATAACTGATTTTTTTCTTGTAAAAGTTATGACTTGTATTGTCAAATGTTGTGAAAACATTTTTTGGTAAATTTAGACAAATTTGAATGTTTTAGTGTAAGTGCTACTAAAAAATATTAATGTAGCTTAGGAAAAAATAAAGAGTTGTTAATTTTTACATCTTCCAGTCTCTGCAGACGTTTTACACTTAAAATCATTTCAATGACAAGAGTGTCATACAAAGTGAAAGGAGGAGGTTACTGCTTCTTAAGATCACTTGTGCTGAAATGGTGATTATGCCTTGAATGACCAACCGGACCATAATTTTTAGGGATAAAAATTAATTAATATGCCATTCAAAATTGCTTTATTCTTTGTTCATATTTCATATAAAATTCAATAAATTTATCTGATCAGTATAGGCTACCAAGTATGAATAATTCTTTGAAACTGGCTTTGCTGATGGAGTTAATTTAACTGCCATTAGTTGTCTCATAATCATCAGCTGACATTTTCAGTACTCTACCAAAAAATAGTTAAGAAGCTGGATATACTTTTTTAAGAGATGAGAAAAATTCTCATGAAGGTGTCAAAGTTTGTGATATACAGTAGTAAAATAATTCAGTGCTACTCGTCACACATTAGTGTTTAACATTTTCCATCCTTTTCATGTAAAGATTACCATCTGTTTTGGGAAGGAACAATATGTGAAGCTGGTATTTGTATAATTAATAAAGTAGGATACCAGTTTCGTCCTTTCTGCATTATTGTTAAGGATTACATTTTGTTCCATTTTGATGTTATCGTTTTAAGGCTACTGTATTCGAAATATGAGCAGCTGTTATGGTTGTGTCAAGGCTAGTGTGAGAATATTTTGAAATTTAAAGTAGGGAACAGATGAATCAATGTTATTTACAAGGAGTCCAGTAATGCAACAGGACTCGCTTATGATGACATATGCTTACAGAAAATATTTACAAGGTTATTGTAATATTCACCATAGGTAAAATCTCATCTGGTGGAAATTCTACACATTATAACAGAATACAATATAAATGAATAACTATATATCACAAATTTAGGAATTTGTATGACAATATAAAGCAATGCTTAATTTCTCTTAAATGGAACTTAAACAAGGCATGTAAATAGCAGTAAAAACCAAGGCTTATGTACTTGACATAGCCTGTAAACATTGCAGAGTCTAAACTATGCTCACATCCTTCACTTGATGAGATGAAAGGTTCATTAATACTATTAGTGGTATTTATAAGTTTGAACAATGAGTCCCTATTTTACATAGCAGCAGATGGTATTAATACAGAATAACTGGAAGTGTATTTTACTCTTACCTAGAATATTTATTTTTAGATACCAAAAAAAAAGGTTAGCTATTAAAACGAATCTTTATCCTTAATCATTGTATTTATCTACATTTCATATCCATAACTCAATTCATCATTGTTTATCACTTAATCTAGTCTAGGAAATAGCTTTTTGCTATGTACAGTTTAGGAATTTAAAAAATTACAAACTTTGCCAAGTTCTTGGCATGGCTCTGAAAAGTTTATTTTTGTATGGGTGCTTGTGAGCTGAAGTGTTATAAAGCAGGAGTTTAGTATTCATACTTCAATATTTTCCAACTAATGATTCCAATTGTACCATATGTTTTACTTTCTTTGCAACTTATGTAAGAAACAATATATTACACAATTCTGTACAATTTATAGACAGGCAACTTGAAAATTAAGCCGTAAGCAATGCTCCAAACTGATTACAGTATATGTCAGTTATATAATATAATACTCCAGGCTAGGTGATATTTTTATCTAAATACTGCATCCAGTGTTATAATTTCAAGACAGATCTCTGAAAGTATCAGTTTACAATGTCTTGGTATAACTCCCAAAATCTGTTAGTGCTAGACCAATAATGGGATGCTACAACCTCAGCTGTGTTTTCAAATAACTGCACAATACTACATGCTTAATAAGACACCATCTGCAACAGGGCATTCAAGATCTCAAATTCTGAAATATGAGGTCTAAAAATGGACAGCAATAAAATCCCCATCATCATCAAGAAGAAAATAAATTCCCAACTCACTGCTACAGTGGAGGGTATGCATAATCAAGAAAAATTACCATTCAATTGCAAGGTGTGGAAAATTTACCCACACCAAAAGATAAGACTCGATTTCAAAATTTGCCTACACCAAAGGATAAGACTCAATTTCTGCTAGATTCAAACTAATCAATCTGGAAAGAGAAAAACCTCCTTTCCATATGAGGAGAACTATTGTAAGTTCTTTGGAGCTAAAATTTAGTAAACTAATTACAAAGACACATTAGACAATAATACAATCTTACACTTACTGTCTCCACAATAAAAAAAATTAATTCCATTGTATTCTTTAATTTTTTCACAAAACACACAGAATTTTTCTTTTAGACAGAACAAAAAAGAACCTACAACATTCTGCTGTGTAAAATTTTATTGAGAATTACCACAAGCAGTAAATTTAAAATCTAGTTTGTATGTGAATATTCCCTCAAAAGGTCACTTACATCTATGGTACTCTCATGTTTTAGGTAGAGTAAATCTTTCCAAAATGAAACTAGAAACCATAATTGTCAGTCTACGTCTGGCCATCAGTTTATGAGGATACACTAATCTTGCGCTGCTACCTATTTTTGTAGTGAAAGTTTTCATTTATTTTTTGCCTCTACATTATTATGGGTGGGTTGTAAGAATAACTTACCTTAATCCCACCCACAGCTGTAAGGGTATGAAGCTGATGATTTAAGTGACCTGTGAAAAGACAAGTATTTTACTAAATTCAAAGAACAGTTTGGATGCAGGTGGTGTGTGCAGAAATTCAGGTTAAGACAACTTTCTACAGGCTAAGAATAAAATCTAAGAATATTCCCAAAATATTGAGAACCTGAAGCATGAAAATGCCATAAAATTTAAAGACATGGCTAGAGCCATTTTCAAATTGTACAAACAGGAATAGTCGTTTGAACCACTGCACCTGACTATATGTATCAGCATACCAACTGTAAGGCTTGGGGAAAGTTGGGTGCATCATTGTCAGTTTTGGCACTACATATATTTGTAATGATAGAGGAGAAAGCTTCAATGCTGATTTAAGCAGTGCTGATCATTTGCACAGAATTTATATATTTTGTGAAAGCATCAATTGTACTCAGGTCAAATGTATACCACTGAAGACAGCGGTCTGTATTTGCTTGCACCGCACTCCAACAAACCTGCCTCTGCAACTGAAGGTAATATATTAAGACCTTCAAATTTCCAAGGACTGAATTTCTGTGCTATTTTGCAAAAAATGCAAAAACTGCACTTGTTAAAGCAAAAAAACCTAAGTGCATTTAAAATTATTATGAATAATTTACCACTTAACTTATAGCTCATAATACAGCTGCAAGGAATAGTTTCTGAATGGAACCACAACCTTGCACATCACAATACTTATTATCAGATGGAAAGGCAGAAGACTACTAGAAAATGCAAAGTTTATTATTAGATAATGCTCCATTGCATTGTAATGTCAATAAACTCTGCTGAAAAGTTACCAAATTAGCCAACTGTTTTACCCAATGAAACTGTACAGTATAAACTTGACAACCTATAGTTCAAGGCATTATTGACAGTTACACCAGTATGACCACAAAAAAAGATTATGAATGACTGTTTTGCTGTGTTGGAGACATGGGAAAGTTAAGGACACACAAAGATTGCATACACTAGAAAACTTGAAGAATTATAATCTTCACTATCTTTCCAATCATAATCATGTTTGGCATCAATTAGCTGCTTTAACTTTCTGCAACAACTGGAAGAAACTGCTGAGGAACTCACCTGTCAAAGTTGATTCTTCTATTGTCAACATCTCTGAGTATCTCAACTTGTATGGTGAAGCAGTGTGATGAATGTGAAGGAAACTTATGTCATCCAGTGGCCTGAAATGGATGCTGACAATCTTGGCTAAGATTACCAAGCAGAAAAGGATACTGCCAAAGCCAAGGCTGGGAAAAAAAATGAAAATGGCAATAAACAGCCTGATGCACTTGGCTGAAGTGAAAATACCCTAAAAATATCTGAAGTATACAAAACGATGGATGAGGCTTGTCTTTCCTAATTTACAATGATGATCTGGGGCACAAACTTTTCACCAAAACCTAAAGGAATTTAAAGTCTTAATTATCCACAACCAGAATTTGTAGCCAAAGCAGGTGACAAGATTTATACAAATATATATGACCAAGCAATGATCTATCTTCTTTCCAGCAGTGATTATCTATGCTTCTCAAACTCTTGAGACTTCCTGCACTTTAAGTGTCTGCATTCCTTTAAATTTTATTGAGCACAAGAGAAATATTTTCATCCATAAATACTTCATTGATATGGAAAAAGAAAAATGGGAAAAGTTTTTATGTGACTTAGTGCTGAGTGAGCAACAAAAAAATATTTTCATTATATTGCAAGTGTAACAATTTAATCTACAAAGTTAACTACTGTACTATATAAAGTGCAGTGCTTTGTGTTATTATGAGACTGTTGTGCTCCACACAAGTTCTCTGCAACAAGTCAATCTCTGTCTCCAGTGCAAACAAGTTTCCACAGACATTCACAGGTATTTATAATGTCTACATATTTATTGCTTTATACTGTACATTACAATATGTTACTATTTCTCAACCTCTCATCTGCCTAACTTAGCCAAGACTATAAATTCTTATTCTAGTCAAGTCTAGAAACTTCTTCACTTGTTAAAACCTAGCCTGTGAACTTTTCACACATTCACTAACTGTTTATCACTCATCTTGAATACTTTAAAAACAGTATAGTTGTGTAAAAAAAAAGGGTGCTTGCATAAAATCAAATTTAAGACTACTTGCTGTTAAGGGCAATACAGCCTGTCTTGTTATTAACAATTCTTAAGGTTGGGCAGAAAATTGGGAAGTTGATCTTGACTGAGGTCCATATACAGTAGTTTGACTCATGAAAGATTTGATGTAAATTAAATGCTATTTCCCAGAGACTAAGTGCCAAAATTTAATTTGATTTAATCATAAGTTACTAAACATACTTATCATCATTTACATAACTTGAATAATATATTCAGCACAGGATGCATGCAGACTTTTCCATTTGTGTGCCATGCATATAATCAGTAACAGTTGCAAGATTTTGCAAACATTTGTTCCAGACCCTGTTGACTAAAACAATACTTTTAAAATTTTTTGCATAATTACAATTTATATAAAGCTTTTGAAGCAAACCACCTGGTCATTTCTGGAGTCAAAAGGAGGCTGACTAAAAGGATTTGTTCCTGCATAGGCAAAAATTGGAGTATGGTCAAATTAAATAAATCAAACTGCTTTGCTGGAAGAGACCAAACAGAACAACACAAGGCAGAAAGCAAGCTGGGGCCAAAGGGATGCTGCAAAGTATCTGCAATACCATCTAATAGAACAATTAATAGGGTACACCACAGTATAAGGGATACATTATTTATATAATTAATAATGATATGCTATATAAAAAAAACAACTATTCCTATTAAATTCTGCTGTGCTTTTGTCTCCTTAAAAGTGCACAACTGTCACTGAAAATAAGCAATATTCATTGTAAACTCCACTCCCAACAGTTATCTACACAACCTAATGAATTATACTTAGGAATACATACTATTAGGTAAAGTGTCGAGAGTAAGTGGCTTCCAAGTAGACTGCATTAGCACTATAATTTCAGCTAGTACAAACCATGAGCTTGATGCAAGCAACTCTCTCTCTCTCTCTCTCTCTCTCTCTCTCTCTCTCTCTCTCTCTCTCTCTCTCTCTCTCTCTCTCTCTCTCTCATTACCACATTATCAAAAACAAATAATAAAAAAAAATTAACCTACATTCTAGTCCTTTTGAACTGGAAAAAAATTTTGTTTCAATCACAACTCCTTAAACTACACATTGCACCACCAGATTCAACTGAAAAGAGAAAAATGAATCTTTTAAACTGGAAGTGCAAGTGATATAGTCTATATAATATTCTTATAATGTGCTAGCCAAGAAATTCATGCAGTGAATATAAAACACTCATTATTATAAAATTTTTTGTCCATAAACTTGCGCTGTTCTGTAAAGCAATCATAGTCATGAATTTTAAATGGGATATATTAAGTTTTGGGCCATATTAAGTCAGAATGATGCATTCCTTACCTTAAAGTTATTCTCAATTTTCAAACTGCTTTGGTGATCCTTGCAAAAGTTTCTCCTGGAAAAAACTGGCTTTCATTACAGTAATACTATTTGACATCCTATAAATAATTCCAATGAATACTATCCTTGACCAGAAAAAAATGTACAACTTTCAAATAGCATGAATATGTTAAATTGTTAAACTGTAGACAACTTCTTATGCTTTTCTTACAACTGGTGGACAATTAAATGATGTGCTAAATATTACTTGAATGGTATGGATTGTTCAATGTACCACAGGACATAACTTTTTTCTGTTAGTTTAACTAAATGTAATAACAATTATACTTTTCCTTGTTCAATTTTACATCTTTCCTGCTATAGTTTTACTGATCACTGTATTCTGACAGCTTATACTACTTCAGCTAAGTCAACACTCTATGCTTAAGTTTGTCAATGTTGCACTTAAAAGAATTTATAAAAAATGAGTTTTTCAGAGCATGGACTGTTATTTGCCAACATAGGTAGACCAGATCCACAAACACATTCATCATTATGCAAATGACTCATCCATCTTCCATTCATTCATTCAATAATTTCATCGTGTAAGCTTGCAGATGTCTGGCCAATACGGATTTCTACATGAACATTATAATCAAAAGAGCATATTGGCTGTGCAGAAGCTGTATTTCACGTTCATGGAATGAGATGCAAAATTTGAGACCCAAAATACTGGATTTAGGTCCAGGTAAAATTTTTATTGAATAAGCACTTGAAATACATACTCTGTTAATGCCAATTTTTTTTAATAAAACTACCATAGTAAAACTCTGAAGCATATTAAGGTCCAACAGTATATGTTTTACAGCTTCAATAACTTACTAAAACAGGAGAGTGTGAAAGGAAAGTTGTTGCTTCATGAGAGTATGAATGTGAAGACCTTGAATATATGCTTTGTTTTTACATGGACATCTTATAGATAATGATGGATTTGTTGACTGCAATTCAGACTACTGAAGTTTTGTGCATGAAGACTGACAACTTGAGTAGTTTTTCTTATTGAGTATATAAATATCTGAATAAATTATACGGAATAGATGTGTATGTGTACATATATAGATATATATGAATGTACAGTATATACAGTTAAACGTGTACATACATAGATATGTATGTGTGTATAGCATATATATAGAATATATATATATATACACACATACTTACACACATACTGTATATGCATAAAACAACTAATCCCCCATTCAGTGTAAAGAAAGCAATAAATCTTTTAAGCTCTCCTAGTTACTATTTGAAGTCACAACCATTGCCTTTTGAGAGCAGTGCAATACCAATGTGAGCGACAAAGGAACTCTTGGGAGTAGACTGAAGTGCACAACTTCTTACCAAACCTAAGGCACATTAATTATTTACACTGGAATACATCAGATATACTGAACACAGCAACAATGCCGTGAAACATTCAAATTCAACTCTTAAAATAACACTGCTACAGTTATACTGAAATGGGGATTGGGATACTTCAACAATTATCTCTTTTGCCTATGGTGCATGAGTGTCCCATAACACATTTGTACAGCATCAGGTACTTCTGCTACATACCAACACACACACACACTCTGCAACATCTGGTAATCAAGAAGTGCCTTGGAAGTGACATCATGGTCACCAACTCTGCTCTGAGTTCCATTGTGCATCAATGGTAAAGTAAGGCCTATGCAAGGCATAAGAAATGGATTCAAATTCCACCCAGTCACATTGAAAAAGTTTAGCACTGGACTTCCATTCTACTGTGGGTTAATTGTTTTAATATACATATATGTATGTGTGCATATGTATGTGTATAAATATATATACACATGGTATATATGTATATATGTGTATGTACAGATTAATTTATTAAACAAATCCCAAAATAACTTAAATGCTGACTATTATACTATATTAAATGTAAATTGTTTGTACTGTACATAGAATGCTCGTGTAAATAATGTTCAAAAGTCTTCAGGCCAACCTTCAACACTAGGATTAATACAGTTCCTTTAGCAAACATTAAATTGTTGAGCCAATCCCCTAATCTAAAATTGTTAGACTAGGAAACTTTCAGTCACAAATATAGGTAATGAATCGAGATGGGCACCTCAGATGTATACTCAGACCACTGGTACAGACCTTTGAGGATTGCCTACATCTTGCTCAAAACCTTTCTAAAGTACTGGTGTTGTCTCAAGAAGGTCTAGTAAAAGCACAAAAACTGAGAGTTAAAACAGATAGAATTTGTTGGTACAACAGAAAAGGTGTTTCAGCTTAAACAAAACCTTTCCGGGTTTAAAGTTCCAAATTGAGTCTTGCATGAACTAGCATGAACTAAGAAAGATTTCCATTGGATAAAAGTTCTACTTTACGCTTTTAAAACTATCTTAGTCCTAATTCTCACATATTAAGAAATCATCTGGAAATCTCTCGGATATATCTAAAAAATTAAACAAAGATAATTTTCAAAAGATCATATTTACTAAGAAACATCTAATTCTCAAAATTAACTATGTCACCTCCACATATTTGTACCAATAAATTTAACCACTATTGTTGAATATATTTCCTGTAGAAAATATTTTTTTCAGTGATAAGTAATTTTGATTGTTCAAAGATATTTATGTGCCAGTAGCCTTCACAGTGAAAGAAATTACACCAATTACATTGAAAATAATGTTCTGGTTTTTACATTGTTATTCTACATATATCTTCATTGGAAAAAATTCCTAAGAATCCAGAAAAACAATAGAAATATCCTACAGTACCTTAGTTTTGTCTGATCCATGTATGTTCTCTTTTCTGTAATGTCCTTTCACTGGCTTTTTAGATGTAAAGAGCTCTACGTTTCAATGTTGAGAATATAATAAATGGCTGTTAGTAAAAGTGATTTTTTTCCCTCCTAAGTATTTTGTCACAGAGACCTAAACTAAGGAACGTTTCACCAAATGAATCTACTATCATTTAGGAAGACAAGTACAGTAATTATGACTTGTAAGATTTTTTACATATGTATTTTCAAATCTACTGCCACCCCATTCAAATTCCAGTCATTTTAATGTAATAATTCAGGTACTAGAAAATTTCAAAAGTAATTTTATACATAAAATTCACATCTGGATATAAACCATTGCCTTACATGAACCTGTAACCCAATTACTCAAAGACAACCACCTACGTGTAGGAAGGCCTCTTCAATAGGCATATAAACCTAAACCTTACCCACCTTCAACAGTCTGAGGCTAAGCTCTCAAACTCTCCAAGGTGAGTGCAGAGGAATTTCAGAGTAAAGCAACTGTGTTTGTAAAGTACAAACTATTGCCTTATTTGAGCAAAGGTGCTGTAGTAAAGTCAATCCTATTGTCGACTTCCTTGAGGATGTATGCCATGGGCATGAATTAATGATTATAAAAATACAGTCCTCTAACAAGTCATCCTGCAAATCTGGAGGGTTAGCAGCAGTAGTCTGAAAACCGTATTGCCTTCGGAAGCAAATTTCTCTCCAGTAAATATTTTTTGCACAGTTGACCAACCTCGTTTAACCATTCCGTGAAAAACTGCCCGTTGACCCAAGGTTTGCCTTTTTTTTAGAACATTGTTCTTTTTGAAAACTCACAGTTCTTCACTATGATTAACTACTACAGGTTTGAATTTCAAGTCCTCACTTGCATTCGCACACAACAACAAAGTTATCATTGATTAGTCCTGGCAATGCCTTTCCCTCATGAGTTATGTAGGTCCTGCCGAGCATTTTTTTTTTTTTTAACCCTGTCTCATCAGAGTTAAATACTTGCCGGGGAATGAAACCCTCAGCCTTCACACAGTTCCTAATTTCACAAACAAATTCATTGGTAGCATTTTTGTTGGCACTGGCTG
Organism: Macrobrachium rosenbergii; assembly: GCF_040412425.1. Lineage (NCBI taxonomy): Eukaryota > Metazoa > Arthropoda > Malacostraca > Decapoda > Palaemonidae > Macrobrachium > Macrobrachium rosenbergii. The sequence continues at coordinate 48,213,227 of NC_089755.1, read as the reverse complement.
CCTGCCCATGCTTCACCACACTATGTATGCCATTTCTCTACAGTATTTAGTTATCAAAAACCAGCCATGGCTGGCTTTATACACTTTGCTAATTTCAGCACTCATTCCAGGCTTTGTTTGTAAAATATTGGCATGTAACACTTGCTTTTTTGCAAATCATGGCCACAGAAACACTATATACCTACTAACTATTTTTCATTTATCCAAATTAAAAGCAATTTTTCCTCATAAGTGTTTGAAATCTCAGCTTTGTCACAGCTTCAACTTCTTTGTTACATCCACTGCTCTGACTGCTTCTTTATTTTTAATGACAATGGAGACCATAGCTCTGAGCATATGGTGCTTAACAGCAAGATGAGACAAGCAAATACCACTCATATTTAGCTAGCATCACTTATTTTTTGCTATATCATGCTTCTGACTAATTTTATTTTATTCTTGCTACTATCACCATTTCTCTAAAGACCCATGATAACTGTATGCATAAGAATACAGAAAAAAAATAAAAATGAATGCCAAAAATGGTTAGAGCTGACCAAAACAGGTTGTGCACTGACTGACAGCGACTGAAGCATGAACCCTTTGTTTGGTAGGAAAGGGGTAGTGAGTCATGTGCCTCGACGCAAACATTTTAGCTTGAGCATTGAGTACCAAGACAATTTTTTCTTGTCAAATTGCATCAAGTAGCAAATTCAAAAGTTCTGACGCCGAGTACTGAGGTTTATTGTACTGTATGTCACTGTACTATTGTATATGATTTATTAAATAATTAACTGTTTATTTTAAATAGGTGACGTTTATATTGAACATTGCACAGTACAGTATCAGAATAAGGTTTGGAAGGTAGAGTTATTTGCAGATTTTCAACTTTCACAAGGGGGTGATGCCCATAACCCTTGTAAATTTCAAGGGAACCCTCTATATGAAACTCTGAATGGTATTTTTCCATGCCTACCACAAGATCATACTAAGCAATAATAGCAGAGCCTGGTATTGGACTTTCCCCCATAGATAATCGAATTCTAGGGGTGAGGTGACAAGCCATCCAACCTCGCCCTCCTCCATATTCTACAAGCAACCAAAATTGTATTCAAGGCTGCAAAGAGTTTGTCATTTGTGGATCCTGCCCTTAAGAGCAAGAAGGGAAGAAACAAGCAGGTAAAATAAAGTCTAGCTAACTTGAGCTACAGCAGCTATCTAAACCTGAGTAGTGATATTTAGACTTGAACAGTTGTTCTTTGATATCCCCCACCACGTATAAGACAGATGCTACTTACAGGTGGCAATAGTACTGACTATACCTGGAAGCGGCAAAGACACACTGATTGGTTTTGGATACTCAAATGGTTTTAGCAATAAAAATGGGAGAAAAAGGAATAGCATTTGATTATTACTGCTATTAATCACAGGAACTTGAAATTGTCAACCATAAACCAGGGAATTTCTGGTAGAACTGTTGACAACACTAAAAACTTATGAACAATGCAAAAGGATGACTGGCTCCTATAAGTGGATCAACACGGCACATTTCTTAACCGCCACTCCACTTGTATTTGAATGAATAAAAACCTCTGTGCTTAAGAACATTGACCACCAGAAATGCAGGCATTATATAATTGATGGGGTGGTGGTGAAACACAAAATAAATAAATTTTATAGAGGAAAGAACAATATTTCAAAAAAAAAATTTATTGATAGTATCAACATTCTAATTTAGAACAATTCTTAATGACACCTTCATCTAAACTGTGCTGGTATTTGGAGAGCTGCACATTACCTGAAAATATAAGGAATGATGTTAAATGGGTTTTTGAAACTATACCTTTTCATGCTGTGCAGTAAGTATTTGGATGTCAAACATTTTACTGCCCAAATTATAATCCCTCACCACCCTCATCCAACTCAGTCCATGATGTATTTTTTAAAGTTTGAGATATTTTTCATTTTAACCACTTTAACGGCAAAGTGAAGTCTAACCTGGATTACAGTACAAGTGTTAAGTTTAACTGACTTAGCAATACTCACAAACATCTAACTACAAATATCGTTTAATATTCAATTCCCTCTACCTTGGAAATGTTACCAAAGGGAAAATACAGTACAGTATAACTAATAAATTATTTGACACCTGGGAGATTTACATGTCCAAAAATGTGTACCAATGCCTTCAAGGATATAATCATTCAGCTGCCAAGACAGGTACTAAAAGTTGATACCAACTCTGCTGTACATATGCATGTTGAATGCAGGTTTTGTACTGAAAATCAATATCAACCAAACTCCACCAGCATCAACATTAATCAAGAATTTTTATCACAGATACCATGACTCTTTAATATTCACAAACATTACTGTAAATGGAAAATGTCATTTACTATCCAATTCACTCCACCTTAGGAATATCACTGAAGGGGAAATATAACTGCGAGATCTGAACACCCAGCAGTGTGTTCAGACAACTTCAGGGACAGTAGCCATTCAGCTGTCATGATATTAACCCACCCCTACCATGAAAGTCATTTGGCTGTAATGATAACAACCCTCCATCATGATACCCAACTGGTACAATTGAAACACGTAGCTATTTATGAATTTTCATCGCGTAACTTTATGTTCACAAACATTGTGCTACAAAAGTCGTTTAATATTAATATACAATACCTCCTGGTGCCGCAGCCAGAAAGTTTTTTCCTTTTTCTTCATCTCGTCACACAGCAACTTTCAGATCTCACATCTCATCCAATTATGCTTCATTATCTGTGATTCTACTACCTCCCGTTAAGAGCACTCAGTTCAACAAACACTATCTTGAATCTCACCTGATGATACTTCGTCTCTACAAATGTCCCCCACCCCCGGCCCTCCAAACAGAATTCTCCTCACCCTCAGAAAGGACCTCCAAGTCTCCTCATCACCAGCTCTTTTCATCTCCACTCTTCTCCTGACACATCTGCCATTCCAACCATCTATTTGTTAACAATCATTCACTTGGACCAAGTGCATCTTTCCTAGCCCAGCTCAAGAAAAATGATGCCTTTATGTTGAAGAACCAGAAAACCCAGTAGGTTTTAGCAGACGAGTTGATCAAGTCCTTGTGATTTACTTCGACAACACTCCCACTGTCTTGCTGGCTGTCTGTGACTACTACTGCTCCTTTGACAGCTTGGGTACCTGCCATACCTGACCCCTGTGGTGCTTGTACACATGAGCGGCACTGACAGCCTCATTTCCTCTTCAAGTGTTTCTTAGAGATACTTCACCTTACTGTGACTCCCTGGCATCTCAACCTCAGTTGCTGGCTTGGCCTTCTACACGAGCAGCACTGCCATTTCAACTTCTGGGCCTTCTTAACTGGTATCAGTTCTCCTCCACTTGAAACCCATCAACCTCTGGTGAAGAAACTGCGCAGGATGTGAGCACATTCCAGGACAACAACTCCTCCGTGGAGATCACGAACTGTATTAGCTGTTGCTCCCAACCTCCATGGTTATACTTCATTGGCTGTTCTTTGGGTCATCAACAAGGTGTCGAGTTCAGAGACATCTGAACTTCCATGGCTAAGTCTTTTGATTCTATCCATCAGGATACAGGCAGTCCCTGCCTTACGACATTCTAAGGTTACAACGCTTGCAACGCCAATCCGACGGAAGAAATATGGCTCCAAAATGGCAGAATAATAAAAATTTGGAGGTTTTTTTTATGAAAACTCAATAACAATGCAGTTTACATCGTTTTCAATGCACCAAAAGCATTAAAAGTAAGGTTCCCTTTGGATTTTTGACAATTTTCAACGATGTTTTGGTTTATGACGCGGCGTAGGAACGGAACCCCCGTCGTAAACCAGGGACTGCCTGTATTCTGCTACATATAAAGGGTCATGATTCTAGCAGGGGTTATGACTGCCCAATAAACACCCCTAAATATCTTCCTCCATCAAACCAGTACATTTTTAACTTTTGTAAGATCCAAGGCTACTTTCTCTCACCATGAAGGCTACTGTTAAGGATGCCCCTGCCTCCTTTATGCTTTGTTGAACCTGTTTGCAGCCATAGATGGATACACTTGAGCACTTCTGCTGGGAGAGTTTGACATGCTGAACTAGCAGGGGTGGATTCTTGTCATGCAAGTTCCTTCTTTGCAGGCAGCTCACCCTGTCAGATGATACAGTCAGGACTGACTGTCATATTTCCAATTTACCCTATTATGTGAAGCAAGGTGAGGTTAGACAGTACATCCTCTCAATCACAGAATCGAAGAAGCTGATGATGTCATGTCAGGTGAATGTACTGTACAAGTTCAAGCTCTACTCCTAGTGCTAGAAATAATCTTTACAGAATGGCAATCCTTAAGGCACTAGGAGCATTAGTATATCTACATAACCTAAAGCAGGCAATAACAGAGCAGTGCATCCACAGAAATATTAACAAACCTTTGTTCTATAACAAGCATCCAATCAGCATATCAAGATAATAATAATAGATCCTTAGCCTACTGCAAACTGTATGACAACAGCCTGAACCATTATCTACATTCATGAAAAAAATACATCACATAAAAAATGTTTTAAGTCAAAACAACAATCAAATACTGTAGGCAGTCCCCGGTTAATGGCGGGGGTTCCGTTCCCGGTCAAGCACCAATAACCAAAAATTGTCATTAATCGGAACATCACAATAATTATGGTAATAAATGGCATTTATGACACTGTAAGCGCCGATTAGCACCAACCAGTCAATATACTGCTTACCAGTGCTGAAAAACTAGTTAACCACATCACTAGCCAAGTGTCGTAAAATTGTAACGCCATTAACCGATGCCACAGGTAAGCTGGGACTGTCTGTACAGTGAAGTAAGTGTGCTTTAAATATTAAACTTACCTCCAGATTTTATTTCCTTGTGGTTATATAATTATGCTCTCCAAATTCCTTCATACTCTTCAAATTACTGGTAATCCTCAAACTATCTGGATCTTTCTCAACATACTTTGGAAATACAAAATCATTCAATACTGCTTCCTCAATTACATCTAATACTGGCGAGCAAGACTTATTTTTCTTTTCTAATGGCATAATATTTTTACATGATAGAAAACATTTTCCTGTGCTCATGTCAACTTTATCTACACAACACTTCACAGCAGGCAACAAAGTACTCCCTGGCTCTTCTAAGTGTTCTGATAAAGGGGCTCCATAAACATTTCCTGAAAATATAAAACGCAATGAGACATCTTGCATGTAAACAGCATCAACTCAAAAAATAAATACAAAACCTCACCTTTCAACTAGCTAGGACTCATTTCAGAGAAAAATGATGGACTCACAAAAAAACTTAACACTACTGAATATCTTAACAAGATAACCACCTCAATGTTCTTCATTGCATCCCAACGTATAAAGATTTGTTCTTAATTTCTTTAGGTTTATATCTAATCACAATTTCTTATGATGGTGTTGCAATCCACTGAATGCAGTAATGAATTAAAAAATACATGCAAGCATAATAAATAATGATGAAAAAAATACCGGATGCATTGTATGGGTGTATTTGTATTTGTCTGATCATTTTAAAGTCATGAGCTACCATTTTGTACATACCTTTTGGTTTATCGCCACGCTAAAAGCGTCTAATAAATACGTTATCCAATTTGTGTGTGTGTGTGTCTGTTTGTGCCTTCATAAGGCTTATTAAAGATAAACTACAGCAATACTATCATTTATTTGGCATGGCATACAATAGGTTATGAAATCCTAACACTGTCCAAGCTGTACCCATTGCTACTTGAGTACATGAAGGTTTGGAAGAAAATTTTAAAATATTTTTAATGTGGAGGTACCAAAATGCAGTAAAAAACTGAAGCTACAACTTAAATATAACACGTCAATTTTTTCATATTTTAGTGTCCCTACCTAAAAACTTAAAATAAAATGCTACATAAAAAGAGAAGAAGAAAGAATGAGATAGATTTTAACACAATCCTGCTTAGGAGTCTGTTTAAGCCTGTCTCGCCAGGTCTTGGGTCTTCTATGATAAGGCAAATCCATGTCAACCATCAAATACTTTTAAAATTTTGTTGTGTAGTTTTTCTTTACATTGGCATTAATTAAAATGTATAACTTTACAAAAAAAAAAAAAAAAAAAAATGTTGAATATTAAACGACTTACTGTATCAGCAACTTTATGGGTTTGCACAGAGGGGTTTATAGGGTGTCTAGGTAGTTTTTTAAAAAGTTTAATAAAGTTGTTTATTACAAAGTGACTTTACAGTTTTACTATATCAGTATCCAAAATATAAGCTGGACTGCATTAAAATAAAGTATGCACTTACATTAAGTGTGCTCACATTTCTGCTGATTTTTTTATAAATAGTGTGCTCACATTTCTGTTGATTTTTTTAAAATATAGAATAACCAGAGAGAGAGAGAGAGAGAGAGAGAGAGAGAGAGAGAGAGAGAGAGAGAGAGAGAGAGAGAGAGAGAGAGAGAGAGAGAATAATCAAATGCAGCCAGTCCATTTTCTACCTTAATGCAACATCCACAGGAAAGTATACACATGCACTCATATACAGACTGTACTGAAATGCATTAATGTAAGTAAAAAATACTGTACCAGAGAGAGAGAGAGAGAGAGAGAGAGAGAGAGTACCAGCACAATATATGTGTAGTGCTTTGTAATGTGTACTGTGCACCTGCACATACAGACATACATACACAAACTAAAAACAATAATTATATACAGCACAAAATCCTATTGATGATGGAAAAAAATAAACTACAATTCATTAAATACAGAATACAGAGTCTGTCAACCAAAATACCAAACCATATTAAAGATAATGTGTAATGTAAATTTTCTGTAATGTTACCTTGAAGACGACTACTACACTGTAATGAGACCCAACAAGGTTGTGGTACCTCAACATTTTAGTTTGAGTCACCATCACCAAATTCCATTGGTCTGTAGCGGAGTAAATGGCGATTATTCAAACTCATGTGGTGTGGAAGTGGTAGGCTGAGACAAATGCATTTCTTTTATAATTTCAGAACACATGCTTGCACAATGAAATAAAATAAGCATGGTGCAGTCATTTACAAGAATAATAGCAAAGTTCTTGCCCCCCTTTACACGACCCCTCTCATCCAGCCCATCAAGAAACTGTTCACTATTCTGGAGGTGTTTTAAAATGACCCATGATACAGAGCAGACCCTATAATAATTCTGAAAGAAAAACTTCAATAGACTCCACTGCATTTACAAGACCAGTAAAAAGGTCCCTGATTTAACTAACCTCTCACAGAATAGAATATCCAGAGGACATAAAACCTAGAATATCCAGAGGACATAAAACCAAGCTTAGAAAATATTATTAAATTTAAAGATAAAATCAACAAAGAAATAAATACATACAGGCTCTGAAATATACTAATGTCTACTTCCACAAAAAACAAAGAATCTGACCTTTTTTTCTCCATAAAATAAATTCTTGTGCTATACAAGCTAAACCAATTAAATCAAATAATGTCTATCATTTATTCTGCTTCAAAAAATAATAATAGCGCAGATTTCACAATCGTACCAAATTTTTAAATTTCAATTAAAACAACACTTCTACTCTACCTGAAATCTGATGGCCTGTTTCATAAGGTACAGTTAAGCTATCCGAGTCTATTCTCTTCAATAGTTCTTCTCCATACCTTGGTGCTTTGTGACAGGATCCTATTATCTGATTGTCACTGGCTCTTACTTCACTTCTCACTTTTTTCTCATGACTTACATTATCAGAATTAAATAGTCCTCTTGTACCTGATGTGACATCAACACTTCCTACTTCTAATCCATTTACAGATCTAAATGGCACTGGGACAATTTGCATATGCCTGTTAATATTCTTGTATGTTCTACCTAATTCAAGAGTACTTGTTCCAAACTTAGTATTCATATTTGATTCATGGAGTTGCCTATAATCATTCCCAGCCTGTTTTTCATATATTTTCAAATAATCTAATGGGTTAACTATAACACTTTTAATACACTTTGATGAACATGCGGCTGTGTCAAGTTCTTGTTGACTTCTACCAATGTTATGCACTTTGCTATCACTGGTTTTATCTACTTTAAAATCTCCCTTTTCACTGCTTTTGGATTTTCTATTTTTATTTCCACAATTTAGTTTTTTATTTTCAGAAATTTTACAGGGTAGGTCTCTAACATCACTTCCACAGACTTTTTCTCTGTTAAAACCATGAGTTGTAGATGAACTCACAGAAGCTGAAGTTCTGCTTCTCTCAAGCTTCTCTTCATATCGAAGTAAAAGAGCCCTTGGATTAATTATAGTGGTACCAGGACATGGGACAGATGAAACTGTTGGACTAGTAGCCAAGACACAAGCACTTTTCCTTTTTCTTTTAGTGGCTAAATTACATTTTGTACTATCAAGTGACTGAGAAATTCCAACACCTTTTTTTCCTTGAACACCGGAACTATTCTCTACAGGAATTTGGAGAACTTCTTGTAACACAGGTGTTCTCAGAGCCTCATTGGGTTGACTACTACTGAAGTGCTTCTCAGACCATTCTGTAAATCAAAAACTTTTAAAATATACTGAAACATTCAATTAAAATGATATAATACGCTGTCATTACAAATTATTAAATCTAATGGTTATCTAAAACATGCTTAGTTAAAACCAGGCCTTGACAGTAATTTTAAGTAAACAGAGCACATCAGTGGTCCAAACTGGTGGCAACAGTGCAATCTGCCAGTAGAAGATGGAAAAAATTAAATAAATGAAATATATATTTTGCTTATGGTATAATGATTGCCAGAAATTTGGAACATTCAATATTCAGGCACCAAAGCAGGTCTGCGAGGGGGTGAGGGCATCAAGTCCAAGGTGTGGTTGGGTTCAAAATCAAAGTCATCCCAAATTCATCAAGGTATTAATCAAAAGCACAGGGAGGAAAGAAAATCTATAGTAAAAGACATCAGACGGGTAAGTGGTAGAAAGGAAACTGGAACAGACAAGTAAAAGGCTCACAAGAAGGTACAGCTAGTAGGTGAAGGGACAATGCAAAGAACTTTGGGAAAGCCTACATTGTGTACCATGAAATGCATTCGAGTCATTACACCCTATGGGAGTCCCACCAAATAGGGGTTAATGTGAAAGATGGTTTGCAAATAAAACAAATACTTCATACAGCAAAAAGGTATGCTCATTAACATGTAACATGCATGTCTGTAAAAGGTCAATAAAAATTTCTTAGAAAATAATAACTGGCCAAATCTGTGGGAAACCTGGGGCACTCGTAAGAAAATATCAAAAAGACAATTGGAAAATTATCAGCCATCTGCAAAAAATATTGCTAGCTCCCTTTCGTTACTTTGGAACATAGGACTATATAGGGACAGATGCTATTTTTGTTAATGTGGTCATTACAAGTCTTGCACTGGAAGCCCCTTCTGAAAACACTTTTAATTATACTTAGGAATACTTACGCTTCACTTTCTGCTCTGACGCTCTCAACTGTTTTATTTTCTGCAGTTTTGTACTGACACCGTAATTTCCAGTTTTTGTACTGAAAAGAAAAATAAACAAAAGCAGGACTTTGAAAATCATGAACGTAAAGAATGTATTAAGGTGTGTGGGATATCACCACTTCTCCCTTGTTAATGTATATAATCTGTGAAGTTTTTAATATTACATGATTCTTTATGTTAACTGGCATCACAATAACAAATGCCCACTGGTGCTGAGCTATGCAGTAATAAGACAGCAACTAAAGGCAGTATCCAGGTTACCAACAACATCAATTCCTAAACCTGTTTTCAAGTCAAATTTGTATGCATTTTAGAACAAGTAATGGTTCACACAGTGTGTCTGTCAGTTGACTGTCTAATGCACATTTCACCTTTCTGTTCACATAAAACCCTCTTAAAAGCACTTCCATTTACTCTAATATACATGAAACATAATAATTTGCTTCAGGTACATACAGAGAGAGAGAGAGAGAGAGAGAGAGAGAGAGAGAGAGAGAGAGAGAGAGAGAGAGAGAGAGAGAGAGAGAGAGAGAGAGAGAGAGAGAGAGAGAGAGAGAGAGAGAGAACGTCACCCACGTATCATGCATAATATCTTAAATTTCCGGTGGTTGCTGAAGCCTATGTCTTCCAAAGGGACCATATCATTATGGCAAAGAGAACTCCAAAGGAGAGTTCCCACTGCTATGCCTTCCACATATTGAAAAAGTTCTCCTCTGCATGACAAAAAAAAGCCTCCAATTTGCTAATCATCTTCATCCCTTTTGTAGTTTTTCACACAATGGGAGGGAGACCCTGTCATGTATGGGGACTATTTAGGACAGTCTCTATAATCTCCTGAATGATCCAGTTAAGGAGGCCAAAGGTTGTTCACTTCCAATGATGATGTCTTCATCAGAACCTGTGGTTAAAATGGTGTTAATGAATTCAATGGAGGACTTCCTCAAAGTGTAGCCTGTGGGGGTGTAGGGGATTAATTAGGACTTTGTTTAGGACCTTAGCCATCCTGTAAGTTGGGGATGTTACTTGGGATATTATGTGCCTGATGCATTGCCCTATAACAGCCCTATAAAAAGTGAGCTTGCACATACACAAATACACATTATTATTTCTACACAACTGGCAAGGTTCCATCCATAGGGGAAGACTGCTTTGCATATAAACACAAATAAACAGTATATATAACTATATACCTAGAACTGCCACTATACAGAAGTTTTATAACCAGATAAAAACAGTTATTTTGCACAATGGTCACGAAAAACGACACTTGTAAAATTGCAAAAATGATGGTAACACTGGCTACTGCTACAAGGTACTCAGTAAAATTAGAGCTGCCTGTTTTGAGTTGTAGTTACACTCAATTCTTCCTCTGAGATGATATAAGACTGCCCAAACAGTCTCAGTTCAGTTCAAGTTACAAAAAAGTCTACCTGTGGTTTCCTGAAATTCATAGATAGAAATGCATTTTCTGGTGATATGTTAAGAAATTAATGATGTCCTATACTTTTCAGCTTCCTTCCACACTCCAGACAGGTTATAGACAGACTTCTAAATCTATGACTACATGCTACTGTGGCTAGTTTTGGTCAGCACCACTCATTAGGCTTTGCATCAGCCTGAAGCCCTTGTACTATACTGCACTCAAATTACTATGCAGTCAGGGCATAACATTAGTGTTTCAGCAATTTTGTAAGTGCCCTCCTTGTTTGCCTTCAATATCATCCACTTAGACCAAGTAATGCATTTCTTTTACATTTATACATTCAATAAGTGACCTCATACCGTGAGCTGTATGTATTATCCACATGGTAATGGAATATATCCACCCACTCCAGTTTGCCACTCTAACATGTATTTGGATACTATCGTGACCTTGTGTGCTGTCTTCTTAAAAGGCTAATATGCACTAAAAAGCACATGGAAGAGGTTCTACATTTCCCTAAATAAGTTACATGTGAAAAAATACAACAGACTATTGAATTAACTAACATTAGTAACATTTTACGTACCTCTCATTGGGTAGTGACATTAACGCTGCAAATGTTTCCTTCAAGCGTCCTATAAAAAATTTATAAATTTGTTTATGAAACTAAACTTCCAAAAAATACAGACACTTTGGAAACTTAAGTATAAAAATAAGCATATCACAGAAAAGTTATGATTGTAAAGAGAAATGCTTTATTGGTAATGTATTGGTAATGTATACCAGATATTATTCTTCAGGTACTTCTATTCACTCCAAAAATATTTTCTGAGACAAATACACACTATTCACTCCAAAATAAATATTTTCCAAGACAAATATCAATTGTGTTATCTTTTCCATGCATTCTATAACAATACATGATAATTTAGAGTAAGAGCAGTTTTACAATAAATACTATTCTTCTACAATAACATAAGTAATAAACTATTAGAAGTTCAATGCCACTTGACCTAAAATAATTCTAATAGAAATTCAAATTATATTGCACAAAATTTGGTAGTAAATCAAATGAACAACTTTATCCTAAAATCTATTAGTATATAAAAACATTATTTTCAATAAACAGGCACAGTACCTCTTTTACTTGATGAACTACCAATCAACCTGGTTTTACTATCAATCCCACTAGCTACAGCATCGGCTAACTGTTTAAGTATTTCTTCCTGAAAACAAACAGAAAAAGTCATACACAAAAATTTTCATTACATATTATTAAGGTGCATTTTATAAATAAAAGTTAAGTTTTTACTGATGTTTCATTACTGCATCAAGCAGAAAACTTGAAAAAATTAACACCTCTCATTCAACCTCACCACTCTTATGCAAGCACATGATAATCAATTGTAAACCAGCATGCTCTTTTTTTTTTTTTTTTACTAAAACAAGAGGTCAGTAGTACAGCAATATGGTGAATGTGCACTTGGGGCTTCATGTACCCATCAATCACCAGCCTTACCTACCATGCAGTCTGGATATGAAGTAAAAAGATCAGAGGGGGCTGGGAGGAGGAGGACCCTCCTGGTATTAAAATAAATGTTTCATTACAATCTCATCACTCATACCCACAAATCACAACTCAGGTCGGGGAACTGAGCTGCATTATCCCCAAGACTGATGATGGAAACATGAAATATTCAGTAGCGCAATTTAAGACTAAGAAAGACCAGGAACAAAGATTCAGTAGTGCAATTTAAGACTATGAGAGGTCAGGAACAATGAGAGGTAAGGAACAAAGATTTTTGTAACTCAAGTGGTCACTGCAAGTAAAAATGAGCCCCGTCAGTGTAAAATAATGTGCTCGTATTTGCACCTGTCAGAACTCAGGAAAATATACAAGACGCAGAAGCCGGCAACCATAGAAGTCTGTGTATGTAAGATGCCATGCACAAGTTAATAAGAAATGAGAGAACCAAAACCATGATGATTTCCATGGGTCTCTCCCAAAAGGTAAAAACTGGCAAGTTGCTACTACTAGTCCCAATGAAAAAATATCTATTCACTCATGTTACTTCCTTTACATAGAATTTTGCAAAGGTAACCCAGCACCACCAGCTAACTGCATATAAAATATTTTCGTCTAAATTTCATAACATCCATTTAAAAACTCATGTATTACAAAGGGCTTTTATTTTGTAGACTACAACTCTCACTGCTCTTGACTGCCATCAGACTTACTAACGAAAATAACCAACCAGGAGGTATCACCTCTAGAATCTATGGTTCTATTACTGTAACAGTAGATTTATCTCACAGGATATGGTACAAAGTCTTCTTCATTACAGGCAGTCCCCGGTTAACGGTGGGGGCTCCGTTCCCGGCCAAGCGCCGATAACCGAAAATCATCAATAACCGGAACATCACAGTAACTATGGTAATAAATGGCATTTACAAAGCCATAAGCAGCAATAAACCGCTTACTGATGCTGATAAAGAGCTTATCAGCGCTGAAAATTGCTTACTGTCACTGATAAACCGCCTACCAACGCCGAAAAACAGCCCGCCAATGCCAATAAACCACTTGCTGATGCTGATAAAATGCTTACTGATGCCGAAAATCTGGTTAATGACATTGTTAGCCAAGCACTATAAAACCAAAACACTGTTAACCGATGCCGCCAATAAGCGAGGACTGCCTGTACTACTGACAGGATACTAGAAAAGGGATAGTGAAGTGAGCTCTTCAATGGTCTTGTCTTCCTAGTTTGAATCTTTACCGAGAAGCAAGCTGCAGACAAAAAATCTGTGTACATTCAGTACTTGGACTACAAGACACTCTCGAAGTGTGTGTGAATCTCGCACACTTTTCGTGGATCCTCCTCCTAATAAAAGGATAAGACTCTCATTTCCCCGTTGGAACCCATTTCCCCGTTGGAACCCATATCTAGTCCACAAAGCTCAAAAGATTTGCAAAAAGGGTAGCTCCACAGTCCCTAGCAGCCAAGACTGACAACTTTTTTGGCTAAAGGAACACAAGACCAAAATTAACAGAATAGTGGAGCTGACTTGATTAATGCTTTTTTACTGCAACATTTACAGAACTGGCTCCAGCTAGCCTGGTAGAGATTGATACTAGAGATGATACCTGTAGCTCTGCAAGGTCAACATTTTTAGTTGCTTCCTCTAAAAATCCACTACTTTAGAGACGACTTAATATTCTCCTGGCTGAAGGGTATGGACTTCTCTGCCTCAGCTGGGGTCTCCACATTCTTGAGCAGCTTCGAGCAGCATCGCCCACCTGCAAATTCAGCCCTCTGGAATGGACTGTGACTCCTGTGCTATACAGTCTCACTATAGCTCCACAAGAACCCATGAGGAAGGCTTCAGACAGGAGCGTCCTACTGCAGGTATCTTCCAGTTAACTCCTAACCTAGAGAGAGCAGCATGCTATATTACCTCTTGTACCTAGCTCAGCATACGGAGATAGAAAATCAAAATCTGTCTGTCACCAATGAGAGATTCAAGAGCTTTTTGATCCCCTACCTTTCAGACTTTGTACATAAGAACAAAGATGAGATGCATTTGTCCCTGTGAAAGTTTTGCAGTACTGTCTGCACAGAACTCTGTATCTTGTGCCCTCATGTCAAAGCCTGTTCATTATTACAAGCTGGCAAAAGGAGGTGGTATTCATGAATACCACTTTCATCCTGCTTTAGTGGCCATCACTTGGGCACACAAATTGTTAAACAAGGGAGATAGCTCTTTACCCAGGTGAGGGCTCAAGAAGTCAGAAGCACTGCTCCATGCCTGGTATTCAAGAGAAATATTCAGTGGTACAGGTACTTAGAGCAGATGTCTGATACTGCCAGACTACATATGCCTCTTTCTACCTCCAGGATGTTACCCACAATCTTCTCCTTAGGATCTATGGTTACTGCTCACAAAGTTGCATGGCAACCCAAGCCCCAATGGGCATAAAAGCATCTTACTTAAGGTTTACATACGAGTGGCATGTGCAGAAGTCTCTACTTGAAGTGCTAAAACTGCAGATGTAGCTACCATGATCGAAATAATAGACATAGCATAAGCAGAGGAGCCAGGTAAAACAGCAGGCACAGCAGAAGCTACTATCAGCGTAGCAGGCACACAGGGTACTACAAGACCAGCTGATCCAAACACAGAACATGTAAAAGGTCATTTATGCCAACCAAAGCATAAGTAACAGCAGCTTTGGTAGCAGGCCAACCAGTTGCAGCCAAGTGTCAAGTGAGACTGAAGAGCAGCACTATCCTCAACAGGTACTACACACCAGGTGAGGGTATCACTAGCCTCAACAGGTACTACCCAGCAGGTGAGGGTATGTCTCTAGTAAGGACAAAGATATGACAGAACCTACATGGAGGACCCTAGCATGTCTGCCTAGGTGCAACAAGCAGAACTAGAGTTCCATTTATTCCATAATTATCAATTTTATTTATAATGCATTTAATCATATAATCTCTTTGCTGATTTCAAATATGAACCCTACACATTTATTTTCAGGTATCTAGCTAGAGAACTTAAAGGTCTTTTGGTTAGACCAACACAAATACAAACTTTATAACAAAAATGTGCTTCCACTTTGCAAGTTATGATATAGTTTTTAGGGATAATCTGGTTTTGGATGTGACAAGATAGATACTGCACAAGTAAAATATACAATCCCAAAAGTCATCTGCATTACTTACCCGCTCATCTTCCTCCGTTTTCTTTTCAGATGAGGTACTTTCTGATTCCTTTGATCCTATAGTTTCTTTTTTAAGTGAACCAGATTTATCTTCCACAAGGCTTTTTTCATTATCTGAAATTTGTAAATTTCATGTCAAATGAACAACAGGTTGAAAAGATAATGCTAGTAACCCTAACAAACCTTTAAATATATTTCAAACTATCTACTGAACATGAGACTTGTGATCTTAGGAGTTACACAATAAATAACTTTGAACCTAAAACAAAGTATCAGAATTTATAACTTTTCCCTTCTATCATATATTAATATATTTATAATATATATACAGTATATCATAGTAAGCATACCATTCCACAGGAAACATTACTGAATACCAGGGCTCTCATAAATTAACATCTTAGAAAACCCTACTGTGATATAAAAGTCTTTTCAACTTTTAGGCTACAATACTAAACCAAAAAATCAGATCAGTTATAGGATTCATAGTGTTGACAAAAATATAATCTCTGGTATTCCTTAGGGTAGTGTTCTTGGCCTACTATTATTATAATATTTAACAGTGTGCCACATAAATGGTTTGATGTAGAAAATGAACTTCTTGCTTATTCAGATGATGCTACTTCATTTGCCACTGATCCATGGGTGCTGAATCTCCTAACAGATTAAGCTAAAATAAGTGCAAGGTGGAAGCTATGGAGGGGTAATGTTGACCTCTAATATAATTAAGACTAATAATATTGTACACTGGATCCCCTACCTAGAATTTTTAAATGACAAAGTTTCTTTAACTATATGCTACTCGTGACTCATGATTGCAAATCCACTTTTTGATAACTATATGCTACTCGTGACTCATGATTGCAAATCCACTTTTTGAAAATCATATGCAGTCTATCCTTTTTTCACTTACGCAAAACAATTGCCGTGTATTTCAAGTCAGTCTATTATGAAAAATTTTTTTTCTTTATTCTACCATGTTCTGCATAAGCTTCCATTTTAGTCTTCAGCAGCCAACTCCCACCTTATATTCTTGAAGTAAAAACTTCTTGAATTCTGTTAAATTTCCTAATCATAATTTTGTCCAAAAATCACAAGATGCATGCAGGACTTGCCTATACTTAGCCTAGGATGTTTTAGATGCCTTCCACAAGAGCTTTCATCCCTAATCCTTGCTAAAAACAGGGTACATGAAATAAATCTAGTTGTCATGCTCTTACAGACTGCATACCTGTTTTCTGTCCAGTACCCAACGTCACTTCTGCTTTTGTTATTTGTGCTAACAAAATGACATTACACAAAAACTAGAGGTATCTGACTGTTCTTGAAGTTTCTGGTTGAGGAAATCAACTACAAAGCCAAACAAAATATGCAGGCATGGAGGTACCCCACCACAAGCAAAAATGAGGCAGATTAGCTTCAAAGGCTATCACTGACACTCCCTACTAACAAAATGAAATTCAAACTAAAACACAAAGGAGAGAATGAAAAAGTTACTGTGAATACTAATAAAAAGTTTAAAAACACAAATGCATGACTCCGAGTGAACCAATACATACTGTAATACAGGCAGTCCTCTGTTAACGGCGGGACTTCTGTTCCCGGCCAAGTGCCAGTAACTGAAAATCATAAATAAGCGGAACATCACAGTAACTATGGTAACAAATGGCGTTTACAAAGCCGAAAGCACCAATAAACCGCTTACCGACACTGATAAAGAACTTACAAGCGCCGAAAATCGCTTACCAACACTGATAAACCACCTACCAAGAGCGATAAATTTACTGGCGCCAAAAATCACTTACCGGTACAGAAAATCTGGCTAATGACGTCATTAACCAGATTTTCGGCAACAGTAAGTGATTTTTGGCATCGGTAAGCAGTTTATCAGCGTTGGCAAGCAGTTCATCAGTATTGGCAAGCGATTTTCGGCATCGGCAAGCAGTTTATCAGCATAAGCAAGCAATTTTTGCATCAGCAAGTGGTTTATCAGCATCAGCAAGTGATTTT
Organism: Macrobrachium rosenbergii; assembly: GCF_040412425.1. NCBI lineage: Eukaryota > Metazoa > Arthropoda > Malacostraca > Decapoda > Palaemonidae > Macrobrachium > Macrobrachium rosenbergii. Next base: position 48,195,534 of record NC_089755.1, on the reverse strand, counting down.
CAGTGTCAGCAAGCGGTTTATCAGCATCAGCAAGTCATTTATCAGCGCCAACAAACGGTTAACAGCACCAAAAAGCGGTTTGTTGTCACTTACAATGTCAAAAATGCCATTTATTACCACAATTATCAGCAATTTTCAGTTATAAGTGATTTTCAGTTATCAGCGCTTGGCTGGGAATGGACCCGACCTCCCCCCTTGTTAACCAGGGACTGCCTGTACTACGAAATTAACAAATCAGATTTTGGGTTAAATTTAATTACGGTGAATGATTCCACTTACAAGAGTGGTTATGCACTTAACCAGATGTACACTCACATCATCAAACTAAATCACATACAGGCAGTCCCCGGTATCGGCGGGCTCAGTTATCAGTGATTGGGTTTTATGGCATTTGTCTAACAATGAAAATCGGCGAGTTTCAGCACCGATATGCGCCGATTTCCGCACATTGGCGCCGATAATCAGGTATTCGTGCCGATACATACCTAACAGAGGTGCCAATCTCCAGTTATCGGACCCGCTAAGCGCTGAAAATTGCCAATTTTCGGTTATCAGCGATTTTAGCTCGTCGTCATGCCGTCGGAACAGAATCCCCACTCTTAACCGGGGACTGCCTGTACTAAGAGCAACAACAAAAACATTTTTGCCCATAAATAAACAATATGCCATCAATGGCTACTGTACATGTTTTGCTCTTACATACACCAATGCCACCAAGAACCATTAAGCAAGACACTTAAATAATTATATAACTTTAAATAATACTGTACAGTAATGAATAACTCAAAAGAATTTGTAATTCCCCTTGGAAATTGCTTATTTTTTACTGCATTTACAAAGCTATGATATGACTTACTTTTCATTGGTGATTCCTTCAAATTCTGGCTCCTCTCATTTACTCGATCCCCGTATTCATCTTTAAGTGAAGACGATGATGCATGTTTGGGTGGATTGTCACCATTTGAATTACTTGCTAACTCTAAAATACGTGACAAATTTGCTTCTGCACGGGCCTGAGACTCTTTGCTTAATCCAAAATCTGTAACCACAATGCATTCACGTGAACCACATACTGTAATGAGTCTTAAAGGACAAATTTTCTCATGAAGATCTTTCAATCTATTGTATCCACATTCATGATCTTCAATGTTCCCAGAAACACCGTTTTTTTTTTTTTTAATTCACAAACAAAGAGAGTGATGTTCACAAATGTATCCTATGGCCCCATCAATAGATGCATATGTACTACCCTCCTCAGTTTAACACAGAATGGATGCAAAACAGAAATAAACGGGGGCAAGACGTAAGTGACCACAACCTGGGAAAACAACTCTTGAAGATAATGGATGGAGGATACGTTAAGAGAAAAAAGATGAAAAACAGGCTGTACTGCAGCTCCACTACAGCTGTTAAAACTTTACCCAATACAGTACAACTAATAGCCATAAAAGAGTGCAAACCCACCCTAACATGCATAACAACTCCAGAAAGAAATTTGCAAATGTAGAATTACACTGCCAAATAATTAAATTCATATTACAGTAATCCTAACTTCTATGTTGATTGTTAAAGCTAAAAAGAATACGTGGAGAGGACTCTAACTTCATGAAGTCACTTACCAGACCAACATTTTCTAATATACGTCAACGCTGGCTTGAAGGCTGACTTTCTTCATTTGTTGACTGGTGAACATGAAAAGTATGGAATCCTCATTTCTAAGTTGCATTGTTCCCCTGGAGATAATGACAAAGTAAAATATCCTCAGCATAAAGCATTGAGGATGACTGAGAAGGAACAGGAAACATGGTGGTAAAGTCTTGAAAATGAGCAGTCCATCTTCCCTACAAAGACTGGAAAAAATGACGAACCAGAAGTAGTCAAACCTTGATTGTTCGTTACTCAACCCAACAATCATTCAGCTCACTAACATGTCTTGAGGATAAAAAAGTCAAAAGGAGCACTGTCTTCCTGATTAAGATCTAGATGAGAAACTCCTTGAGTCTCAATAGCACCTTGCTATCTCTACAAACCAGACGTCCCGATTAAAAGTTCATAAAAACATCAATGTCTAACAGATCTAGAGCCTGAAATATGTCTGCTGTGTAAACCTTGATCACCAAAACTGGCAGCTAGTAGCAAAAGGAAAAAGCAGTTGACAATCATGGGAAAACTGAATCACCATGATTAGAGTCCCTCTCTGTACCAAACACAAAATTTACTCAGCTTTGATTGATAAATGTAGATGTTCAAGGTTTGGAAAGATAAGGAAATACCTGCAGCAGTGTCTTGCAAAAAGCCTCAGCCTCTGAATCCTTGCTTAATAGTCATCTTGGTATCTAACATCTAGAAAGGCCCTGAAAACCCTGTAGCCTGCAGTGAAGATGCCTAACTGGCATAATTATCACTGATTCGCTTATCATAATTGCAAAACATGAGGGCAAACATGATATGAATGGGTGAGGTGACTTTTAATTACCTTAGTAGTTTAAATGCTTATAGGCACACACCCAAAAAATTTGGGGAAATTTGCCAAATTGTGCACAGTGCTGCAGACAGTGAGTGAGGTAGCCTAATCAGCTGCTGGGAACCTAGGGATCCACATCCAGGGCTACCACCAATCTCTTTTGTCTGTTAACCCTTATAAGTTTTGATAACATCCATTACAAATTCTTTGGCTAACTTCAACTCAATATTCTGACTTTTTATTCTTATTGTTTTCCATTTTTAATACACTAAAAAAATTAGCAATCTTTAAAATGACACCATAACCAGCACTTTAACATGAAAAAGAAATCTATCTGAATGAAAACATCGTAAGATGATAAATCTATCTGAATGAAAACATTATAACATGAACAATAAATCTATCTGAAAGACAAAAAAAGCACTTCAGGAGCACTTCAGGACCAAAAGTAGTCAGTGCGTTTCGCCTAAGAAAAGTTTCGGGACCTCTGGAATTATGAAGTTACTCAAAAGACGAAGTTTCTGGGGCATTCAAAAGACCATGATATGGGATAATTACATGTACTGTGATGGGTTTATTTTTTTATTTATGAATTTCTGCCTCTAGAATATTCACTACACAACAATTAAAATAATTTCCTTCAGTTAAATATACAAATTAATGGTCCTCAACAGCTTTTTTAAATGCTACAAAGGTTCTCCTTATCATATGAATACTGAACAAAAGTACTGAGTTAAGGGAATAAACATAATGGCAAAATTGTACTCAGTGTTTTAGGATAGCAAACATCAAAAATGCCTGAAAAGAAAAGTAGGAATGGCTACACCAGCTTTATTTGCCATTGTGCCAAAGGTCACAGAGAAGCAAGGGTTACATGGTTTTTTTTAACAAGACTATCCATGAAAGTAAAAAAAAATTAATAACGCTTGAAAAATCCCCAATTCTGTTGCTAATGAGGTGTCCACTAAGTGACTCCCTAATGTTCAGCCTTACCATAACCTTAAAGGATCAGCTCTAATAAAGTTAAGAGACTCAAATATAATTTAATCCCACTTGTTGGAACCAAGATATAACTAAAATACAATCACTCCCTTTCATAAAGTTAGTGGATAAGCTGATTAACCTACAAGCTATATTTCAAAGGGCAATTCATTTTTACAGCTCCAGGGAAATGTTTTCATGACTGCTCCTTGCTACCTCCCTCCTTAAAACACCATTATGAACAACATTCCTACGATAAACATTTTTTATCGACAGAGCCCCACTGCAGCTCCCACTATTAACCTCAGATATTATACCAACTCTTTTCTACCAAGAGAAAATTTAGTGATGGAAAAATCCACACAGCTGACAGTGATAGTGTTATTTTAAAATAAAGGGCATTTGGACTATAAACCAAGAATGAATATACCAGCTCATAAACCCCTTACCATAAAGCATGCTTAGCTTAGCACTTTTACTTTAGAAGTGTATGGATAATCACCAACATGTTACTTGGTGGACTTTTGTCCCAACATGCAACTTAAAATTGTTGCCATGGAGGAATGCAATTACAATATGCAATGTATGGTTGTATTCATTATCCATGCAGTTTAAAATACATGTAGTTAAAAAGGTATATAAAAACCCTACAATACAAAAACAATAAAATCTACATGGAATATAGAAACCACAAATATGCATGAGACTGAATTGTCATCTGAAGTTACAAGTGTCAACATTTACGAGGCTAGGACAAAGTAGTACTTGGTACTTTGTTGTTTCCTTTTAAACATTGCCTATTACTTAACCTGATGAAATAAATACATGTACTCAATATAGTTACCTCTCTTCACAGTTCCAGATGTACAACCATGTGCATAGATTCCTTGCCTCTGAAAGAAAAAATTAAGACTATACTGAATAACAAAGAAAAATTACCATGAAATTGTGCTGAGAATTTATTATTCCTGAAAGGTCAGAAAAAAAGGAATTTTATCTAATCATTACCATGAACAAATACCACTCCCAAAGAACCTTATACTTTGAAAATACTGAAGTTGTCAAATTCTGGATTTCCATATTCTGATATCTAACATGAAGTAGTTTCTGAAGACCTAAGTTGCTATTCAGACTATGATAAGGCTACAAATTTGTGAAAAACATAATTTCTTAAAACAAATTCATATCAAAACCATTTAAAGCTTACTGTCCTCCTCTCAACAACCAAAATAATTTGCAACTGAATCAACACATACACAAGGAGTGAATTTGTTACCCTTGGGAACCCTGAGGGAATCAGCATGCATGTGCCAACCTGCCATGTCCAGCTGTTTTTATTTTTTCTTCTTCTTTGGCAGTGGATTATAGTGTTGAATTAGTTTAAGATTTTTATACTTATTTTTTCTAAATATTCCCAACTGAAAGACAAAACAGGATCTCGCTTGGCCATTATGATTCCTTGCTAGTGGTGACTCGCAATACCAAAAATGAAAAACTTCCTCTACAGAATTCTATAAGCAAAACTTAGTACGCGCATTATATACATAGTTTCTTTATTAAAAAGACATGATGCTTTACTTCCTAACTGCACTTACAACACACAACACAGTTTCTTTATCAAATATGAAATTTTATTTTATTCAATACTGTTCTGGCAACAAAAATTATAAAATAAAACTTACAGTTAACCTGTTTTTTGAAACCAATGGATTCTCATCATTCTCCATGGCCTGAAATAAATTAGCAATTTCAATTAAAAAAGTTTATGGCTCATGCAGAAAATCCTGTACAGTACATAAAATCATTAGGATTTCATAAGGACATGGTGATTTCTTTCATGCAGAAAATCCTGTACAGTACATAAAATCATTAGGATTTCATAAGGACATGGTGATTTCTTTCATGCACATACATGTACTAATGAGTGGGCCATAATATACAGGGTGATTTCCTTGTGTTAGTATAAATACAGTGTTGTTTTCACTTCCTCTTCTGCTATATTTGTATAACTTGTTTTCTCGGTTCAAAATTTACACAGGCCTACTTAGTAGCTTTCAAAGATATTTTATTTTTGGAGTTTTTATTTCAAATACCTTTAGCTATCAGTCGAACGTAGTGCCACAAACCAAGCTGTGTTGTGTTCTCTAAATGATTATTTTGACATCTCTCTTCATAGTACAATCGGCTTCACTTTACGAAAGCTTTTTTGTTCAATTCTGATCCAAAATGAATGCTAAAGAAAAGTGAAATTCTAACTGTCATGTAGGATTCACGCTTATTCAGGTTTTGGCCCTCAAGAGCTACATATCAATAAAAGTGGATGGTTTTTCTTCATTCCGTTATTCCAATTTTTGGACTCACCTAAATTTATAAAGTCTTGCATTAAAGTTTTGAAAAAGGAAGTTAGAATTATCCTTAAAACTGCTTTAAACTTTCACATAAAATGTTATCAATATTTTTAATTGACCACATTTCTTTAGTTACATGCAATTCATTTATAATTATTTGTGTAATTCTTAATTGCAAACTAACTTTTCAGAAATAATCTCTTTTGTGTTCATTCTGCCCTAATTCATCGTCAGTTTTATTATTCTCCAAATCCTGCCATTTTTGTCATGTAAGACAATGCCAAAATTTTTATGCTGAATATATCAAACTTCCTAACTTTTACTTATGAAACACTTACCCTTTCCCTATCTTTATATCTCTGGACTTCAGCTCTCATAACACTTCCTTCATTCTTCTTTATTCTTCTACCCTGTGAATACACAAAGAAAAGAAAATTTTAAAGGCAGAAACCTTTATCAATATGATTAAACAATCTCTAATAGTACGTAACCAGGTGAAATCTGTGTATAACAAAATTTACTGAAGGTTTCCTTTATTTTATAAGCCAAATACAAGAAACATTCTTAAATTCAAAGAAAATATAAACAGTTGCTACAAATTATGTAAGGAACTTTCACAATCCTGTAGGTTTACCATAAAAAGCAAAGGTAATCGTTGTGAGTTCAAGGGGAAATCCTCACCACCCACTGGATGGATTCATATGTTAAGAGGGCAAAATCTTGATTAATTAGAGGCATGACAATCAATGCTATACAAATAATGCAATTTACAAGAAAAACTGCAGTTTGTACCCAACCATTTTACACAAGTGACTCATGCAATTCATTTTATGTGGGAGACTCACTCATAAAGTGAGAGGCAATGTCCAGCTACATGGGTGTTAAGACTTTGCATAAGACAGTACAAAAAAAGGCAAAGTGCTAGCGTGAGGTATGCCTGTCAAGAGTTTTCCTAAAGGTATGCCTGTCAAGAGTTTTCCTAACCTCTTCAGGCATGGGCCAGGAGGTAAGGCTACAGGAAGAGGAGGAGCCACACCAGCTTCAAGAGAACTGTAGATCAGTGGCACAAGGTCAAACCATCTGTAATTCTCAAAACATAAGTAGTGCATGTAACATGGAATGATCCTGAATATGAAGAACAACCTTCATACTATGGAGGTGTGCTATGCAAGCCAAACAGTGTTGTTGCTTGACCATGAGTTTTAAAAGCTGAAAATGCTAAAATGAGGTCATGCAGGGTGTGAAAATCACAGAGTACAAACAGAGTGCAGTACTGCATTTTTAAATAAGTGAACAGAAAAACTATAATTGGCTAAGTTGTAACAGCCAAAGCCACGAAACTTTCATCCAATAAGACAGTTAAATGAAGGAGCACACCAACCCAAAAAAAAAAAGAAAATTAAAAAAAATAGTGCAACCTTACTTTTATGCATGCATTTTTTTTGGGGGGGGGGCTAATCAAAACTGGGTGTGTCTTTAGAGTCAAAAGTGTTTTTGACATAGGGAAATACAGTATATATTTACCGCGGTGAAGAATCCTAAGAGTACTACCTCCAAAAGCAGTCCACCCCTGAGATCTTTAGACTTTAATTCTAAGGTAAGAAGGGCATATATTAATGACCTTCAAGAACGGCAGTGTTTGTCGGCTATACAATTTTGTCGAAGCCGCTATCAGCAAAGTAGTTCCGTGAAGAGAAAACTTTGTACAATCTGATACACGTTCCCCAATATTAATGATATCTTGGGAACTTTTTCACACAATTCATTCAGTATGGCAATTAAATATTACGCCAAGCAACTGGTTTCATTTAATCCCAGATTTGGAAGTTGACCGCGGTCAGAAGCCGGTTTTCAGCTAGTGTAGTCTATATGAACAGTCAGCTAGCCTACTAGGCTACTAATCTAAATGAAGTAGCCTAGCCTATCAACTCAGTAACCTAAGACAATTGTCTAAAGTAAGAAGGGCATATTAGTGACCTTCAAGAACGGCATTGTTTGTCAGCTACACAATTTTGTTGAAACCACTATTGGCAAAGTAGTTCCAGGAAGGGAAAACTTTATCTAATTTGGTACAAGCTCCCTGATATTAATGATAATTGGGGAAAATTTCCACAAAAACTATTCAGTTCAACAACCAAATACTACAACCAAACCATTGGTTTCACTTAACTCAAAATCTGGGCGGTAAATTGTTGGCTACATCTGACGATAGCCAATGTTTTTTCCCCGCATGTCGTAACATAAATTAGGACATGGCCTAGTACTAATTAGCCTAGATAGCCTAATTACTATGGTATTTGTGAGAGAGGCCAGTTTTTCGACTTCAAAAATAATCTACCAGCTAAACAGTTTCTAAAACTTTTCACTGGTACTTAAAACTAAGCATTTAGCTTGCTACTGAGTTTTGGTTCTTCTATGACGACTGATCAAGGAGCAATTCATCAGCAGCCGTGTTGACGCTGCAGAGACTATAAAAGTAATGAGTAAGATAGGTCTCACACAGTACGTCGTTGATAGAGTGATGGCCAATGTATAAAGTATATACTATTTACAGTACCACATCTACAATGGCAACATACACATTATGTCGCTGTTGCTACTTCTTGCAGGCTGACAATAGGAATAGAAAACCGAGGTAATCGCTGTAGTTATGAGAAAGCCCTCTTAGGTCCTATACTCTATCAAGTGTCACCGTGACCGAGACCGACTAAAAGAGAATTCTTGATATTAGTTAGTCTAACTTATGGAGCCTCTAATGGACCATGAGAGTAACTCCTTTGAGGATGAATGATGGCTACACTATAAAAGATACAGTGTATTAATAACCTGAGTTATTAATATTGTATGTTACAAACCAAAACACAAACAAGCTTCCAAGAAATACAGGCTAGATGCAGAAAAAAAGAAAAAACTGACTTAACAGGAAGGTATGTAAAATTTCTGAATGAACAGAAGCAACAAACTAAGCTAAGTAAAGTTGAGAATACAGTACACTATTTTTGTCAACTTAATAAACTTGGTTTCATTCCAAGGAAATAGTACTGCTATAGTCTGCAATTTAAAAACTATTACCTTTTTGAGTGGTGGCTTCTTCTTTGAACTTGATCTTGAGGAAGGCATTTATGGAAAATGAACTTTTCTCTCATACCTAAAAATAAAGTCTCTTTTGTACATTAGAATTTTATTTTGACATGGCTACATACAAAAATATATCAAACAATACATGTGCAATACTACAAGTAAATCACAAAATAAATGTCTAAGCAAACTAGAAATTGTGACTATATCCTACTTTCAAAATCTGATCCACTCTCTCTGACCGATATTCCAATCCTTAACAAAATTATATTAAAATCCAAAAAAATATTGAGATCTTGTGGGCATGCAGAGAACCAAACACTGCAAATGATGAATATACACTTCAACTTCATTTGAACTAAAATATCCAAAACAGATTCAAGTTTGTTACACGCACAGTATTGCCTCTTTACTGGTGTGACCATCTAACAATAGGCAGCACTAAGTACACATTAGATGATTTTCTGTCCTAATATCAGTCATTTTTAGACAAATCTAGCTCAAATTTCTCACTGACAAAATCAGAATATCCCTAAGAACCAGCAGAGCTATCAAGTAAGACAGGAAGAAATTCTTCTTGATTAAACCACTTGAATACTACAGTACTCTGTTTTGGGCATGAACAGAAGTGGTAATTTTAATGGGCCTTTTTTACTATTATCATTAATAATAATACAGCATATTATCATTACTGTATTATAATTATTATCCAAGCTGCAAACCTAGTTGGAAAAGCAAAGTACTACAAGACCACAGGCACCAAGACAGAAAGCAGCCCACTACACAAAAAGACAGTACACTGTGGGATGATTTCGTGGTACTCATTTTCCTAATTAGAGAATAGGAAATCTAGGTCAGCACACAGCAACATCATCATTCTAGAATTAACAATAACTCTGTACATCTGGTGCTAAAGCTAATGCTAGTTTCTTATATAATTACCTAATTTTCTACAACTTAAAACTTCATGGCTTTTTAAGCTAAAGAACCTGGATGTTTTCTGACCCTTTCAAAATTTCCAATACAAGTTTCTTCAGTTCAGCACAGGCTGCTTTCTATGTATAAATTATTGATGGAGTCAAGTACATAATATATTTAACATCACAAAAGATGTACAATGACTTGCATCCTAATGAACACCATATTCTTTGGAAACTTGCATTTCAAGTCAGTAGCCCCTGTGGGCTTGTTCCATGGGAATAGGTTTCATCTACTGAATAATAATAATAATAAAAATAATAAAAATAAAAATAATAAAAATAATAAAATAATAATAATAATAATAATAATAATAATAATAATAATAATAATAATAATAATAATAATAATAATAATAATAATAATAATAATAATAATAATAATAATAACAATCTGGCATTAGGTCATTCCTTCCACTCATAAATGCCTCTCCTTAACAAATAAAACAAAATAATAATAATAATAATAAAAAGGGCTAGAGTGAATGCAGAGTACGGATACAAGAGTAGGCATGAGAAATCCAACAGCGAAAATAGGCAGAACCTAACCCTTTGTAGAATGCCATGTCCTGACCTACCCAGACCTTACCTTAACCTTCCTAACCTGACTTAGGGTGCCTTGCCATGACCTGGCTGAAGGGTCTTTGTCCCCCCTGGAACCCCCCAAGTAACAATGAAAACCAGAAACAGACCTGTGGGACTAAATTTCCATTCAGACAAGTGGTCCAGGACTGGCTACGACCTAACCAAAACAACCTTAACCTAACCTTTCATAGAACCTCATGCCCTGACCCAACCAGAACTTAACTTCCTAACCTGACTTAGGATGCCATGCCCTGGACACCCTCGTCTCCCCAAGTAACACTGGCCTAGGCTACCCCTTTGTGGTAGTAGTTTAAATCCTTGTGTTTCATCATACTAATTTATCTAAAGCTACAAATGAACTGCTTAACATATTCAAAATCGTTTTTTAGTCTTCTTCAATTGTTCGGGATTTGATCAACGAAATACGTCATATTGTATTCGGACTGTAAAATGTGTTCAGGAGGCAGTGTTTGATGGCTCTAGAGCAGGTGACATGTTTAATTACTTCAAGAAAAGGCAGAATTTTACATAAAGTACATTTCATATACTGTTGACGATCAGAAATTCTATGGTGTCAAGTTCTTCACATGTTGTAAGAGTAAACAAACACTCATGTCACGTGCTTCCACTTTGGAAGATGGAACAGGAAAGAATGCCTGCATCCGTATCAGAGCCTGGGTACAGTATATAAATCATACCATTCTGATTAGTTCTGATTAGTTGGATTTTAAAATATCAGTAAGCCTCGGAATGACCTAGGTCAACTGGGCACATGATTAGCTGGGTTTAAATTACCTGCAACCTGAATTTGGGGCAACACACGACAGTCACTTTAAGAACTACGGGAGAGCAGTGCTGCTTGACACCATTCACATCAACTGGTTACTTAACATACTTTCCGTGGAAACATTTTTAATCAACAAACTGATGGAAATTAACCAGGTTTAGACCAAGTAGGGTAACTCCGTTAATTCCAAGCCATAGTTCCCCGGTGAGCTAGACTAAGGCAATTGATGTTTTCCTATGTTATTTTAATTGCTTTACAAGAATTTAAAGTAATATTCTGTCGGCCATCATGTAGTCTTCAAAGGTCAGTTACAGTTCAGTTACAGCTGGCCGACAAAATATTACTTTAAATTCTTGTAAAGCAAGTAAAATAACAGGAAAACGTCAATTGCCATAGTGTAGCTCAACGCAGAGCTACGGCTTAGAATTACCATAACTTCTATTCTAAGGAGGTTTTTCCTGGGAGGCAAAATCCTGTCTCCCTACTCTGCATACTACCCAAAGGGCATTAGCTAAAAAGTTAACTACTACAGTTTGAAAGGCTATAAGAGGATTTGGGTACCTTCTAAGTACCTCCCAACCTCATGTTAGGCATGTGCTCTGTATCATACCGAGGAGAAGATTGGTTGCGATAAACTTCCTTATTTCAATTTCATGACCATTGTGCTCAAAGTCAGGATAAGATGGTCCCAGAGTCCCTGATGTGGTTAGGTTAGAAATATCACTATATTTTAACCTAACTTTTAGTGAACTCAAAGTCATGTTGGGTAGGGAGGGGGGGAGGGGTTTAGGGCTATTCCCGGTCAGGTAAAGTCCCGGAAGTAGCCTAAAGTTAGGTTAGGTTTCAATGCACCGGAAAATAAATGTGTGCAAACTATTCTGCACTGATTACGCCGCTGACATGCACAAATGTAGAAAAATGGACAAGCAACTCATAAAGAGTCCGAAACATAAACAAACAACTTATAGGCCTAGGCTACAAAGTCCTAATCATAAACAACTTATGAAAAGTCCGAAACATCCGCAAACAACTTGTAAAAAGCCCGAAACGTACACAAACAACTTGAAAAAGTTCCGAAACACAAACAAAAACTTATAAATATTCCAAATGTGTTACATTAGCCAGAAAAATAGTCTATCTCAGTTATGGCAACTTGGCAATCGACTTCGGACTCGGGCCTATGGTTGAATTTTGTTAAAGCATTGGCCTCTTAAGGAGAATTAAGAACAGTGCAAAAACAATAAAGACAAATATTACAATAAAATAAATTCCGGGAAAATATAGTATGATCGGCCTCGTATACTTGTCAACGAAATAGGTCGACAAAAATACAGGCCTACAAAATTAAAAACTTTGTAATTACTGCACAAAACCTGTTTAATAAAATACAAATGAAACTTTTTAAGGCCGTACGCAAAATTTTCGTAATTTTAATTACTTTTATACTTACCATGAGTGACTTCGGTTTATAAATAAGTACTTTGTAATAAGGGATCACAAAACTCGTAAGAACAGAAACTAATAGAAAGGTCGACTCCGACCTCGTCCTACGCATGCGCACTGACTTGATAGGCCCACTCGAAAAGAAGCAAACGATTTTTAACAATTTGATGATATTTAGTGTGAAGTACTTCGTAATGGCACGACTTTAAAGAATCGGTGTAAACAGAATAAATACCCTTATTTTAATTAAGAGGTCTTTATTGGGATCATAATACATTAAGCAAGAAACTAATCTAACGAAGCTCAAGGTTTTCGTTAAGATTAGCAAGAATCCACACAACATAAAAGAGGTCCGTGGGAAGCAAAACCAATAATATAAAAATTGAGAACACAGTGGGTAAATAAATGAATCAATTGTGTCATTAATTAATAAGTGAAAGGAGAAGCTGTGAGGATTAGAGGATAGCAAATAGAATGCTTATCATTCTCGGTGAGGTGATGGTTTACCTGTGGCTTACTTCATCTGGAATTACCTTTACCACAGTTACCGAGTTGATATACAGTCTAATTTAATATTTGTATAGTTTTTTTTTTCTCTCAGAAATAAAATCACCTCTTCCCTGGTGTCTTACTCGAGATGAAGTCCATGTGTGATACTGTCGTCACGTCCACTGTTTACAATACACTTCTTAAATATAAACACAAACCATACCGTATTCTTGTCTCTTCATGAAATAAAGGACAATGATTAGTTGAATTCTGTTCCTCCTGTCCGGAAAAGTAGACAGGTTCTTTTCCTTTCAGCAGTTCTTGCTGTTATACAATGTTGCCTCCACTCTCTCCGAGCCGGAATTTAAACTGTGGTCATTAGACTTTTTTTTTTTTTACAATAATATCTCTGGGGATAGCCGGACATGTTTCTTTACAATTTGTTCTTATTGTTTAAAATTTTTATTTTGGCAGTTGGCCACTTAAAGCATGCTTAGCGTGAATTGCGTTCTCTGCATTCAAGAACTGAATCACCTAATCATTAGTGAAGAGTCTAACCAGACCACTAATTACAAAACTTAAAAATGTGTAGGTCTTTTAGAACTGTAATAAGTACATAAGCTGAAATGAACATGTTGACAAAACCTTTCAAAATTTTACATTTGCTGTTGACTTGGACATTCACATATGTCAGTGCTGACCTGTATTTTGTGCATGTATGGGCTGGGTTATGTGGACTATTGAAAAATCCATGGGTTAATCAATATTTTTAATTAGTTTACCCAAATCACTAATGAAATCTATTTGGCTCTCATAAGGCTGGTCCAAAGGATTTGCCTTCATAATGATAAAGTTTAGATTCTGTTTGTTAGGTTCCTTCAAAATTTTATGCTTGCATAACACAAACTGGTTTTTTCTAAACTTAATTTTTTTGTCATATTCTGGGCTCACACACAATCTTCATCTATTAACTGCTAATCTGCAGTCTGTATATACAATATATGGACTAAATCATGTGAGCTATTCATCAAATATCCTTGGGTCATAAAGAAGTAACTAATTTGCAATAGGACGATGCTAAATAATCATAGACTGGTGTGGTGTACATGAGCATGTTAGATTTGGTCATTGTACAGTAGTTTTCACTTTGACACTTCTCTCATCATCATTTCCCTTTATGACCACATGGGCAGGGCAACAAATTTCAAAATTTAAATCTTCAAATAATTTCTCAATTATTAACACATTTGCTGCTTAAGAGGATTTTTTGGGCAACAGGTCTGAAGGCCATCCATAGGAAAGTGCTTCTAGTTACTGGGAATTTGTGGTGGCATTCATCACATATTATTGAGCTGAACAATGTTACCAATTCACAGACAAAATATATTTGCTACAAAATCATTTTTCCCATTTCTGCTAAGACAGTAATGATAGTTGATTTACAGTATTCAGTAGTCTGCCAAATGCACTGTATAGTACTGCATCATTTATGTGTAAAAACATTCCTCATATTATAGTTGCTGCTCATTTGATACATTAACCTACCCACATGGTCTAAGCACCTAACTCTCATAGGACTGCTTCATGAATTTGTCTTTAATAACCAAAAAATTAATTTATCTAATGTAGGGGTTTTTAGGCACAAGCTGTGGGCCATCTCTCACAGTTACAATGTTACCGCCTCAACACAGCCTCTGTCAGTACCTTGCCCTCATCCAGACAGCCTGTGTTATTCTTTGTATGGGCATGTAGAAAAGGTATTCAACCAAACATTTAATAAATTGCAGGTCTTTAAACATACAATTGGATAAAAAATGAAAACTGAAAAAATTTGCTCAACTGATTTGTTTTCAAAACTTGACAATTTGACAAGTTTAGACAATTGATTCTTTCAGGAATTATTTCCAAAACTTGCCACTTGAAGGTGGCTGAAATTTGAACAATGCATGAACACATTCTCATTTCATCCTTACAACTGAAATTCTACACCTTCACAGATTAGTAGGTCAATTGAGATGTAAAAACGTGACCAAGTCAAAGGATAATGAATAACTGTTCCATGGCAAATTTGTTGTATTTAAAGAATTAAGATATACAAGTAATGTCTACTTAATAGTAGTTTGTATGTCGGTTATCTACAGCCAATTACATCATCCATTGCTCAAGGTACTGAAATTTTACTTTCCATCTATAGCTAACTTTCTGCAAAGAACATTGACTTCGACATGATGTCAGTAACATGCAAGACAAGTTTATGAATGTATAAAAACTGATAGATTATTACCAAAAGTCCATTTGAATCACATGGTTCAGACTATGTTTTAAACTACTGTTAACAGAAAACCACTTCATAAGCAATGGATGGCATACTAGGCTGGAATTAAGAACATTACAATAAATCTTCATTTACAGTTGTTGCTTTAAGAAGTAAAACAAAGGAGTAATGAAATTATTTTGTACTAAGTAAAGGTGGGTTCCCCCCCTTTAATAAAGTGCCACTAAGAGGGCAAACAGATGACTTGCATTATGGGGTCACCTCACGTATTCCTTGGCTACATACAACAGTCATGTTCTGCAACGCAGTCCATGAAAGAAAGCCTCATTTCCCCAATAAACAAAAAAGTACTTAGGTATTGCATCAAAGGATACATCTCCTATCTTACTTCCTCCCCCCATTCCCTGGTATCGTTTTTTATTCAGAAAAGAATTTTTGGGCCTAAAATTTCCAAAAGTACTATACATTACACTTGGACATAATTTTTCGGCCTAAAAATTCAAAAACTTCTTTCGAGGATTTTCAGAAGTATGGTAGGGTGTTGCAGAATGGCACTGGATTTGTGCTCTTTGACACTCTCTAAAAGCATTGTCAGATCAGCTGTAGACAAAAGGTTATTATAAAATACTAAGAAATAAAATCTTCCACTTGTAATAGCATGCAAAATATAAAAAATAAATGTTACATAAAACAATTAAAACAAATCTAAAAGTATTCTTCTATATGATGTTTAAACAGAAACTTTCTTATAACTTGTATAAAAAGTTCCTTTGTCAACGAATCTGCCTATACAACCTGATTAACACAAAAAATATATATATATAAATACAGAACAATGAAATAACATTCCCTTATACTTGAAGTGACTACTAATTAACATCAAAAAATCATATAACAAGATTTATCTTTGGTTAAAAGAGAGAGAGTGGAGCAACAAATGAGTGATCTGATTAGATATCCAATATATGCCAAGTCTCAAACTTCTGATATATAAAAAGGATAACCTTACAACATAATTGGAAACAATAATACCTAAGTTAAAAAGAAATATAGGTCAGTTTAACTGTCACTCAATGATAATAGGGTACTATAAAATAAAGTCCAAGTTGTGGCTTTGAAAGTTACATGTTAGACCTTAGTACAACTATCTATATTACACTGATACAAAAAACCCTTGTGAAATCTTATCCAAATGCATTTTCATTATCTACATTTGCTACAGCTTAATTGAACACACAAGACCAAACTAGTCCAAAGAATCAGAGACTGGAGTGATGGTTATGAAAACCAGTGACATCTGATGAAAAATGGATGCTATTTACAGTCATAAATTTGGCAGCAAAGATAGCAGCTCAGTTTGCTTGAAGGTAATAAATCAATGAAATACCTACTCTTTAAAAATTGACTACTGATGCCTTACAAACTCTATCACCAAGTTATACCAACACAGTTTACACTACCTGGCAAGCACATCAAACTTTCAATACACAAACTCACATGTAATGTTTACGTAATTCACTTTAAGCCATGACAAAATCATAGCATTACTGTCTCTTCACCACATAATTTACTTGTCTTTGGACACTAATTGGCTTCAAGACCATTGAACTGTACACAGCAATATGCAGAAATATCAAAGTACAAAAGTAGCAATCTTTTCAGGTTTCATTTATTGTTTCCACCTAAAATTCCTAGTTTACAGTATACACAAACACACACATATATATGTATACTATATATAATATATATATTGTACATACAGTATATGCCAAATAGTTCCTTTTTACGGCAGGAAGGTTCTTCGATTTTTGGTTGGATGTTTCATTCACTGACTCAAATGCTGACCACAGCTATTATTAAAAATGTTAAGAAGTAGTAGTATCTGAGGAACTCAAGTCACTGTAGTTCTCTTCACTGTAACATATTAATAAAAATACATCTGCACAAAATACTTTGTACATATGGCAACAAAAGGTTATGCCAGTTTTAAATATCTGAAGTAGCAGCTATGCATAAATATAATATCCATCCTTTTATATACACTACTTTAATTCACACATGATGTTAAGTGTGAATAAACCCATGAGTTCACATAGCGCAAAACAAACCAGAACTCTCTAATCCAAGACAACCAAACACCAACGCAAAAGATTATGTACGTACTAATGTAAATAGTGTAACAATTACATTGTGAGAGCTGTCCTTTGCTGAATGGTTACCACTTAAAATGCCCTTGTAGTTGTACTTCCAATCTAACATCCATGCCCTATACAGATACATAAGTTGTGATACGTGCAAGGGCCCTTTTTTTACTATGAAGGCCCCTGAGAAGTATATACAAGCTACCTAACCCCTTTGTACTGTATATCTTAAAGGGTTGCATATAAAAATCCATGTTCTACACAGCTTCAAAAAGCTGACAATACAACTATGGCCCTACAAGTTAGCAACTGCACTGTTTCGGCACAGTCGTATGGGCTGTACATCTGAGCTACACACCAACGTACTGCCAGAGATCACAATATTACAAATGGATTGAAATAAAGTTGGTGGGGTAAAAATATATATGTATGTATATTCATATATATGTATAGATATGGCTATCTATAATAAACTACTAAAATAACCTTTGCAGAAAATCATTGCTAAAACCTAAAATTTAATATTTTTTGCTGTAAACTTTATTAACATTAAAACTTTTTGTAAGATTTTTGTTATCACAGATACAAAATGGAGTGTCAACAACCCCTTATAATTTACAATAAAAGTCTAGTAATTATAATCATACTGTTGAGCATAATCTAGCACACCATCAGTCCTGTGGTTTTCTTAATTCTATGTGTTGAGGATTTGCCCAACAATAACATGAATGTACTCCATGTCATTTTACAGCATATCAGTAATGTTGTTGATAAACCAATTGTATTCATTTTTCTCTTTCTCCAAATGATGACTGATAAAGCACAGCCATGTTTCACACAAAAACTCCCCCAACCCCCAAAAAAATTTAGAAAAAAGGCATATGGAAGAAAATTGTTGTAAACAGAGCTGTGATCATTACTAGAATTTAGTTAAGATTCTTTTGTTAGTGTTTCATCTCAAAAATTACCACGTTCAAAATTGTACATGAACCATGTTAATCTTTTGTCAGAATTTGCCAGAGAATGAAGCGTCATTTTCTGTCACCTAAATGTGATGGTAATATTCTCATGAAGCGCAAAATTTCACAATACTGTAGCCAACTGCTGGACACAACAGTTTTCAAACAGCAATGAAGGTAAGGCAAATAAAGCCAAAAATACAAAAACCCCTCAAGAAAGGAAATGGACTGATAAATTGATTGGGGAAGTATAAAGTATAACTGATACTGATCAGCAAACCTACATACAAGTGCAATATCTAGAAGGTATCTAATTGATTCATCAAATAGTGATACCAACAAAATGTTTCCTTGCAACATACCTCAAATTAAGAAAAAAAATCTCGATACAGTACAGCCACTTGTCTTCAACATCATGAATAGGAATACAGTATACTGTACCTCATATCCCTACCCTTACATCTGATGGATTATATCTTTGGTATTAAAGTATCTTTCAACTTTATCTTGTATCTGATATAATCAAACTTATTGCTTTATACATAAAACATACATGAAACTTCTAGAAACCATAATTTGCTTTAAGCAACTTAGGTAAGAGAAAAAGTAAAAAGCTGGAAATATCATCTCAGGCAATAAGCCCCATATATATAGCATAGACGGATTTCATCTGTGCCATAAATGGATCCTTCTTGATCGATATTCTGAATCAGTATTGGCACAACAAAACAATTACCAGTACTACCTATGCTCCTACGCCATGTCATTGATAACGAATAAAAAATCAACTCTGAACAGTAACTGTTGTGCATAATTAGGTTACATATAAGTTGATACCCTTCATCACATCAGCCATGGGAGGGAGAAAAAAATTAAATCATTTCAAGATTTCAAGACCTCTCTTGATACTAATAAATACCAAGTCAGACAACAGCTTTTTTTGCTAC
The DNA here is from genome assembly GCF_040412425.1 of Macrobrachium rosenbergii. Lineage (NCBI taxonomy): Eukaryota > Metazoa > Arthropoda > Malacostraca > Decapoda > Palaemonidae > Macrobrachium > Macrobrachium rosenbergii. Next base: position 48,176,060 of record NC_089755.1, on the reverse strand, counting down.
ACAGTGTTCTCTCGATGTTCAAAGTTGAGCTACACCGATTTACTTCGAACCTTACAGGTAACTGAAAAATGACTTGATGGCAGACACTTGGCACATAAACTTCCATGACCAACTGCAGATGGCATGGGCATGGGATTCTCAACCTCATCCCAAAGGTCAGTCCTTAAAAACTTGCATAAACTAGTTCATAAAATAAGAGTCTGAAGTGAGCTGCAAAGCCAAAATGAGGCCCAAATGCCCAAAAGGAGAAGTGAGCTGAACATTCATCAAACAAGGCCACTTACCTCATTCAAATATTACATACTATCAACTAGTTCACAGTAACTACAGTTCAATTTTCCATAGGTTTCTTACTTGTTGCGTCCGCAAGCGCCAACGCAAATAGGAAAAAGTTAAAACTGGAAAAAACTCTTCTCAGGTAGATACCATGACATATCAGTATTGTAAAGGTTATTGCATAAAATTTTCAAGGTAACCTTGCCAAATTTATGAACTGAGATGTAATTCATTTCATAATTTGTAATCAAGCAATATAATGCATCTTTATCATATTACCACCAACATAAACCCACGATCATTAAGTGAACAAGTTGAATTTATTTTGTGGCTGATGATTCAAAGCATTTTAACTTAACAACAAGGATGAATTTTTCTTGGCTAGTTCAACAAAACATACAGAGACGACAGTTTCCTTCTCTGACCAATAAAACGAAATTAACTGTTTGAAAACAGTGTCACATTCATGAGCCGGAAAAATTACATAAACAGTTTTCTGAAGATTATTATTAGAAATACAGTACTATTATAATTATTACTATTATCACCATTGCAAGTGTACCTATACCTGGAAAAAAAGTAAATTCTTCACTGTGTAATGGCTTAAATACATAGCAATAAACTATATACTGTATATCACTGGAAAGGCAATTTATCGTGATTTTATACGGTACAAAAAAAATTCAATATCTGTTACGTTGATTAACAAATAGTGTTTTACACTACAGTACCAAATTTTTGTTTCCGACTACCTTTAAGTCATTTCTTTCACTTTGAATTTTTGTTACTTTGCTCTTTAAACAGAAAACAATAGGGGGCAGCTTTTCATCTCCAAATTGACATCAAAATTGTAATATGAAAACTGATTCTACATACAGATCTAACAAAAATATTAGTGAGCTCTTGATAAAGAATCTTGAAAATTTTTGCACATATTTCTTTACCTTCAAATGTGCAACATATTGCATTAATATGAATGAGATGTATTGCACTGGATAAGCAATTCATTGCTCTTCTGCACAGTACAAGGTAACTGTATATCTCTAATCAGTTTTGGAGAATATTTTTTTTTACAATAAATGATAGCAATGTTTGTTCTTGGTATCAAATCCATCCAGTCAACTGTTTTTTTTATTGTTGTTTTACATTTTGAACAATGTACAGTAAAAAATAAAAAAAGTGTAACTATTCAGCTTTAAAATGTTACCCAGATCAGTATGCTACCATGAAATTTACTGTACACAGGTCAAAGAAAAATGTTAAACACAAACATGGTAAGCTAGCATTGGGCATACCATTGTGTTACTCACATATAAATCACCAGGCCCTTTTCTATTGTCCAAGAGAGATGAAAAATTACAAATTTTTAAAGTAATTAATATAATTCCTAGGTTACAAGTCTATGCTTTCAAAAACAGAGTTTCTTGCGCTAGGCGCAATTCAGCTGTTATCGACACGAAAACAAAATCCCATCGCCTAGGCCTGTGGCCTTTCATAACCTCAGGTGGCCTAACTCCTCCAATGTGTTCTAAGTCGTCGGTGCATCCAGTTGTCACTGACTGTCTCGTTTTTATTGCTGAGATTTCCTGTGAAAGGATTGTATTTTGGACAGTCAGCCAGGTAGGAAGAAGAGTAACCACTTTGGACAGCCAACCAGATGGTAAGAGATACCGATATCCATGCTTGACAGCCAGAGGTGGGAAAAGTAAACATGTTGCACAGCCACCCAGATGGGAAGAGTAAACACTTACAAATAAAAAGCAGCAGAACACAAACCATCCCAATGGGGATTGAAGGTACACTGCAAAAGGACCATTAACTACCCAAGTACTGCACATCGTTGGTTGTTGCGTTTTACATCATTTTTTTTATCTGATGAGTGGAGGACATTCCACTATGAAGTACTCAATTTTCTTTACAGTAGCCCATCTGTTCAAGTGTGCATTTCCTTCACTTTTTTTAGCTTTATCCATTAACCTTGCTACCTTCCTTATTTTTACTGCTCTAATTTACAAATGAATCCTTTAGACAAGCCATAAGTCTACAACTTTTACTCTGCTATATTTAAACTTCCATAATTACTATACTGTAGGTTTACAAGAGGTTACCTCAGCAGGTGTCTCTTGTAAAAGCAGTTTGCAAACTTCAGATCATATAAAAACCAAGAATGGCCAAAACTTTTAAATATAACACAAATTTACAAGCTAAAATAATGGCATTTTCATATTTTTAATATGAAAACATAAAATACCCAAATTTTAAATGCACTGACAGAACTTCTGAATCCTTGGCTGCCATACAACAACTACAGAAATCATTGCTTATATCCTTCAACACACCCCACAAATACAGCTTCAACAAAATGTTCTCATCACAATTATCAAAGGAGTAAATTCCATGTTGTCCCCATTTAAAGTTCTTGGACAACTCATATAAAGGAAATAATACTATTAATGAGAAGTCAATTCAATACACTTTATGGATGCACTCACATTACCCAATAATAATAATAAGCATAAATAATTTTATAATTTCAGTTCTACTAAAATTTAAAAATTAACTGTTAGAAAGGTAAAATGTGAATTTTTACTTTATTAATAATTGTTAAAAAAAAGCTGCCTTTGATTTCCGGCATAATAGATTAGACGAAAGAGTCTGGTTGGGTCTTTCTGCACCAGTTCGCGCTGAGGAAAAACTGAGGGGAAAATGTTCTCATTTACGAACTATTACAAGCACAAAAAGTAAATCTCCATATAACTCCACCACTCCTGATCATTATAACCACTATGTCCTGAAATAAGTCTAATTCTTGTACTCAGCTTCTTGGTGCTGCTTGCATAAACATTAAAAAAACATTAAATAAGTGTACTGCGTAAGTGTAACATATTTTCAAGTTAAAATTTACTAAATGTGTTTAAAATATATAACAATGGCAGGCGTTCTTACTCAAAAATTTATATTCTCCCTTTATTTTGCTCTCTGAAGCAGACTTTGTTTTTGACATGGTGGAGCACTGGTTACTGAGATGACAAATTTTCATGATACTTGAGATTTAAAAAGGAGCTGCAAGACAATCAAGATAAGTTCACCAAAAGATTAAACAAAAGTAAGAATAAGGGTAGTACTACGAACCATGGTTAAGAGTTAATATGAAAAAGGCATACTGTATTTAACAAGATTTCCACCAATCTGACTGGAACAGTAATTCAGCAGTTACAAACAAACAATCTGGAAATGAATTCTTCCCTAAAATACAAAAATATGCAGTACCCATCAATTACACCCCAAAAATTGACAAAAAATTATACCAATGCTCAACTGTAAAATGATGAAGGAATGCACACATGAACTGTTACAAGAATGTAAATGGGTTAAATATACTGAAATCAATTAAAATTATGATGTTTTGTATTTGTATATCATCATAAATATGCAGCAGGATTTCAGAAATCCTTATCATACACTCCTGGCATTTCAACCTTCCACCATGGAAGCCTAATACTGTACTGACAATGACTTCCCAAAAGAAAGTTTTTAATGCACTATTCAATACGTACAATTGAAGCTATTTTTATTTCATTATGAAACAAAACAAATTAAAAAGGATTGGGAAAAGACAAATTTAAAGCAGCCTTTCTTTCTTTTTGTTTTCCCATTACATCTTCAGATGTATCCATTTGCTCTATATATTTTTTTACACAGTTTATTTACTTTGCAATGCTGAGCATTAAGCAAACTTAACTGCTGAACCTCTGAAGAGACCTTAGTAATACAATGTCAAAGAGTCACGTAGGCCTCTTGAAACATGAGGAAAAGTTATACTTCTGTTATATGTTCCATGCTTCCGATGAAGCATTTAGAAGAAAAGTTATACTGCTGTTATATGTATTCCATGCTTCAGATGAAGCATTTAAAGGAAAGTTACACTGCTGTTATATGTATTCCATGCTTCAGATGAAGCATTTAAAGGAAAAGTTATAGTACTGCTGTTATATGTATTCCATGCTTCAGATGAAGCATTTAGAAGAAAAGTTATAGTACAGTACTGCTGTTATATGCATTCCATGCTTCAGATGAAGCATTTAGAAGAAAAGTTATAGTACAGTACTGCTGTTATATGTATTCCATGCTTCACATGAAGCATTTAGCTCTTTTACCCTGTAGTTCAAGCTCCAAACCAATAAAAATACAGAATTTAACAAGGCAAACAAATGCTGTTTGAATGCTGGTTACAAAAAAAACAGACTCCAAACATAAATATGCAAAATCATACTGATTTTGACACTTAAGACTGGAAACTTGCATTTTCCAAGATTTAAAAGGTGTTGGAAGATCATAAAGCATATACCTTCAACAATCCACAGATTTAAAAATGACTGAGTAAAAAATTACCTCATAATTAAAACACTCATAATTGGCTTTTATACTGCTAATACTTATAACGTATATGAAGCATTACTATAAAGTTTTCAATCTGCTCTTCAGCTTAATCTCCTCTCCTCTCTATAAACTGCAAACCACCTATCAAAATTCCACATCAAAAAATATCTATTTACACAACTCTGGCCTTTCAAGCACTTCTCCATAACTGAGAAAAAGCCACATAACATTGTTTCAATGGGCAAAAACCATTAATTATGTGTTAAACATTCTGACACGCTAAAAAGCACCGATTCTTTCAAGAGGAATTTTATTACTGGTCTACAAAGAACCAGCATAAAATGGTGAATCAACAGTAATAGAGAAATTAACCTCTAACAAAAAGTAAAGCCGCTCTAATCATATTCTACCTGGCCTCTTGTTTCGATTTTTCTTGCTGGACAAGACCTATTTCGGAGTAAAATGACAAAAGCTGGTATGATGTTCATGCATTTGAGTCACATGGAAAATTCATTTTACCAATTTTTTATAACAATAACACAGCATAATCACCTACAATAAACTAAAGCACATCACTCTCTTTATACCACAGCCTAACTTCTTTGAAAAGTGAATTATCTGGAAAAATCTTGCCTGCTTTGTACATATCTACAACCCACTTTAAACATACTAATAAAAGAAAACATTATTCATGCCTTAATTGGTTTGTAACTTTACCATTGGTAATCAAGTGAATTCACTCTCATGCAAAAATATATTTTAATTTGTTTATTACCAATGTTTTCATGTAAAGCTCTTTCGCACATGCTAAACACTGTTCATATAACTATGAGCAATATCTCTCACCCACTTATAAACAAATCCACTGAGTAGTTTAAACTACAACTGATGAGATCACTTTTGTCTGGGATAACACACCCTATGCAACTAAACTGGGAACTCCCAAAAAGAGAGAGAGAGAGAGAGAGAGAGAGAGAGAGAGAGAGAGAGAGAGAGAGAGAGAGAGAGAGAGAGAGAGAGAGAGAAATTATGTCCAGGATGAGAGGGAGGGAAATTTCTGTCTAAAATGAAATAAAGAGAGAGAAAATTGACATCTCTAAATCACATACCTGCCAGGTATAGGTCAAGGCCACACCAAGTCATACTTACCAATGGCCGAATTTGCAAAGGTTCCTTCATTTACTTTGGGAATTCCTCACAAGTGCCAAGAAATGTAACTTGACCATTCATTCTCATTAACTATCAAATATGTCAAGTAACTGATTTTACATCGTACTGCAAGTCTCAGTGTGAGGCCTACATCCAGTGGAGTAATTACCCTATGAGGAACTTGATGGATCTCTCTTTTCATAGATCGCTGTCAACACTGACTGCAGCAGAACCTGAAGGTTCAGGTACATGTACACTTTATAAGTGGGACAAAATGTGTACGGTATAATGTGCATGTGTGTAAGCCCATTAAAGAGATGATGTGCTTGTGCATGCACCGAACAAGTAAAGGTGCTTGTGTGGGGTTACTTACATTTCCTATGGACTTGGTCTGAATGCAAATTTGTCACTGTTTCTCATACTTGAAGTTTACCTTTAATTGCATGTATGATTGATGTAAGCATTAGGTGAGATATTTTGCCCAAGTGGCAGGCTGATGTCAGTCTTTATTAACATCCAATACAAGCGAATTGAAAACTTCCTGATCACCTAGGTCCGCTAGAGTGGGTTGGAAGTCTTCCTCCAGGCCACCAGTTCCACTTTCATGTCCTGAGCGATTAAGAGCATTTAATGTAAGCATAGATGATGTTCCAATCAAAACTTCAGATGTATTAGTAGTTGTGTTCTGCTGGTTGACTGTATTATCCAAACAACAACTATTTCCTTCAAGAACATCATCACTTCTAGATGTGTCAAAAGGCCTTGAACTAATGCAATCAGTCTGATAATCATTTGAAAATGGGTTAACGTTAGGAGGAACCTGCAGTGGGTCTGAAAGAGTTGACAGGTCAGATGAATGACTTCCAGATAATGCAAGAGGGTCTACAGACTCTAATCCAACAGAGCCGCCTCCACCATCATTAGGCAAACCACCATCCAGCATTGGGTCAATATCCAAACTATAATTCTCAATAAAATCACTGTATTCACTAGGCACTGGAGTTGGGGCATAAGATGACGGCTGTGATGTGCAACAATCAGAAAATGAAAACTGTTGATTCACCACAGGAGTGTTAGGATGAGATTTGGGAAAAGATTCAGGATTACATGGCATATTGAGCATTTGAAGTAATGGAACTGACTGGGGTCGATTAGAACTGCCCTGGGGAGCATTGCTAGGGCCAGCTTGTGGATTTGTTAAAACATTTGAAATTTCCTGTGATAATGGATCTGGTTGGAAGGCTGGAGGCTGAGGCTGGTAATGTATGGTAGGACCTGCAGACATATGACGGCGGCGAAGATCACTGTATCCTGTTACAGGCTGCTTATTTTTGAGCATGTGGTGCAGCATTGAAGGAAGCTGGAGACTTAATGAATCTTGAGGTGGATGTACTGGCATATCCTGCACCAATGGGGAGAGCGGAGCTGAAGATGGTGAGGGGGGCACACTCCCTGAGGAATGCCTAGAACGGAATTTACCACCACGCCTATTAGATAGCTCATCAGCAGCATATGGAGCATGCCTGAATGTTGGGGCACCTGAAGAATGCCTAGATCGACAGGTAGGAGTATAAGGTGTTCGAAGGTTCTGGCTAGAGTTATGCCTTGATCTTGGATACATGGGTGTTGCAATTGGCGACATGAAAGGGGTACTACTTTCTGAAGCTACTGGATAAACAGGCTGATCAGGTGTGAAAGGTGTGCTACGTGGGGTTACGTAAGTTGAGCTGGTCTGACCAGAGTTATGCCTAGATCTGGGTAATGGGGTGTTTCGGGGTGACATAAAAGGGCTGGCATTAGTACTTGAACACTGAGACATACCCTGCACTTGATCTACATTGTTACCTATGGGTGTGAAGTTGAACTGAGTTCTACGAGTATTAGGGCTTGGAGGGACTGAACCAACAGTTTGACCACCCATTAGGGGATTCAACACATCACCTCCATCAATGGAGGGCTGGAAGCTAACACGCCTTCTCATACCTCCAGCTCCAGTTGATTCCTGATCTACCATGTCTGAATCTGTTAGATGAGATCTCGTATTTCCAACATTATTGGAGGGCAAGTTCCTCTGAAGTAATTTACGCAACTCTGAGAGCTGACTTGACTTTTGTGCATCATCCATGTCAACTGTTGCTTGTTTATTGACATACTGCATGAGTTCGTCATCTGCTTCATGGCTATTAACATTATTATTATTGGGCAACAATCCCTGTTGGTAGGGTTCCTTAGAAACAGGTTGTTGGGAGGTTACTAAATCACCAACACCTGTAACTCCAAGACTTACCTCAGTTCTTGAATGAGCACTCTCTTCTGAATTCCCTCCTAGAACATCTGACCACTGAGAACCACCAGAAACTAAACCTTGAAAACCATCGGAGACTTTGGGCTGTATAGCTTTGAAACGGGGTTTTGGTGAAGTAGTTTTTGATCCTGGAGATGGCATTATTAAAAATGATTTCTTGGAAGGGTTTGGTTTAGAAATAGAAACCTTATTGGAAGAAGGCTTATTACATTCAGTATTGAAATTATTTTTCATATTAGTATTACAATTTTTTCTACCAGGAGGAAGGGAATGACCTACAGTAGTTATCAAATTACTATTAAAAGTGTCATTTTTTCCATCCAAAACTGACTTATCCTCACAAAAACTATCAAGAAAATCTAAAGATTGCTCTTGCTTGAAGGTCTGTTCCTGTTTAATGGACATTAAACCAATAACATTATTGCTCTCCCCACCAGTGATGTCATTAGTGGTAGCACCATTGGGAAGCTCCGATGCTAAGCTATCACAGTTGCCATTAGAAGCTGTTGTAGTGGCACTCACAGCAGACGGTAGGCTGGAGCCACTTGAATGATTTATTCCTACACCAGTTTTGTTGTTTTGAGTGTTTGGAGTACTGATGGCTGCTCCATTGGTCACAGTTTCACCTGATGGATTCCGTGAGGCTGCACTACGTCGACGTGATTTAGGTCGCTCATTAGCACATTTAGTTATGGCAGGCTGCTGCTCCTGAAAGCATACATCATAAAACATTAGCATACCAGTTACACCTATATTTTGATAAACTAGCATATGTGCATTTTACAAATGCCCAACATAGAACTGACATTCATCAGACAACATAATTAAATCTTCATAAATCTAACAGTGAATACTTCACAGTTAAGAAAAACATGTACCTAGCATAGAGCCCAATCACTTTTATGACTCCACAATGTGTATTTAAAAATTTTACATCATAGTAGTGAACTCAATAAGATATGCAGGGTTATCTCATCTGGATTCATGTTCCAAGTTTTCTTGCAGAAATATTCCATATTTCAAAATAGCAATTAACTTGACAGTTAAGCCTTACAGTTGTGTGTTATATGCAACAATTTTTAAGTTGATACTGGGTAAAGTACAATCTACCTAGCGTCATGTAGTTAAATATGAAACATAATGTACTGTTATCTAACTTTCAGACATGGTGTTTGAGACAGAGACCTTTTGCCCAGCTTCATTATCATTTGATTTTAATGCGAAAAATTTTAAGACATTTCATCTTTTCATGTTCTACGACTACTATGTTTATCCTGTATTTGAGACCTAGTTTTTTCTCCTGTGGTTCAATAATACCCATTAATCCATTCCTTTAGTCTTCAATAATTCAGTAATACTAGGCAGCTCTTTCCACTTCCTTTCCAGTTTTTATTTGACATGACCTTATCTAAATTAAATCTAGTACTTAATCAACAAAATGACGATAATTTACACCAAAATTATAATTAAATACTCTGGTTTAAACTGCACTTATGTTTCTCACTTAGTGTGGCATTGAGGGTTGTGTTTTTATTTCAGTATTTAATATATTCTTTGTCTTTTCAGACTGATTTCAACATATGTTAAGTTCATGCAAAACTGAGCAAGTAGTTGAAGTACTATTAACGAGATACAACTGTAAAGTACTAAATAATCTTGTGAATAACATTTCCCAGCCAAAAAGCTCTTACATTTCTTTTAACATGCCCCAGGGAAACTTTAAAAGTCACAGAGGCAAGGAGTTACTGTGTGGATTAAATCAGAAAATAAGGAGGGGCAACAAAAAAAAGGGCATCTAACCTGTAATTTCCGTTTCTGTTCTCTAATTTGTTCACGTTCTTGAAGTTTTCTTTGAAGCTGGAGCTGCGTTTCTCTGTGTTTTCCACCATTGCTTCCTCCACCACTCATCAACATACCTGAAGAATATTAAACAATAAGAGTGATTTTTCTAAAATCTGCATCAGAAGGACAAACTTTCATATAAAGACCAGTTCTCTAACTATGGGAGCCAGCTAAATGCAAAACTCATAATATCAAATTAGAGCCTTGTACGTACAGCAAAATGAGAAGAAACATAACTTACCTTGCTTTTGATTAGCCACAGAAAGAAGTGTGAAGGCAGCCACAGAACGATTGTCTACATAGTTCTTGTGGACTAGGTGAAGGGCCAAATCTCTCATACACTCAAATTTCACAGAGCATAATTTTTCTGCCCACTCCATGACCAAACAACCAGCAGCTCGCTCGACTTCACTTTCATCTGCTACACCATCTACACCCAACTGTGGGAGGATATGAGAAGTTTAACTATCAAGGTCTACATTTTTTCTTTTATCAAAAAATAATCATTGATATAAAATATCATACATTTGTTACTAGTCTTTTCTTTCAAGTCATATCTCTTTACAGATGTATAATTAATCAAGAGAGACCTTAATTCTTTCATAAATACAAGAATGTCTTCTCAAAATAATAAGGTATGCTCTGGTAAGAGAGAACTCATAAATAGCCTTTACCTTTACTTTCTGCTACCAGGGTTGGAAGATGGCCATCACAAATAAAACAATGCATTTTATATATCAAAGGATATTCTAAAGATTTCACATGTTTCACAATCAAAAACAAGTATCATGAGCAAACACAACATTTCTGGGATAGCAACTGATTTTCTCATTCTCATGTATGAACACTGTAGTCATTACCAAGGAAATAGCACTCATCAAAAAGCAACTCAACTGTTCATTTGGTTCATGAGTGATTTCTGTCAATACCCGATCTGGAAAGCTACTGATGATCAGAATGACTCAACACATGATTTATGTTGAAAAGGCTTCTACATTCTGCAATAAGGCATTTTCCACATATATAGGAATGTAGAAAAAGTACTTGATTTAATCCAATGGCCATTACCTTACATGATAAACTTTCTATCCCCAGTATAACTTATCAGGGAACATTCAAGGTAGTCAACTTCCTATCACAACACAAAAATACAGTGTACACAAATATATAAGAAGTCAAATAAAAACTGACATGCCTTTACATACTAAGTTTAACAAGCACAGATTATGCATATTATATTAGTAAACCCCATAAATCTAATGTAACTCTAACATTAAATCTTCAATCTGTCAAACGTGAAAACTAATCACATTTGCTTATGTTTAAATTTCAAGGGCTTTTCATCTGACTAAAACAGTACAGAACAAAGAACAAGAGCCTTAGCCTGATACAGTATGACTGTTATACTCACTAAGTTAGCAGTGATCAAAAACTTAGGAAATGGATGACTAACATGGTACTGCGAAAAATGCAGAAATCTTAAATATTCAATGACCATGGTGATATTTTACTAAGTACCCGTATGAAGAAAGTTAAGGAAAGACGAAAGAAAGCATTATGTACAATATTACAATATTTAACAATAAAAGCCTAAGGTATAAAAAGGAAAACTACATACAAATTAAAAAAAAAGTAGATTTTATATTAAAAAGTGCATTACTGATGGAAAAAGCAAACCCATTCTTAAAAAATAATAAACTATGAAACTACTATGGTTAACCTTTTACAGATTACAGTAGTAACGTCAATTACTATCTCCTGTAGGTACTATGATCTGTATATATTACGTACAATGCCTACAAAACATATACTTATAGTTACCATATTCTTTTTAGTTACATTATCATTGAGATCAGGCAGTTCTGGAGGATCTAACGACCATTTTTTTCTTAAACCCGAATAGCAGTATTTTGATGCCCCGCGCTGGCCCAGCCTACGTGGCCTTACTCCAGGGAACACTTGTTTCATCACTTTACCAAAATCAGCAGTACTTAGGGCCTTGATGCTGTTCATATTGCAGTAGTGCCTGTCAAAAATCACATAATGTTAAAACACCCCAGTAAAGATAATACACAGAATAAGCAACCCCTCAACTTATCCTCATCACATCATCACGATGACAGGTTTTTGTTGGGCTACCATTTTTTACATGTGGTGCATTTAATGAATAAGTATCTGAAACTGGATGATACATGTAAAGTACTACATTCAAGCTTTGGCTAGAAATCATCTAAAATTACAGATTGCTGTAAGATATCTTGAATGTTAGAGTTCACATTTTGTCACTTATCAGAAGGCCAGATTTCTGAAGTATCTGATCAAGTTGAGGAGCTCCTGTTTATCAAAAATTAAGCATTTTTTAATTAATTTCATTACATTTATCTGCTTCTTCCTTAAAGAGATTGCATAAAGCAACAAATGATGAGTTTCAACCACAGTAAATCCCAGAAACAGACAAAATACAAAGTACAGTATCATGTTTTCAAATTAAATATGTGTCAGTCATTCTGGCTAAAGATCATAAAACCATCAAATTACAAACCTATAAAAAGAACCCACGAAAAAAAAAAGTCACCACATGACCTGTCCCTGTATAACCCTACCCGAGAGCTAATGGCAATGTTGAGAGAGAGAGAGAGAGAGAGAGAGAGAGAGAAATTCCATATTACGGCTTTCATATGCTAAAAAGTACAGGGCATTTCCAATTTAAATCTTTACAGCCGCTGCAAAGGCAGAAACCAACATCGTACAACCATGTTCATAATATTCAAATGAAACTACAAGGACACACAAGAATCATACTTTGAAGTGATCCATGATGATTATTTTTCAGAAATGAAGATATCAAGAAATAATTCTGCAATAATATTGTAAAATCAAAAGAAAAATGTGGTTTATTAGAAATATTTGAAGTTTAAAAAATGAACTGTTATTCGTTTGGATTATCGTGAGTTGTTTAAAATGCCTAATTGCAGATGCTAAAACGAAAACAGCACCAACACTGCAATTGGGCTCCTACAGGGTCCCCTAAAGATTACAGATAAAGAATTTACATTTTTTGGCAGGTGACTGACAACTCAAACAACAATAATGAATTCTCCCCCGACTAGATTAACCATCTTAAACAGAAGAGCGAGGCCACTAGCAACCATCACCCTAAGGTGGAAACCTGTTTACCTAATGGTGCCAAAAACTTGAATGCTTACTTCGTTAAGCTTATGGTAGTTCTAATTCCTCACCCCATCCTATGAGAGCTCAGTTAGGATATTTTTATGAGCTTACTTTGAGCTAAAAATTCAGATGTAACTCACATGATTTTTTTTCTTTCTGTATCATCAAATAAAAACAACAGCGTCTGAGTTCATCCTAATGAATTTTCATTTTTCCAAGTCATTATTTCAGTTAACAATGTATTACGTAACATGGAGCACTATGAATTACTGGGGCTTATAATCTAATTCTGAAGTGACAAAATAAAAGAACGTACGATGAACACGTCATTTCACCACTAAAATCTTTCAAAAATTCTCATACAAAAAAGTAATCATAAAATGTCAAAAAAGAAAAAAAAACTGAAATGGAAAGAACTTGGCTATTCAAATAGTGTTTTGGCACCACAAAATATAAATAGTATTCAAATCTGAAGATAGGGAGGGAAAGGGATTCAATGATGCATATATATTTTTTTTTTCAAAACTAAATAATACATGTGACTGAAAGGTGTTCTAATCACATTGGCCTAATCGCTCCATCCTACATCATCCCTGCAAGCGAAGTGTCAACTCAATACCCAAAACAAGAACTATCTTTTCAATAACACCATACAGCATAAATAAATAAAAATGATCACAGTACAGATATTAGAAACAAAAACCAAGTATTAGAAACCAATAAATATCTATATATTTATCATATTCAAGTATGCTGAACATAGTAGGACTAAACGATCTGGTGAAACAATTAAAAATAATACACACAAAAGTCAACAGAGTATACAGGAGCCACACTTCAAATATGAGAGATTGCAAACAAAGCCTATTATTGGTAAAACATTCAACAACTGTTCAGTCATGCATGGTTGATATAATAAATGACATGTTCCAGATATTGACTTTTGAAGATGGCTAACATTACTGGATGATAGTACATAAAGCTGAACGAATATAACAGTGTGAAGAAAAGAAGAGAAATAATGGTTATGTAATAAATTCTTAAAAGCTTCACTGTAAATATGAAAAAGAGAGAATGACTAAAACGGACATACATAGTAAGACTAAGGAAAATATGTATTCAAGAGGTTAAGAAAAATTGTGTGAAAGAAAAATCATAATTTCCAAAAATTAAATAAATACATTTTGTTAGCTTCTAGAATGACCGAGTACCTAGATATACACTTTGGTTTGTTGATAACCTTACATACAGTACAAAACATGTGCCTCAGAAATAAGACACTTATCTCAAAGCAATATGAAACTCTAAATTGCCAACAGTGTCATTACACACAGAGCATGCAGCACACTTGTATTTATTTCAATCATTAAAGAGTATTCGCTTCATTTCATCCGATTAAAGTAAAAAACCTAAGCAGTACTGCACTTACATATACTCATTATAAACCTCCCTTTTGGGCAAAGAAACTTCGCTGTTCATTTCCAGATGTGTACGAATCCATGTTATGGTTAGCTGAATTTCACATCGACTTCCAAGAGGATTTAGGGGTCTGAAAGAAATGTAAAACATTTTCAACATTAATCTGAGGTGTCAATCTTTGTGTCTGAATCTTGGTTTCAAAATACTTGAGATTTATTAATTTTTTAAACACTGTCTAGGCTTCAGTGGTTAATAGACAACAGCCTCTTTTGGGACCTACAACCAACTTCAAATGAAACTACCTTCCACATAAAATTTCTGCTCTATACTTATCAAAATCTGGGTCATGAAAACACGTTTGTAAATTTTACCCTAAATCCTATTACACAGAATAAAGTCACCATGAATTCTATTGAACAGGCCAGACCAATATTGAATAATTTCATAACCAATCATCCTCAAAGTCTAAAAATGACTGAAGAGACCTAAGCTTAACTGAGAGGTTACGAGTACTGTACTGTACTGGATGGAAGAACAAGGCCAAAAATGCCATCCAGCAAACAACATGAGTGCTTTAAAAGGAAGGTAGGTTAGGTTCAGGATGCAAATGGTTTATTACATACTTGGGCTCATATTATGCACATTTATGTAGAATGGATATCCCTTCCATTGATGTACTGTACTTACAACCACAAAACGAAAACCAACAAGAAAACTCCCTACAATGCACTCCTAATCTCTTCTCTTCAGACTGAGTGATGAACATGGTTCATTACTACAAGTGAACTTCTGTATAGCAAAACACTATGAAAATCATTCTAATACTGTCACAACAAATATGAGAACGGCTTACACTTATGAATGAATACACAGGCCAAAGCCTTTATACATAGAACCATAATTCCAACCAGCCTTAAATACAAGTCACAATCTTAATTAGTATCATCAATTAGCTATCATCAAAATTATTACTGATAATGTTTAAGTCATCTTATTTCAGCACTGCAGTTTGCAAACAGGATGTCTGCCATAATTCAGAAGGGATACGTTTATGTTTCACGTAAAACTACTATATACACTAACGTCAGTATTCTTTGTTCCCCAAGATATAAATTTTAACATCTTCATAAATAGCTTACATCATTTAAACTTTTTTTACTAACCGCTACATAGAAAAATCAGCTCATACTTTAACATCAGATAAAGTACAGTACTAATGCAGAAATTAAACCCAAGTACAACATCAAATAAAAATCTCCCTGCTGGAGAAACCATACATGCCTCTTACACTACTAGTGCTCATGAGACTTAGAAAAACAAAAAACTGGACAGAGTTCCTGATTATTCAGAAGGGATGATGGATGAATGTACCATGGGTTCACCATCTTTACATAATACCCAAGAGAATGTAGACTTCAACCTATCTTAGGGGGCCAATAAAGAGGTAGCAACAGCTACAATAAAAACTGAAAACTTTTGTATTTAGCGCTCCAATTTACAAATAAAAATAAACTTTTTAAGGTCTTATTTTTCCATTTCCTGTTAATTTAATTTTTTTTTTTTTTTTTGTACAGCTAGACACACCCATATTCAGGTCGGAAACTTCCCAACACTTAATATTCCAGGAGTTCAAATTACCACACTCTGGAGCCTGCTCCCAGAGCAATCCTTTGCGTTTGGGTACCACAATGACGAAGTTTAATAAAAAATACAATTATCTTACTAAAGTTTGCGGGAATCCCCTTATTTCCAAACTATGAGCACTTATTCCTTGACTATAACCCAAAACAAATAATGATGAGTAAACAGACCACTATTTAAAACCTAAAATGGCACAATCCTCAACACAGTATTTACCATAAGTAAATGTTTTAGTTTTAAAAAGTTGAATGTTGAACAGGCATTCCACTTCCACAAAAACATGAAGATTAACCCTTCAGAACTGGAAAACTTACTGTTTAAGTGGATCAGAATCAGGAGGACGGCCAACGGGCAATTTGAGGTAGAGCAGGAATTTTTCAATGTCTGACAGCTGGCCAACTTGCTGAAGCAAATCCTCTACCACACACTTGCTGGCAACACTGAAAAGACCAAAGGTAAAATGTTAGAATGTGGAAACATCTGATACAGGAGGCACTGAAAAATACAAGTCAAAATGTTGACTGGATATGCCAGGCATTACCCAAGACCATAACTTCACTAATGTAACGATCACGATATCCGTTATAAAAGGGAGCTTTTGACCATTTGCACTACATTCCTCTTCAGCCACCTGAATAAAAATATGCATATTTCTTAAAAAGACAATTGAATTTTTTTTGTATTAGTCCAGGAAACCATCGAACAATCTTCCAGCATAAACTAAGAAAAGGCGGTCATGTAATGGCTGTTGCCCCATATCTGGGAGCCAGACATTGTGAGCTTCTTAACAGCTGTCTCTCATTCGTACGGTGCTTGTTACTGAAGACTAGGTGATTCGCGGGTGGTGGACAACTGTATTTTGAAAAATAGTCGCTCATGTACATTACTGGGGCTTTTTACTTATTATTTCTGGTCACAATATAGTGATGCACCACAGATAATCCATTATAAAGTTTGTAACAATGGTTTAAATGAAAACTGAGGATGTCCCCACACTTCAAGATTCCTTAGTTCAGGGTTTCTTTATGTTGTCTTTGTTGTTGTCAGTCCAACAATTTCATTTTTTTTAAGCAAGCTATACTGTAGTGAAGCATTCTAAAGACTAGTTCTTCCATGAGGTAACTGGAACTGATATAATACTTTAATGAATTTTGGTAATAGCTTGGCTGTGATTTATGATAAACTGAATAGTACAGCTTGGTTGTGATTTATGATAAACTGAATAGTACAGAGTATGAAAATACAAGTATGGCAATTATATGAAAAATTTACAGTTTAAGTTTGGTCTTTGAATTTTAGTGACTAACACTAACCTAGGAGATCATCAGTATCATCCACACACACACACACACACAATAATCATGGCAGACACAGTATTACTAATTAATAGCCACTATCACCATGATTTCAGCCTAATCACAGTGAATCCTTTTTTTTTTATACAGTATCTTCAAGAATAAATACCGGACAAAAAATCTAATCTAAAAAAACAAATTTTTATCTAGCATTAATTTTCCCAACTGCGAAGCCCAACCCACTTTCAAAAGCACAAGGTACAACTTCCTTTAGGGTTTGGCTATGCTTGCCACACTAGCCTTACACACAAGAAATGAAACCCAAACTGTCCACCATTCCAAAACAAATTTCTTTCTTGAGAATCAAAGCCTCTTGTGGATTCAAACTTTAGTTAACATGAATAACATTTGCAAAGAGTTAAACAGCCTGTATAAGGGAAAATTCTTATGTGGAGAAATGTGCTTTTGCAAGTGATTCATGGGAACGTTCCAGCTTTACTGCAGCTGCCACAGGAAGAATTCCAGAAAAATTATCTCTATATAAAAATGACCAACCTTTCCTGCCATCATAATAATTCTGACGGATACAATTACCTGAAAGACTTCCTTTTAAATGTGCAGGTAATTTCTATTCAACGTAATAAATGTAGCAGCCAATGTTCAATAGGGAATGTGAATATGCATGGAACAGTGACAATACCATTGTTTAATTATACTCAAATGAATAATCTTTTAAGTCATTTTTAACCCAAATTATCAACAACTATTTCTAAAACCTCACCAAAAACTGCAGGGAGAGAGAGAGAGAGAGAGAGAGAGAGAGAGAGAGAGAGAGAGAGAGAGAGAGAGAGAGAGAGAGAGAGAGAGAGAGAGAGAGAATCCAAAATTATTTCACTGTATATGGCATACAATTTCTACCAATATCCTTCATCTAACCCACTAATAAGAGAGGAGAGAGAGAGAGAGAGAGAGAGAGAGAGAGAGAGAGAGAGAGAGAGAGAGAGAGAGAGAGAATCCAAATGATTTCACTGTATATGGCATACAATTTCTACCAATACCCTTCATCTAACCCACTAATAACAGAGAGAGAGAGAGAGAGAGAGAGAGAGAGAGAGAGAGAGAGAGAGAGAGAGAGAGAGAGAGAATCCAAAATGATTTCACTGTATATGGCATACAATTTCTACCAATACCCTTCATCTAACCCACTAATAACACAGAGAGAGAGAGAGAGAGAGAGAGAGAGAGAGAGAGAGAGAGAGAGAGAGAGAGAGAGAGAGAGAGAGAGAGAGAGAGAGAGCTGAAATCCAGAAAGCAAACTTGACAATTTCCTGTATGAATATCTTGCCGCTAATACCCAGTAAAATGTTGTTGTTGCATAAGTGAATCGCTACAAAATTGGAATTCATTCCTCGATCAATTTTTACTTTTGTAGCTCAACAATGTCATCCAACTTTCTCGTATGGCTCATCCAATTCAAGAAGAAAAAACTATTCTATAAGATGTCAAATAAAAGAAGTGGGCTTGAAAATGTTTCAGAAGCAATATAAGATTAAATAAAAGAAAACTTATTAACGAAATCTGGGCTAAGGTAATATTGTGATATAAAAGGCTGGATTTGGGGAAATCTACAAACACTGGAAGCACAATGGAAAAACCTAAAAACTAATGGCTGAAAACAATAAAATGTCACAAGAAGTGAGGGTGAAAGAGAAAAATGCAATAGAAAATGAGCAATTGTACAATTCTAAAATAATGGATATGAAAACAAATTTGGAGAGGGTAAATCCTGATATTAATACCTGATGAGCATTAAAAGGTAAAGACTCTGGTGAAATTGCGGTGTGACTGGAATTAAACTAGTAGAGATCTCTGACATGGTTTAAATCATGACTGTTAAAATGGTGAAATCACAAATAATCACTGGTCAGAGAAAATATCTTGGGTAAAATAACAATACAATGGATGTGCATGCAGATAATCATCGCCCACTAAATCATCAGGTTTAAACACCGTGGTGATTATGGACTCAAATATAATAATCTATTTTATCATCTGGTTTCTTTCATGCACAGCTACGGAATCTAACTCTCCCAGTTACTGTCCATCTAAGCCTTCTCCGTACGAATTATCAATAATAATAATAATAACAGCAGCAATAATAATTATAATAAAGGGGTTCAACTGCTACACTCGGCACTTGGTTGTCTTGTGTGTATCATGAAGAGAAAGACTGGGCGATGTTTTTGGCAATAGTCCAGGAACCACAACAACTACTATCCCTAGTAGGAGACGTGTGGAGTCAGGGAGGCTGTCTGATTTGAACAAAAGCATAATTCATTTATTTCTGTGCCAATAAATATGCCAATGCCTGATAATCATTATTATTATTATTATTATTATTATTATTATTATTATTATTATTATAACGCAGAACCAGGAGTGAACGATGATTGAGAGCAAGCTGGAGTTGTTTAGCTTCAAGACTGAGCAAATTAATAAATCCGTTTCCTCATGATTATGCGTTTGGGAATACCTGCCATCTACAACAGAAACTTTGGTTGCAATAAACTGCTGGAATACAAGATTTAACAATGTAAAATAATACAATGAAAAGCAATTTCCATATTACCGATAGCGTGTAAGTAAGAGAGAGAGAGAGAGAGAGAGAGAGAGAGAGAGAGAGAGAGAGAGAGAGAGAGAGAGAGCTGGCGACACAGCAAGTGGTTTTGGGGTGTCAAAAGAAAGGCGATGATCAAATTCACACAATTAGCGGGTGACTTATTAAACACGATTTATTTGATACAATGGCTGCATCCAGGAGAGAGAGAGAGAGAGAGAGAGAGAGAGAGAGAGAGAGAGAGAGAGAGAGAGAGAGAGAGAGAGATGATTATAAGATTAATAATAAAACTGTTTTCCTTTGAACTTCAAGTTAATCAGAAGGACTCAATATAATTCCAATAATAATACAACTCGATAGTGATGATGACATTCACATCGATGATGATCATGACAATCGAAGTAAGATACTGCCAACTGTATTATGATGCCACATCCTACGACAGAATTGCTAAATGATGTAATCAAAACTACAAACCAACGTGGCAGTGCACCACAGCAGATAACTGTATGCTATCACTACTCATCACATGCAAACGCGGAAACCAAAGGACGATAGAAAAGAGAAATGCATGCAAGAAACAAACAAACTCCGCTGTGAATTAAGTGGGGTTCCCGCAAGTCATGCCAAACACTCCTCTTGCTGCCTTATCATCTGCGAATAAAGACCACTCTATGTTATGGTCATTTGTGTAAGGCGAAGGTAACATTAGTTATATGTAAATCTTCCACTTCCGCGAAATAATTATATACATGAATTCACCTAATATCAAGGGATAAAAAAAAAGGGAAATGGAGAGTTGGCAACACACCACTGCATGATGAAAGTCGTTACGTCACAGCTAT
>NC_089755.1:48137620-48150120 GCF_040412425.1 Macrobrachium rosenbergii | reverse complement strand
ACTATGGATTAGTTGACGAGGTACCTGCCGAGTTTAAGAGGATTATATGGTTAACATTTCAAAACCAACTAACTGGTTATTACCACTCTTGGTATTCTAATTTCTAAGAGGTGGTTGTTATTATTATTATTATTATTATTATTATTATTATTATTATTATTATTGCCACACAGCAAGAACAAAACGTCATCGTTTCGAGCAAAAGACAAACCTGGCTTTATCTAAGTCTCCAACCACTTACTTCGATTCTAAGTAATGCAACTTGAACCTAATTTTCTAAGAAGTGGTCATTTCAGATTATTATTATTATTATTATTATTATTATTATTATTATTATTATTATTATTACTAAACAATGGGTGCCTTCATTCAAATGAAACCAAAACCGTCATTTAACATACTGTGAAAGTTACCATACATGAAGACTAATACCATAGCCTTATATGAGCTACAACAAGAGATCCGTAGACCACACGACTCGACTGAACTTTCCCGCACTTGAAGAAATATGATTTATATATTAAATAAATATTCCTAGTTAAGACTTTAGAGGCTATTGAGATCTCATCCTGGTATTAGTGTCAAAGGCTGAACAAATTTTAATCTCCCATTAAAATCTGAAAGGGGACGAGGTTCTCATTTGAATACACATGAACTCCTTTACCCGAGGAAGATTTGAAGCTAATTTTGACTCAAATGAATCCAACGGTTTTGGAATGGAATGGAATATAGAGTTTAGGCCAAAGGCCAAGCACTGGGACCTACGAGGTCATTCACTGCAGGTTTGAAAGATGTAACAGGAGGAAAACCTCGCAGTCGCACTATGAAATAATTGTTAGGAGAGGGTGGATAGCAAGACGGAAGATAATATGAATGGACGTACAATAAAAGGAATGAAAGGGGTTGCAGCTAGGGGCCGAAGGGGCGCTGCAAAAAACTTTAGTAATGCCTACAGTGCACCACGGTTCTCGAGTCTCAAAATGTAAAAAAATTTACAGACAGACGCTCTGAACAACCTATGAACATAAAAGCTTACATAGCTTTCAGCTCAGATCTAAAATTATTAAGGTATAAAAGTGACTAAATATTTTCATGATGAAGCTCGAGTTCCAAGTCAGTCAGAGGCAATATTACGGTTCAGAGAGAGAGAGAGAGAGAGAGAGAGAGAGAGAGAGAGAGAGAGAGAGAGAGAGAGAGAGAGAGAGAGAGAGAGAGAGAGACTTGGGACTGTACAGGATATAAGCCACTACTCTGTATCCTTAAATGGAGACTAACAACTCTTAAAACACTTAAAATATAAACCATCTCGGATTAACTATAATATTTCGTATAAACAGCAATAGCACTAATACTGTAAATCTAACAGCTCTTGAATTCATATAAACTCAATATCAAACACGCGTTATTATTCTAGTATTACTATAATCATTAAACATCTATAAATCATTAAACATAAATAATATCACCAAACATCTATAAATTCAACAAACATCTATAAAAAATCATTAAACATCTATAAAAAAAATTCAAAAGGTCATTATTAACCTGTAAGGTAATCCTCCAAATTTCGTAATTCAACCTATAAGGTAAGCCTCCAAATATGAGAATTTTTATGTGAACAGAAAAAGCATAACATAACAAAATCAATAAAAACTCGTTTAGATTCCAAACAGGTAAAACTGAAAAGAATGATTTTAATGGCTATATTTACCTGCAGAGAAAATCCTTTCAACGTTATGGCGTTCAAGAGCTTTCAATGGCTGCAGATAGGAGAGAGAGAGAGAGAGAGAGAGAGAGAGAGAGAGAGAGAGAGAGAGAGAGAGAGAGAGAGAGAGAGAGAGAGAGAGACCTTTTCCGCTCCATGCCCTTGAGACCTTGTATTAAGATATATATAAATAAGCCGTGGTGCAATGCCGAAGGCTTATCTCTCTTTTTATGATGTACCTTTAGTGGAGTCTTAAACAGGTCGTGGTAAACAGAATTTTATTTTGCAGTTCAACAAACTCGTATTTATATTAGGCACCGATACTTTGACCTAACCTTAACAACACAAATATACATACATACATATACGAGTATGTACATAAATACATATACATTGTGTGTATATAAAAATCTCAATCATACAAAGCAATGCTTAAACACAAATATATATATATATATATATATATATATATATATATATATATATATATATATATATATATATATATATATATATGAATTTTATCACATCAACATGATTCATATACAAGCATTAAGCTACAAACGGCCGTGTGGTTAAAATTCGCGTCACTGTAGTCCTGAGTTCTTGTCTTGTCTTCCGTGGTTCGAGCCCACGAGACGACGAACTTACTATTAACTAAAAAATATTCCCCTTCGGGTAACATATATGAAAATATATCATTCCCGAGGTAGAGTGAATTGGATATTAACGGACGTTTGTAGCTTAATGCTTAATATATATATAATATATATATATATATATATATATATATATATATATATGTATAACTGAATCACGAAAATATGGAACGTGATGAATACATAAATAAAGATAAAATTCACGAAGGAGCAGAGCACTGGAGTGCTGCAGGGCCTTTCGACACTAGTCCTTTTACTTAGCAGACTGCTAAGTAAAGGACTAGTGTCGAAAGGCCCTCGCAGCACTCCAGTGTTCCGTTTCCTTCGTGATTTTATCTTTATATATATATATATATATATATATATATATATATATATATATATATATATATATATATATATATATATATATATATAATATATATATACACATTTATATATATATACATATATATATTATAGCGTATATATATTACATATATATATATACACACACACTACACACTAATTACATAAAACGTCTCTATATAAAATGCAATGTGAGCACCGTGTAAGAGGAGAGGTAATCTACTTCAAGCCACTCCACTCAATGGATTTCATAACAACGTCAATGAACACACGAGGACCGAATCGGCTGGCGTGATGCATCGTTGTACCACAAATCTGATCCAGTGAAAATCGCCAGATTTTCAATATCAACTGCGAGCGTGACCGTGAAATCCAAAACTATTATTATTATTATTATTATTATTATTATTATTATTATTATTATTATTAAAGCAATTCTTCTCCTGCTTTATCGAGAGCGTGACCTCGAAACCCAAACCAATTTATTATTATTATTATTATTATTATTATTATTATTATTATTATTATTATTATTATTATTATTATTATTATTATTATTATTGAAGCAATTCTTCACCTGTTTTATCAATTGAGAGCGTGATCGTGAAACCCAAAACAATTCATTATTATTATTATTATGATTATTATTATTAATATTATTATTATTATTATTATTATTATTATTATTATTATTATTATTATTATTATTATTAAAAAGCAATTCTCCTGTTTTATCAATTGACAGCGTGACTGAAACCCAAACCAAATTTATTATTATTATTATTATTATTATTATTATTATTATTATTATTATTGAAGCAATTCTCCTATTTAATCATTTACATTTTTATCTATTCATTTACTGATTTTTTTTAATAAGTGATCTCTTTATCAATATTTTCCATTACCTTCTGTTACTTCTTTCCAATGAACACCATCTTCTTTGGAAGCTTGAGTTTCAAGTCAATGGCCCCTGTGGTGGGCTTGTTCTATATGAATAACGTTCATCTTCTCAATAATAATAATAATAATAATAATAATAATAATAATAATAATATGAAGTGATGTGACCGCCTTTAATCCCTAACATGAGCTCTGTTCATGATACATATTATTAAAAGAAGGGTTTACTTCATTAAAATGAATTAATGTTTATATCCTACTGGAATTGGTAATATTAATTCAGCTGTTATTTGAATACATTAAATTTTAACAAGTCTTACATTTCATGTTTTTAGGATTTTTGCTTGTTCCTTGCCTGAAACAAAAAAAAAATGCTTTCCTCTCCTCTCTCTCTCTCTCTCTCTCTCTCTCTCTCTCTCTCTCTCTCTCTCTCTCTCTCTCTCTGTCTCTCTCTCTCTCTCTCTTTCATGATTTTAGGATTTTTGCTTGTTCCTTGCCTGAAACTAAAAAAAATGCTTTTCTCTCTCTCTCTCTCTCTCTCTCTCTCTCTCTCTCTCTCTCTCTCTCTCTCTCTCTCTCTCTCTCTACTAATTCATGGCGTGTTGGTTCGCTTTTAATCTAGCACCCTCTTAGCACAATTATAGTTTGATTTACAGTCTACTGTCCTTTTTTTTTTTTTTTTTGCTTGTTCAGCTTTACCGTTTGATCACTTTCAATCGCATAATGTTGACCAAAGAATCAATTGATCTATTAAAAGCAAACTGACACACGGCCAATGATATTCTGCTTCTTAAAAGGAAGATGAACAGCGCTTCACTCGGAAGAAAACCGTGACCAACGCAAAGTTCAACAGCCGAAAGAATTAAACGGGTTAACCTTTCGGATTTCACTCCTGGGAAACCTTCCCACACCTACCTGTTCCGCCCAATAAGGGATTCGGCCGGAATCTTGATTTTCTTTCTCAAGAAGAGTTATTCTATATGCTCCGATAAAATCGGGAAAGGCCACCCTTCGTGTAAATGTCCACGATAAAACGATTCTTCTGTGCCTTCAGAGATTATCAAAGGAGGATCTTCCCAGTCTTCCCCTGAAGAGGAGGGCTACAAGATGGCCCGCGTACATATTCAGAAGCGGTCAACCCGACGACTGTCTTTCTTTCGCAAGATAAAATAAACTTTAGCACTGTTGGTTTCACCAAAACGAGTTATATTACATGAGGGATAAGGATAAGGGTATGGAATACAAAATTCAGACCAAAGGCCAGGCGTTGGGACCTAGGAGGTCATTCAGCGCTGCAATTGAAATTGCGATTAAAGAAGGTCCTAAAGGTTTAACACGATTAAAACCTCGCAGTTGCACTACGCGACAACTATTAGGAGAGAGTGGAAGAGTAAGATGGAAGAGAATATCAACGGAGGTACGGTAAAAGGAATGAAATTGGCTGCAGCTAGGGGCCGAAGGGACATTGCAAAAAACCTTAAGCAATGCCTACAGTGCACCACATGAGGTGCACAGACGACAGTACCCATGCACGAGGCATAAACATAAGAACTTTGCAAAAACCCAAATGAAAAGTATAGAGTTCTTTGAACATTATTCCCGTCAAAAATCTTCAAGAGAACGTACAATTTACCATTCAAGATCCACGCTTACCATAGCAGAAAGTCGATAACCTTCAGGTTGAGAGGTATGCTATTAATGTGTGAACGCCGGCAAGAATGATAATTGAATACCATGGGATTAAAAGCTTATAGTCTGAAACACTAGATTCTCGACATTGATAAACGGGTAACTCCTGTCTTCTAGAAGAGCTAGTCAAAGAATTAAACCAATAATTAACCGGAAAGCCTTGTCTTCTAAAAACAGGTAAAAAATGCGCCTTAGTTTCTTCGACGCAATCGAGTTTTCTGTACAGCATACAATGCTGTATGAAATTAACTCTCAGCCACGGTCCATGAAACTCTCAGCCGCGGCCCATGAAACTTTCAGCCACGGCCTGGTGGTGGCCTGTGTTGTTGACACCTATAGCGGCGACAGACGCACGATCATGGCTAACTTTAAACTTCAATAAAATAAAAACTACTGAGGCTAGAGAGCTGCAATTTGGTATGCTTGATGACTGGAAGGTGGATGATCAACATACCAATTTGCAGCCCTCTGGCCTCAGTAGTTTTTAAGATCTGAGGGGCTGACAGAAAAAGTGCTGACGGACAGACAAATAGCCATCTCAATAGTGTTCCTTTACAGAAAACTAAATACGCACAAGACTAATAAATTGTTCTATGAAGATCCAAG
This sequence comes from Macrobrachium rosenbergii, assembly GCF_040412425.1. Classification (NCBI taxonomy): domain Eukaryota; kingdom Metazoa; phylum Arthropoda; class Malacostraca; order Decapoda; family Palaemonidae; genus Macrobrachium; species Macrobrachium rosenbergii. The sequence goes on along the minus strand of NC_089755.1, from coordinate 48,144,210 downwards.
ACCTTTATTATATTCTATCAGAAATGAAAGAAAGAAACATATACCTCAGACTGGCCAATAAAAAAAAAGGCAACGCGCCGTTTCCGTATTTCTTCTTCTCTTACAAATCGTAAAAAAGAAGATAAAACTCAAACTCAAAACCTACTGCACGTTTAAAGGGACCAAGTCTGAGAAAATCTGACGAAAACTTCCATACTTCACGCAAAAGGATATAAATTCAAGACCTTTGCTGCATTTCCTCTTTGCAAAAAGCCCCAGGGGTTCAGTAGGAGAATGGGTACCAGCCCTTGGGCTGGGGAGTTAAAACAGTGGGCCTAGCGACACACTGGCGCCACGTGTCATAGGCGCTGGGACCTGTCCCCCACTGGCTGTCGGCCTAAGAAACTGGAGACCAGCGCCTGCCCTATGAGCCTACAGAGGCCGAGGAGGACTTAACTAAGAGAAAGAAAATTATACCGCCAAATTTTTTATCACAACAAAACCTTAATATGTATTCCAGTACAACATATATAAAAAATTTACTCTTCAAAACTCCCACAGCAAATGTATTGGAATTGGAATATAAAATTTAGGCCAAAGGCCAAGCGCTGGGACCTATGAGGTTATTCAGCGCTGAATGGCGTAACAGGAGGAAAACCTCACAATTGCTAGGAGATGGTAGAAAGAGAATATGAACGGAGGTATAGTGAAAGGAATGAAAGGGTTGCAACTAGGGGCCGAAGGGACTCCGCAAAGAACCTAAGTAATGCATACAGTGCACCGCGTGAAATCCCACCGCTAATATTCCCAATCGAGAGAACAAAAATTACATACATCAAAATGAGGTCAACTGAGCCTCAATTTCGGCAGAAATCAACCTGGAAAGTTATGTCACTGCCAAATGTTCATTATATCACAAACTATCGATTACTAACCTTTTACTGTACTTCCGTTCATAAACTCTTTCTTCCATCTTCCTTTCCAGCCTCTCCTGATACGCCTTTCAATCCTTTTGACGGTCAATTTCCCTTCCAGCGCTGAATGACCTCGGAAGTCCCAGCGCTTGGCCTTCGGACTAAGTCGCATATTCTGTTCTTCTATTTATTACATATCTGTGTCTTACGTATTTACTTTTCCTTTCTGAACCCACAGCTGGCCACCTGTTCTGCCAAGGAAAGTGTGTTTGCTAGCTAACGACGTACTGGGGACGCTTCATCATCTCTGCTTTATAGCAGATTTTCTCATTTTTTTTCTGTGTGTAACTTTCACCACGGTCCAGATGACAGTCTACAATCAATCCACCCAGGGCCAGCCTTTCGCCACTACTGGCACCTCTGAAGTAGGCAGAATGAAGATACCTCGCTCCACGGATGGAATGGAATGGAACATAAATTTAGAATCTAGGCCACAGGCCACGCGCTGGCACCTAAGATCACGTAGCGCCGAAAGGGAAATTTGAGAGTGAAAGGTTTTACAGGTGTAACAGGTGGAAAACCTCGTAACTGCACTAGGGGCCAATGGGTAGGAGAGGGTTAAGGAAAGTAAGATGGAAGAAATATAATAATTTGAGAGTGAAAGGTTTTACAGGTGTAACAGGTGGAAAACCCCGCAGTTGCACTAGGGACCAATGGGTAGGAGAAGGTTAAGGAAAGTAAGATGGAAGAAATATAATAATTTGAGAGTGAAAGGTTTTACAGGTGTAACAGGTGGAAAACCCCGCAGTTGCACTAGGAACCAATGGGTCGGACAGTTAAGGACAGTAAGATGGAAGAAATATAATATGAACGGAGGAACAGTAAAAGGAATGAAAGGGGTTGCAGCTTGTGGCCGAAGGAACGCAACCAAGACCCTTAAGCAATGCCTACAATGCACCGCGTGGGGTGCACTGACGGCACTAACCCCCTACGGAGCCTTGCTACAAGATTCGGGACGATGATCTCTGTATCATACGCCGAAAGAAGTTGCCTTTGTAAAGCGATTTTTGATGGAATGGATACAAAAGCAAAGACAAAAATAACATGCTAAGCGGGTAATTCTATCACAAATATAATGTGAGCCTTCATCCATACTTCAAATCACGCACTAGTTTTAAAGAACATTAACTCTCGTTATTTTCACTTGAAGCTGGATAATTTGTTGTGTATCCCAATCAGTTAACTGATATCTTGCCATCGATTTGTCGAATGTTCCCGAGATCACCTTGACACAAGAGAGTTCAAGGGATTTCAAGATTATATTTTAAGGTTGAAGGTTGAAGGTTTCAAGAGGTGCTTATGAAAGTCGATGATTGAAGACAAAACCTTAAAACTAACGTGAGGCAAAGGAACTCTTTAACCAAACAACTGAAACAGGAGGCCCCCAGATGGTGAATTCAAACTGCAGCAGTCGAGATGACCCAAAACACGAAGGAAGGAAAGACCAAACTGCCACACAGATGGTAAGATGAACGAAAAACTGAGAATGAACTTATAACCAACAAGAAAGCATTACACGGCAAATTTATTTGGACCTTATGAAGGCAAGAGAGAGAGAGAGAGAGAGAGAGAGAGAGAGAGAGAGAGAGAGAGAGATCCCAAGGTTAAGATCTTGAAAGAAATAGTCACTAAGGGTGCTTGGAGCTGACAAAGCACACAAGGAACTTAAAACAGACAAAAGTAGAGCGGGAAGCGCATGGGGGGGGGGAGGGTGTCTATTCACACGAATATCAAAAGCCAGAACCCTTTAATGTTCGGTACTCGTCATTCTGATCTAAAATCAAACAAGTATTTCCAATGGTCGATCTAATTTGAAAAGCGAATGTTCAGGTTTCCAAAAAAAAAACACGCTGTGTTGAAATGAATGGACGTTTACCACACGTGTAAGTCTGCGAGATATAATTAGAGCATGCAATGCTTCTACATCTCTACAAATCGTCCCTAGGCAGTGATCGACAGATCGACTTTCTTGGGAAAGTGCCAGTGTCTTGGGAGAGTGACTCATGACAGGAGGAGAGAGAGAGAGAGAGAGAGAGAGAGAGAGAGAGAGAGAGAGAGAGAGAGAGAGATAAGTTGCGTTGCCAATGCAAGCGGTTTGATCAAATGTCTTGGAGACCATTACGCTTCGATGCACATGAAACAGTAGCTATCCTATAATGGGCCTGGGAAAAGCAAGAGTGCTTTCGAAACAAAAGCAATGCCAACAACCCATTCGAAGATTCACTGGGTATTAGCCAATCCATGCTTGAGTTTGAATCAACATGACTTCCAATCAGAATTGCTTTCACGTCATAATAGAGGCATCTCATGTCAACAAACGTCTCATCCTCAGAAGAAAAGGCTGAGGGAGCAACCACCCCTCCCCCCGGCCCCTTTCCCCCTCTCCAGATCCAGCAGAGACCCTTGGATCCAAATCCCTAGAAGCAGGTTGTCCCTACCCCCTCCCCTCTTTCCAGATCCAGCAATCAAATTTCCCCTTCGGATACCCCCCAAAACAAGACCTCCCCCTCTCTCTTTCCAGATCCAGCAAGCCCTACCGGCGCTGTTGCCGTTGTTAACAAACCCCCACCCTTCCCCACCCATTCCCAAAAACCATCACCCCTAAAACCACCCACGCACCCTTTCTATCCTCTCGTATGAGAGGGGTACTACTGCTTCTTCGCACATGGAGAAATCAATAGCGACGACTAAGGGAGTGAAGGCGAGGGGTACACACTTGTTTTTAAATGGGGGGAGGGGGGAGGGGGGAGAGGGGAGGAAAGGGAGAGAGGGAAAGGGAGAGGAAACGAGATCATCCCGAAAGGAAAAGGACAGGAATGTGCGGAAGGGAAAGTACAAAGGGTCCGCCATCAATCAATCTCTCTCTCTCTCTCTCTCTCTCTCACAAGACGTATCATAACCCCTACTAACAACCAATAACTACAACACCAATAACAGTAACACACTTTCTCTCTCTCTCTCTCTCTCTCTCTCTCCAAGACTTCCTTATAATAACCCTTAATAACAACCAATAACTAGAACACCAATAGCAGCAACACTATCTATCTCTCCCCAAGACTTTTCATAACCCATATCAACAACCAGCAGCTACAACAACAACCACCAAAACAACTGCAACAACAACAACCAAACTCCTCGATCGTATAAACTCATCCTTTAACCCAGACACTTGTCCGATCCGGCAAATCAAGTTCTTTTCAGGAAGAACAGAAAAAGAAGGAAAAGGAAAAAAAAAAAGTAAAGCAGCCACACAAGCGGGGGATTCTCTCTCTCTCTCTCTCTCTCTCTCTCTCTCTCTCTCTCTCGATAAGGGTTTCATTCATCGACATGAATGAAACAACTCTCCCACACGTTGATATCAACGCCGGCAGAACTCACGCAAAGCCTAACCATGCGTTTATGACTATGCACAGTGCTCTCTCTCTCTCTCTCTCTCTCTCTCTCTCTCTCTCTCTCTCTCTCTGATTTTGGATGTAAAGTGGGATGTGACGCAGACGGGGTTTTATTCAGTTATGTCTAGTCCGTCTGACTTTGGTCTTCCACAAAATTAACCACAATTTCGTTTTTATGTACACACACACACACACACACACACACACATATATATATATATATATATATATATATATATATATATATATATATATATATATATATATATATATATATATATATTATACATCAAACCCCTCGGAGAATTATTTATGCCTGTCTCTGATAAATCCATTGTTTATTAATTAATCAAAGCAGTGAACAGAAAATTGTATGCCTGGTAGTCATCCAACTGTAGTGGGTAGCAGCCAAGATGATGAAGGCCTAAGCTAGCAACCTCACACCTACCTAATCACCTTCTGAGAATCTGAAGAGCCAAGAGCCACTCCTCTATAGATGACCAAGAGAATACACACATATATATATGTATATATATTCTGTCCCCACCCCTGCATAAACTACAACATGCAAACCTTACAACAACCTAAAAGTAACAACCATGTCCAGAACATTCGGTGACAAAAATTTCACATACACAAGTACACAGCATCAAGAATATACCCTGCTGTATATACCATTAGTTCCTATATTGTGTATATGTATGGGTGTGTGTATATAATTTATATATGTATACATATATATATATATATATATATATATATATATATATATATATATATATATATATATATGTGTGTGTGTGTGTGTGTGTGTGTGTATGTATATATATACATATATATATATATATATATATATATATATATATATATATATATATATATACATATATATACATATATACACAAACACTTCCAGATCCAAGACTACCCAATGTGAAGGAACTCGTTCTGGAAAGTTACTGAAGCCTACAACTCGTTAGCCTTGAAGGGAGCGCGAGCGCGCATGCGCGTGCGCTCACTCACACACACACGCACACACAAATTCAACCTACGTCACCACTTCACATTTGATCTTCAAGGAAGAGGCTGGACAGGGAGCGAGGCGATGCAAATTCACATTCATGATTTAATTCATGATTTTTCATGTGCTATTTTATTCGCATTCACGACTCAATGGCACCAGGGTTATTCACATTCGTGAATGTGCCTCCTCGATAACATTATTATGTTGAATGATAAAATATTAATAAAAAGATGACATTAAAAAAAGGTAATACTAAACCCATGATTGCATTAAACAGTTTAACATTGTCATGAAAAATCACATCAAGCGCAGTAATTCTTTCTGAAACATAACATTAATATATAAAATAAAATATTATATATATATATATATATATATATATATATATATATATATATATATATATATATATATATATATAGATAGTACAAAAATATAAGACTAACCACACAATTTCATTAAAGCAGTTTAACACAATAATAAAAACAAATATTATAGAGCCGCAACTCTTTCATGAAACATTTAAATAAAAATGTAAAAAACTGTCTGTATTAGAAAATTTACTAAAAAAAACAAATGTCGACATTAGATTTAAAAGATAAAAAAAATTGTCGACATTAGACGATTTTAAAAACCTGTCGACATTAGATTTAAAAAAACTGTCGACATTAATTTTAAAAAATTGTCGACATTTTAAAAAAATAAAAAAATTGTCGACATTACATTTAAAAAATAAAAAAAACTGTCGACATGAGATTTAAAAAATAAGAGAAGAAAAACTGTCGACATTAGAAGAGATAAAACTTAGTATTCTCCTTGCCACTCGCAGTACAGTTCACTTGATATCAACCGGGAGGCAATTACGCAACACCTCAGGTGGATTAATACGGTCTTTCACCCTCAAGCTACGTTTCTGAGGCTGATATTCAGGCAGAAAACGACCTCGGAAAGAGTCCCTGATTGTTTTTTTTTTTTTTCTACCTATCGTCACAGCTTCAAAGGTCATCTACAACGAAACAATCATGTAGGTATGTTTATGTAAATAGATACGTAATTGCTTTATACGTTTTAACACATCCTGTATGTATGCATGTATATATATATGTGTATATATATATGATATATATATATATATATATATATATATATATATATATATATATATATATATATATATATATATATTTATATATATGCATTTTATATAAATAAAGAAATATA
>NC_089755.1:48130120-48135120 GCF_040412425.1 Macrobrachium rosenbergii | reverse complement strand
TTTTATACATCGAACAAAACCAGTGAATGGAAACATCAACTTCAGTAGACCTCTGTTTCTACAGAACACATTTTAGACATACCACAGTCCTCAAACGTGAACATTTTACAGGCAGAAGAATTAAGAACACTTATTATCCTTCCTAAATAAATTTTACCCATAGCAAGTTCCGTGAACGTACTACAATCCTCATACATGTTTTACTCATGACATGGGGTTTTAAAGACAGTAAAATCCTTCTCGAACTTGTCTTACACTTAAAGTAAGATTTCTCGACCTTGTCTTACACATAAAGTAAGATTTCTCGAACTTGTCTTACACATAAAATAAGATGTCAAAAACAAAATCGACATTCCTTCTTAAACACTGGAATGTTAAGTCTATTTCATTTGGTTTACTCAACCTGATCATGGGAGCATTTCTAGAATTACTACCAGTTTTTAGTAACTAAGCTTAACAAGGAGCAATTTCTCTCAACTGCCATATCATTATTTAATTCCAAGACGACAGTACATTACATTACAATACACTGTACATTAATTCTTTGTATGGTTATCAACAAAACAGCAATGCGTTTCTCGAAAACAATACCGATCCCTTTAATTTCCAGAGAGGTATACTTATTGATCTAACACTCGGAATAATTCATGTTTTAAGACTAAAAGGTTTATTGATTTGTTTTCGTACTCTGGCGAGGCAATTTAAAAAAAAGTGAAGACACTAACCGCCCAATAACGAGAGAGAGAGAGAGAGAGAGAGAGAGAGAGAGAGAGAGAGAGAGAGAGAGAGAGAGAGAGAGAGAGATTGTTCCTATATATGTCAACAAAACCATAAACCAAACAGGTGTTAACTTTCAACACGTGTGCTACACATCTACACGGATGCAAGTTATCACCCAACTATGTGTTAGAGAAAGCCGGATTATAAGGAACTGTACTTGATTTCACTTTACATATATACATGCAAAAACATCCCATCAATTAACTCTTTTCGTATATTCATAACAATATACACACACACACACACATGATAAAACCGTCCCACTAAAATCGACACGACATACTCGACAACGACGTGCGCTGCACGGCCTTAAAAAATACGCCTACGATTAAGTTTTTTTTTTTTTTATCCCCAAAGGACAATCACAGCCTAATACACTAACAAAACAACGATAAAATCGTCCACTAAAATCGGCACGACATCCTCGAGAACGACGTGCACTGCAAGCCTTTAAAAAAAATATGCCTGAAACTTTTGGACTGTGAAATCCCCAAAGGACAATCGCTGCACGGCCTTAAAAAGTAATACGTCTACGACAAAGGGATTTTTAAATCCCCAGAGGACAATCCCAGCCTAATACACTAACTCGGCACGACATTCTCGACAACGTGCACCCAGGACCCACTAAGCCTGCGTGCACTGCAAGGCCTTATGAAAGAAAGCGCCTACGACAAAGGGATTTTTAAATCCCCAAAGGACAATCCCAGCCTAATACGCTAACAAACAAACTTCAACGATGAAATCGTCCCACTAAAATCGTCACGACATCCAGGTTAACGACGTGCACTGCACGGCCTTAAAAAATACGCGTACGATTAACCTGTTTTCTGTCCACAAGGACAATCACAGCCTAATACACTAACAAAACAACGATAAAATCGTCCACTAAAATCGGCACGACATCCAGGACAACGACGTGCACGGCACGACCTTTAAAAAAAATAAACCTGCGATTTTTTGTTTAAATCCCCAAAGGACAATCCCAGCCTGCAACAACGTTTCCCAGAAGCCGCATTAAGCAAGAAGGGCGATCGCGCCAAAGATAATAAAGAAACGTGGCACATTGTCAAATGGCGGGGGTGGTGAGCTTTCTCTGACAATTATCACTGTCAGCGTTACTATTTTCGTTGCTACTACTACTACTACTACTACTACTACTACTACTACTACTACTACTACTGCTGCTGCTGCTGCTGCTGCTGCTGGTACTGGTATTACAAATAATAATAATAATAATAATAATAATAATAATAATAATAATAATAATAATAATAATAATAATATAATAATAATATCCTTAACTGTACTTCAAGATTACCAAATCGTATTTCAAACCCTAGGGATCAGTACGCGACGTCTTGCTTTAAAGGTCGATTTATAAAATACAAAAATAAACACATAAATAAAAACACTTTCAATTTATTCCATATCCTCATAACTTCTCTTACAATCATTTAATCAGTTAATAACAGCATGCCGAAAGGGGCCCAACTTAGTCGAGCGAAGAAAGAAAGAAAAAAAAAAGACATCTCTGTGCACTGGTACTCCAATTAATTAGCTGGCTACGACTCTCGATTACTCAATGTCTTCTCAAGGCATAAAGATAAAAGTCGAACTTCAAGGTTTACAAACTTCCCCGGGAAATATCCAAACAACAAAACTCCCCGGGGAATAACAAAACAACAAACTTCCCTGGGAAAATAACAAAACAATAAACTTCCCAAGGAAAATAACACAAGAACAAACTTCCCATGGAAATAACGAAACAACAAACTTCCCCGGGTAAATAACGAAACACAAACTTCCCCGGGTAAATAACAAGAAGACAAAGTTCCTTGGGAAATAACAAAACGACAAACGTCCCGGGGAAATAACAAAACAACACACTTCCCAGGAAATAACAACGCAACAAACTTCCCGGGAATAACAAAACAACGAACTTCCCCGAAAATAACAATACAACAAACTTCCCCAGGGAATAACAAAACAACAAACTTCCCGGGGGAAATAACAAAACAACAAACTTCCCATGGCAATAAGAAAACAACAAACTTCTCCAGGAAATAACAAAGCAAACTTCCCTGGGGAAAATAACAAAATAACAAACTTTCCCAGGAAATAACAAAACAACAAACTTCCCCGGGGAAATAACAAAACAACAAACTTCCCCGGGGAAATTACTATCGCACACTCATAAGGTTCTTTACTAAATCTCTCTCTCTCTCTCTCTCTCTCTCTCTCTCTCTCTCTCTCTCTCTCATACACTTAATCTTGTCTTGGTAATTAAAAGTCTCCAAGGCGACTGATTTCCATTAAAAATGGCTAACCAACATATCTTACATAATACCCAGGATGTTTAAATGGAGATAATCAATTAACAGAAGCGGCCACTTTCTTTAAAACCCAGCAATCAATTTCTTCTCTCAATCGTACAGGTTCGGTAAAATCATGGCCTCTTTTCGCCCGACTGACTGATTTTTACGAGTGCTGGCGATGCATTTAGCTACGAGACAAAGTGAAGCTTCCGTGAGGTTGACAAATGCTGATCTCTGGGATCAGAGAGGGCAGTTTGGCGGAGAGAATTTAAACTAAATCACAACGCTTCTGAGTTGGCAAGGGAATCTATCTTGAAAAATAAAAATTTAGAGAAGTCCTTTAGGCAATACCAACTCTCTCATATGGAACGGGTTAAGAGAAATATCTAATACTGACAAAATGAAAATAAAAATATATTTTACATACGCAGTAGAAATAAATAATCGGAAACGATGAAGTAACATTATGTTTCCTCTGAATAATGAAACAATTCTTATAACTGAACAAGGAGTACAAAGCTGAACAGAGTACAAAGGTCTCAATGAAGAAAAGAACGAAAACTTGCTTAAGCAGAACAAATAAATGTTCATTCAGGAACGAAAAAGTATAATTATATAATTTTCCTTTGAATGACGAAACAACAATTCTTATAACTGAACAAGAGTAAAAGACCTGACTGAAGGAATGAAAAAACTTACATAAGCAGAACAAATAAGTAAGCAGAAACGACGAAGTGAAATTATACAAGCTTCTTCCGAACGACAACAATTATTTTAACTGAACATGGAGTAATAGACCTAACTGGAGACGGGAAATAAAACTTACATTAGTACAAATAAAAGTTCAGAAATGAAGTGAAATTATATAAGTTTCCTATGCACCATGAAACCTCGCTTCTTATAACGGAACAAGAATTACAAAGGCCTAAATGGAGGCAAGAACGAGAACCAAATTCAGGTAGCTTTTATGACAGACTTAACATCCGCAATAGCTCAGAGATCACTGGTCCCGGGCAAGTAAAAGGACCCATAAAAGCGGGAACACGACGTACACGGTATTACTACATTTCTTTGTTACTCCTTTACTTGACCAAAAAAAAAGTGGCACCTTAAGAAAAATAAAGTTCGCCCCACACTAGAGTTTAGATCACGTGCACGTTAAGCTACGTAAATTGGCACTCACTCATTCGCTCTGATAAGGCGTTACATACCCACGCTAAGCATTTAATAAGAATGCTTCTATGAACACGATTACCTATTGGCGTTATCTCCTTTGCCTGTGGGGTAGAATAATACTGACCCAGAAACCAGAATTCGAAAGCCCAGGCATTACTACTTCAACCTGCTAGTACTATTGGTCTACAGACGAAAATGTTTCGGGACACGAGAGAGAGAGAGAGAGAGAGAGAGAGAGAGAGAGAGAGAGAGAGAGAGAGAGAGAGAGAGAGAGAGAGAGAGAGCTTTCTGATGGGGAAAAATACCAAATTCCAAAGTAATCTATATTTTTCCTAGAATACGAACCTTCGCTGTCAGAGATGGAATACTGGCATAAAAAAGAAAACAAAAGCCTATCGGGTAGGCCTATGACCCGAGCGGAGTTAGCTCTTCCAAGTCCCTTCTTCACATAAATCACATAAATAAATCCCTGATTTACTGTTCTTACATTACGGATGAATAAATCCATCGGGCATTCAGATACATAAATCCATCGGGCATTCAGATACAAGTTCGTCAAAATGAATAATCACTTCCTTGAAGTTTGAGCCATAAAATGACGTCATCAACTGGCGTCATCAATCGGAGTGGAAGAAATCCGCCAAGACGCTATTGTTAAATAAATGCAGCTTTTGTCTGTTTGTGTTTAAATCCCAAGTAAACTCTCCGTCAAGTTCATTCAAACATTAA
>NC_089755.1:48097620-48127620 GCF_040412425.1 Macrobrachium rosenbergii | reverse complement strand
CCAACAGGGTTTCTATAAAAATCAAAATTAATTTCTATATGAAGAGAAACCAAACAGGGTTTCTACAAAAATCAAAATTAATTTCTATATCATGAGAAACCCCATGAAAATCAAAATTAATTTCTATATCATGAGAAACCCTATAAAAATCAAAATTAATTTCTATATCATGAGAAACCCTATAAAAATCAAAATTAATTTCTATATCATGAGAAACCCTATAAAGATCAAAATTATTTTCTATACTAAAGAAAAACCATACCCAGAAGCGCCAAGTTGGGTTCCCATATGTCAAAACCCAAAGTGGGTGGTTTTTAAATCCAGAAAAACCCATCTAGGGTTCTGTACCAAACACTCAACTGGCGTCAGGGAAAAATCCCAAAGTTTCTTCTCGTAATAAAATCGGCCAAATCTCCTCAATCCAAGATCACTATCTAGCTGCAACCCCTTTCATTCCTTTTACTGTACCTCCTTTCATATTCTCTTTCTTCCACCTTACTTTCCACCCTCTACTAACAATTGATTCATAATGCAACTGCGAGGTTTTCCTCCTGTTGCAGCTTTCAAACCTTTTTACTGTCAATTTCCGTTTCGGCGATGAATGACCTCATTGGTCCCAGTGCTTGGCCTTTGGATTAGATTGTATATTCAATTCTATCTACACATCCTACGAGTAGTAGGATCCCCACTCCACAGGAATCCTTGCCGAGTAGGAAAACTTTCTTCTCTCCTCCTAGTTATGCTTCCCACATTCGCTTGCACTTCATCCTCCTTCTCTCTTATGACAGGCATTTGCATTTGTACCAGAACGATTCTCGGGGACTACAGTCTCCTCGGTTAACCTATAAAATTATTCATGAGGGCGAACGAACGTGGGTGTAGGCTGCTTTATCAAGTCCAAGGGGGCTGCTGGGGGGAGGGGAAGGGGGGTTTACCAAAAAATGTGGCTGCTTCTCACACAGCGAAAGCAATCTCCTGTGAACTTCGTATTAAGGGAAGTCAAACGCAATTTTTTTCTATTAAACTAAATCACCGTCGTGATAAAAGCAGCCTCTCTCTCTCTCTCTCTCTCTCTCTCTCTCTCTCTCTCTCTCTCTGCAATCAATATTGTGTTATATTTTGGAAGAATGAGACTTGACATCTTTCAGGGGAAGGTTAAGAAAAGGAATGTGGAAATTTCACGGAATTATTTTGTTTTCTAACCAAGAGTTTCTTCATAATTCCGTTTCTGCCGCACTGTTAAAAACAAATCTAACATTATATGCTCATACTTGACGCATTGGGGTATTCACTTACAGTCTCTAAGAATATACAATGTCACCATGTTAATTGTAACTAATGCAAAATGAACAGAGGATTCACACAAGGACGAAATCAGACTGGGGATATTAAAGAATATTAAAACTATACCTTTGGCGTTTTCGTTTGACCGAATTCACCTCCTATACATTGCTAAATATTACTAATTGAGGTCTAGCCTAAACCGTTTTTCATTTTTAATTACATAAACTAGAAATCTGAACTGAAATAACTGCGTTATTCAGTCACTTCATAATTGAAGACCAAGAGTGAATATCACGGACATTTTGCCTTAAGATTAGGATGGGATGGATTACAGAATTTAGGCCAAAGGCCAAGCACTGGGACCTACGAGGTCATTCTGAGCTAAATATGGAAATTGAGAGTAGAAAGGCTTGAAAGGTGTAACAAGAGGAAAACCTCACAGTTGCACTACGAAGCAAGCGTTAGGAGAGGGTGGATAGCAAGATGGAAGAGAGAGAATATGAAGGGAGGTACAGTAAAAGGAATGAAAGGGGTTGCAGCTAGGGAGCCGAAGGGACGCTGCCAAGAACCTTAAGTAATCCCTACAGGGGACTACCCCCGTACGAAGGCCTTTAAGATCAGAAAAACGAAGTGAAAAGACCGACTAAGAATAACATCGATCAGACTCAAAACACACACACACACACTCTCTCTCTCTCTCTCTCTCTCTCTCTCTCTCTCTCTCTCTCTCTCTCTCTCTCTCTCTCAAAGAGACTATTATGCAATAGCTGCCGCTGCCAACAAATCATTATTTCATAAGCAACGCCACCTCACGCCCACCACCAAGACCTTAAAATAGCGAGAAAATTAGAACTGGCACTTACATTCAATCTTAAAATAATAAAAGCCTTTAAAAAAAAAGTTAAACACTTTTCTCTGTCTTTCTGCCACAATTTGTCTTACAAGAAAAACTACGCATTTATCTGCAACTTTCATTTTTTAAACATTCAACTTTCACGCTCAGTTGATTCCAGACGAAATGCGTTCATAAACTCACTATTTCTTCAGTGAAATATTTAATCTGTAAAGACCTGGCTCGTATGCACAGCTATTTGAGAAAATATATGAAGCATAAACTATGAAAAAGGATAATAAACAGAAGCAATGAAAATAAATCTCTCTCAAACTCACTGAACCAATATGCAAAAGAAATGGTATTTTAGATTTTATCTTTTTTAAATACTACACCATTATTTTTTTCATAATTATGCTTCTCTTATGTGAATGAATATACTATAAAAACTAGCTACAAATAGATGGGACTGGGGTTTCATTTCTAGAAAATTAAGGCAATTACAAAATCTGTGGAGACCTCATCAGTTATTAAAATAATACCAGAAATCATCTACTTTTGAAAATGTTAAATTGTCAGCTTTTATTAACAGTTCTGGCGTTATGAATATTATTTGGTAATATCATTAGTACTACAGTAACCTTACTCTTTAATTACCCTACCCCGCAGGGAGGAGTATTGCCGTCAGTTCACCACATGCGGTGCACTGTAGGAATTCCTTAAGGTTCTTTGCAGCATCCCTAAGGTCCCTAGCTGCAACCCCTTTCATTTCTTTTACTGATCCCAGTTCATACTCTCTTTCTTCCATCTTACTTTCCACCCTCTCCTAACATTTGTTTCATAGTGCAACTGCGAAGTTTTCCTCCTGATACACTTTTAAACCTTTTTATTCTCAATTTCCATTTCAGCGCTGAATAGCCTCATTGGTCCTAGCGCTTGTCCTTTGGCCTAAGTTTTATATTCCATTCCTAATTATCCAATAAATATAATAAATACAAACCATGTTTAAAACTTGGTAATATACCAAAGATAATTCATCAATTTCTTGTTCTGAAGAGTTGGTTTTGCTTATGAGAGCTTTTAGTTGTCACTATGAAACAAGTCACTAAAGGTGTTTTCATTGACTTGCTTCAACAAAATGAAAACTATTTCATTGACTTGCTTTAACAAAATCAAAGCTATTTCACTGACTTGCTTTAAAAAAAATGAAAACTATTTCATTGACTTGCTTTAACAAAATAAAAACTCAAAACTATTTCACTGACTTGCTTTAAAAAAACTGAAAACTATTTCACTGACTTGCTTTAACAAAATAAAAAACTATCATATAACAGACACCATACGAAAAACGAATAGAAAACGACGACACAAGAAGTATTTTAGTAAGAAGAAATTATATATTTTCGCCGTCACATGAACTACGTTGCGTAAAATACGGAGAACTGACTCCACATGAATCAGGACAAACTCGACCTATAAGTCCGTGAGAAGTTAAGCCGTGACATTTAAAGTTTGTCTTAATCCTCCCGAGAAAAAATTTCGTCATGTTGTCGCTCTGTTTTCTTATTTGAGAAACAACACTGCGTTTGTTTGTTTATTTCCCATCTAAGCGATAAGATTTGATTACTGCCGATATCTTGATTTCGAGGCTATATAGTCACATCTGCTCATTTCTAGTTTTCTGTAAAAAAAAAAACTATTGTGCCGGCTTTGTCTGTCAGTCCATTCTTTTTCTGTCAGCACTCAGGCCTTAAAAACTACTAAGGCTAGAGGGCTGCAAATTGGTATGTTGATCATCCACCATCCAGTCGTCAAACATACCGATCTGCACCCCTCTAGCCTCAGTAGTTTTTATTTTATTTAAGGTTGACAATTGCAGCCCTCTGGCCTTAGTAGTTTTTATTTTATTTAAGGTTGACAATTGCAGCCCTCTAGCCTCAGTAGTTTTTATTCTATTTAAGGTTGACAATTGCAGCCCTCTAGCCTCAGTAGTTTTTATTCTATTTAAGGTTGACAATTGCAGCCCTCTAGCCTCAGTAGTTTTTATTTTATTTAAGGTTGACAATTGCAGCCCTCTAGCCTCAGTAGTTTTTATTTTATTTAAGGTTGACAATTGCAGCCCTCTAGCCTCAGTAGTTTTTATTTTATTTAAGGTTAAGGTTAGCCATAATCGTGATTCTGGCAACGAGATTTGATAGGCCACCACAGGGACGTGGTTAAAGTTTCATGAGCCGCGGCTCATACTGCATTATACAGACACAACCGAAAGACAGATCCATTTTCGACGGCCTTGATTATACGCTATAGAGGATGTACAGAAAACTCGATTGCGCCAAAGAAACTTCGGCGCAATTATTAATTTTTTTTTAACCACTGAGAAATTTAACGCAGTGTTGCGCTATTTTACCCTTCGTTGCGCTACTTCACCCTACGTTGCGCTCACCCTCTGTTGCTCTATCTTTTTATTACGCAAGATTTTCCTCGTTTAATTTTTCCCAGCGGACGATGAAAAACCTCACAATCCCCATCTTGTTCCGTCCACCTTTTCAATCCGCGAGGAGAATGGTCCACCATGCAGTTGCCCTTTCCTCCCTCCCAGTATTTGCAGACGATAAATCTGGCTAATTTCTATCGCGTCGATAATAAATTGGCCCGAAGGCGCGAGAGGAACGGCAATTGAAGAGGCGTCCCACCGTCCGTAATTGGTCTTTATATCATCCCAGAGACGCAAGGGCGTCTGCGAGCCAAAAATGTGTGTGGAGGAGAGAGAGAGAGAGAGAGAGAGAGAGAGAGAGAGAGAGAGAGAGAGAGAGAGACCATACGCTCGGCCAACCCCAGCCGCAACTCCAGGTATCTTGAGCTGGAGAAAAAACAAAAACGTAAGTATCTATCATCAGGGTTTTATGAACACAAACGCAGAGAAATGTGTCAATTACGTTGTTTCTCTGTCATCACTTTGGATGCATTGATCATTGTTATTATTGATGCTACTGTTTACTGTTATAATTGCTGTATTGTTATCGTTATTCATCTGAGAAAACAACCAGTATATAAGAAGAAAAAGAAATAGAATGCTCATTAAATATGTCTTTTTATCTTTTTATCAACTCGAATGTGAACATTCGTAGACTACTACTACTACTACTACTACTTCTTCTTCTTCTTCTTCTTCTTCTTCTTCTTCTTCTTCTTCTTCTTCTTCTTATTATTATTATTATTATTATTATTATTATTATTATTGTAAGAAAGGAGTTAAATACATCATTTGAGTCAATTTTATATAGATTCTTCTCAATTTTCCTTATCATTCCGTCCTCTTCTACGCTAATACTGGACGGCAATGGACCATTGTTCACAATTGGGTAGAGGAAAATATATTAGCAGCGTATTTCCAGCAGTCCTGGCTCTATATATAAGAGCATGTAGTGAAATAGAGTTTATAAACAAGTCTCAATAGCCAATGAATTATACACAAATAAACACCCCCCCCCCAAAAAAAATTTTTCCTCTTATGCTTTAGAGAACGAAAACAACAAGAAAATACAGACAAATAAAACAAACAAGAACACATCGGAAAAACCAAGAGCAGTGTGCAGTGAATGGCGCCTCTCGATTGAGCTGAAACTGTGGACGTACATATTCCTTCCTCCGCGTTTCTCTATTCGCAGAGGCCTTGTACTAATCTGATTGCCACCAAGGATGGTGGATGGAGGAGAGATTGGGGGAGGGTGAGGGGCCCTGAGAGAAGTAGGAAAAGGAGGAAGAGAGAGAGAGAGAGAGAGAGAGAGAGAGAGAGAGAGAGAGAGAGAAAAGGTAAAGGGGTTGCGTCATCTGGCGAGCTGGAGTAATAGTGGCTGCGTAGTATTGTCTGACGTCACGCAACAGCTACAATCATTGTTAAAACCTCGGGCGTTCTATCAACACATGCGGTTCGATTTGGGCAAATGCGGTGCCCCCTCCTCTCTCTCTCTCTCTCTCTCTCTCTCTCTCTCTCTCTCTCTCTCTATGGATTAAGACGTGTATATAAAACCACACTGCGTGTTATTATGTGCGCTTGCGCGTCCATTACTGAATACCACGTGCTTCCACGAAGTAAACATTCATGAATTAAACTGAATTAAATCCCTGGAATAATAAGCTCAAATGTCAATGTCTGCTCACGAGAGAGAGAGAGAGAGAGAGAGAGAGAGAGAGAGAGAGAGAGAGAGAGAGACAGAGAGAGAGAGAGCGATATCATGATTTGGAACGCAATGCATCTGCGCTTCTACAGAAGTCACCTATCTCCCACAAGACGTGATAAACATTTCATCTTCTCCTCACAAACGCACACACACACACACATCCAACTGAGAGAGAGAGAGAGAGAGAGAGAGAGAGAGAGAGAGAGAGAGAGCACAGACAACCTTCCTCGATGTTCCTTCTCTTCCTCTGGGGTCATTGACCGTTTGATGTAGGAAACGTCTCGTAAGGGAAGGGGGAGTTGAGAGAGAGAGAGAGAGAGAGAGAGAGACCACGTGTATGGCGTAGTTTGCAGCCATGCCACACCTCCTCCCCCCAACCCCCCATGCACAATCTCCCCCCCTGTAGAAGTTTCCCCATCTACTTTCTACCCTCTCTTGTGCAATGGCGAACACCTCCCTCCACTCCCCGATCCCTAGGCCCCACAAAACCGAGCGGCCTGCTTGCCTCCTCCCTAGACAAAGGAAGGAGAGAGAGAGAGAGAGAGAGAGAGAGAGAGAGAGAGAGAGAGAGAGAGAGATTACGGCTGAAATGGAGTTTATAATATATACAAATATATGTATGGTAAAAATATATTAAAAGAACATAAAGCCTTCGAAGGAATGAAATCTGATTGGAATAAACCTTGCAATCACCTCAAAGGCAATAACATAACAGACTCCAGGTGGAAGCCAAACCTCTCGAAAATGACATTTCATAATTCATCACCAACCTCTAGGTTAACCGAGCTGAGTCCTTCTCAGCGCCCTGAACCAAACGATGTACAATGAACGAGAATGAAACTCCCTCTGAACTGACAGAAATCCTGAAGATACGGATCCTTTAATCACTAGATGCAGCAAACTAAAACAAACGACCGGACACGAGTATCCAAGGTCCTTCTTCCACACAGGCATCGTGTGACAAAGAGCGCTGCTTCCGCCATCGGCGTCCCCATGCAACATAAATGGCACGATCAATAGCGATTCAATACTGGACATCAATCGGAGATTACGCAAAGAGAGAGAGAGAGAGAGAGAGAGAGAGAGAGAGAGAAACGAATGTTGCTTTCATGTCCATGCATAAGGAGAAGTGATGATCACGATGACGTCAGCATTAACATGATGCATTTTCATACCGGCGTACTCAGAATAGATGTCGGGACTATTTTTACTCAATCAACCTACGTAAAAATAATCCCGACCCTTCCCATTCCAACCAAGTTGAGCTGCGCTGCTTCAAGTTCATGGCCGGAAAGAACAATGAAACTGGACCTTTAAGCATGTGGTTACTTAAGAAGGGTACAAGCTTCGGCTGTTACAATCATGAAACTCTACCATGTAGATAACAGATTACGTTTCTCTTTTTGTCTCATAAATGGGAACTGAAAAGAGTTGAAAATAATCAGAAGTCCTCAGAATGTCTGGCACTTATCCCTTAAAATGACGACCTTCAAATGACACAAAATACTGTGTGGGAGTCTGACGGTGTTGGGAGACTTTTTTTTTTTATCATTTATTTTAAAATGCTCAATGTACAATATACATAGTCTCGAGTTGCAATATTACATGAAATTTCCTGTAACAGTGTTCCTCAGTACCTCACTTTAAACCTATCTTAAATCTGTTTTTTTTTTCTTGGGAGACTGGTGAATTGAGAAGAGTAAAAAATAAACAGAAATCTTTAGAATGACCAGAACTTACCATTTGAAATGATGACAAATAAAATACTAGCATTCTGATGGTGTTGGAAGACTGTTGGTGAATTTGAGGAAGATGGGAAGAGGAGGAGGAGGAGGAGGAGGAGGACCACGTCAAACCGACTGAAAAGGTGATAAAAATACATTTCTTAAAATCATTCGGTGCTATTTCAGACGACCAACCAGTGGTTTCAAGTCGCCCAAAAGTGACCCACGAGAAAACCAGTCTCGGAGCCCAAGACCTCTGTTTTGCGGAAGTCATAAAGAACCCCGCCCTCCCCCCCGTCCAGTCCCCTCCTCCCCTCCCTTTCCAACCACTTGAACGAGTCCCTTGAATTAGTCCCCTGAACGCTGCCTTTGGAGGGTGATCGTGGAACAAACTATCGTTTATGTACACTACCGAGGTGTTTAATGTATTGATAGAGGGGGAGAGGCGAGCCTTGCGCAAGAGATTCTTACGCAATCGCACGGCAGAGAAAATTAATCATCTGCGTGATAGCAGCTCCCTTCCCTATTCAAGTGCCTGATAGAGAAGTTCCAATCAGCTTAACGGACTGCTAAACACTGAGATTAAGGGCGGCGCTGGGATTTTGTAAGAGTGGAGAGTCGTATTACGAAGTTGTCTTCAGTTCGTCGATGAGGCAAAGTACAAAACCAACACTGCAATCTGGTATCATTCGAGGCATTATCATCATTGTCACACAATACTCTACATTTACTCCTCGGTTGCAAGAACTCTGAACTATGGCATTTCTCAAAAGATCATCACATTGTCTTGACTCGCCAAGAGTGGCTCTACGCATTACATAAGGATTACTGTTACTCTAGCACAGGAGCCACGTACGAAAACAACGCGGTCGTCGTATTACATACTAATTCTGTCCTTATTCGAAGATGTTATCCGACTGAAGAAACCTGAATATTTACAAACTGCAGTGACCTTCATACCGCAAGTGTCTTGCGAAACACAACGTTTTGTCTTTTGTCTTGAGCCGAAGATGTGTTACACTGCCGGAACATTTACGCGAATTGTTTTGTCCTTGGGGAAAAACGCATCGTGATCCAACCCCTGAGATATATCAACCGTTTTGTCTTTAGACAAACGCCTAAGTTATAACTCCTTAAGATATAAACCGTTTTGTCTTTAGATGAACGCCTAAGATATAAACCATTTTGGCTTTATACAAAAGCCTAAGATATAAACTGTTTTGTCTTCAGACAAAGGTGGATAACACTTCAGAAAGCGGAGATGTCACATTTTTTCAAATTGTTTTGTCTCTGGCAAGAGATGTCTCATACTACAGGATCCTGGACACTCGTAGTAAAAAAAACCACCACTTGAGACATACCAGTAAAAGTATATATATCTGACATTTAAACGATAAAAAAACTAACATAAGGACTCATACTTTTTAAAGACACCGGTTCTGCAACAAACCGTACAAGGCTTGATCCGAAGAGTTTAATCCCCCCCCCCCCAAAAAAAAGACCTCTACTTACCTGTGGCAGGCATGCATTAAGAAGACCTGTCTTGCTCCTACCACGGATGGGCGTGACACTTTCCCCAAAACCGCCCTCCCCGCCCCCAGTAGTACCTCACCCCCAATAACCCGACACCCCTCCAATACCTACCCCTTCTACACCTCGTACTACCTACATGCCATCTCGCCCTTCAACCTCACAACCTACTATTACATAACCATTGGGTTTGCGCCCCCCGCCCCTCTCTCTCTCTCTCTCTCTCTCTCTCTCTCTCTCTCTCTCTCTCTCTCTCTCTCCTCTCACCTTAATGTTTTCTCGAGCATCTTTTTACGAAGACCAACTGTCAAACACAATTCCTCACGCGCTCACTGCTATAAGTAACATCTCTCCTGGTTACTAGGCTAAGGAAAGAACGGGCGAGAACTCGAGAGCAGCTGAAAATAGAGATATTGTACTCTTCAATGAACACTGAATTTAACGAAGTCTCTCTCTCTCTCTCTCTCTCTCTCTCTCTCTCTCTCTCTCTCTCTCTCTCTCTCTCTCTATAGCTTACGATTGGACACAAAACATAAAAAACAACCATTGGATCGACCCACCCCGGCAGCCTCTAGGAGACACCCACCGCCATAAACAAATAGGTTGGTGCGTCTATTAAACACACACATGAGGGCGCTTCCGACAAAAGCACGAAAAACAAAGGGTGCTCTAAATCAAAACAAACAATGGGTGCTTCTGATGAAACAGTTAAGGGTACTTCCTAGAAAAGCACGGAAAGTGGGCTTCCAATAAAAGCACACTAATGGCTTCCAATAAAAACAATGATTGTTTTAATAAAATAGTTAAGGACACTTCCAATAAAAGCAAACAACGGGGGCTTCTAATAAAAACACTAAGGTGCTTCCAATAAAAATATATGTGTTGGTCAGTAACAACACTTATGGGTACTTCAAACAAAAGTAAGCAAAGTGGGCTTCAAATAATAACACATGAGGGTGCTTCCGTTAAAATTACGTAAGTGTGCTTCAAATAAAAGCACAAAAAGTGAGCTTTCAATAAGAACACGTGCACACTTAAGGGTACTTGCAATAAAAGCACGCAAAGTGGGCTTCCAATTACACACAAAGGGGCTTTCTACAAATACACAAAAGGCATCACTCAATGCAAGCTTGCAAAAGGGCTTTGAACAAAACCACACAAATAAAACAAAACAAAAGGGGTTACCAAGTAAATCAAACTGGTATAAAACTCACCAAGGGATTTTTTGCAACAAAAAACACACTAAGGGGTTTGCAATAAACAAACGAACACAAACGTTTCTAATAACGAAAGCCACATATAGGAGGTCTCAAAAACTGCCTACACAAAGGAGGTCCTTGTGTCAAATAAACAAATGGGGGCTTGCAATTTTAAGTAGCACACAAGGTATTCTTACAGATAAAATTTACGATAGAGATAACAAGGGGCTATTCCAATAACAAACAACACAAGGAAGCTTCCAATAGAAAAACAACACCAATAAAAAGATTCCACAGGAAGAACAACACAAATGAAAAGCTTCCCCAAGAACACCACATATTTAAAAGCTTCCACAAGAAGAACAATACAAATAAAGAGCTTCCACAAGAAGAACAACACCAATAAAAAGCTTCCACAAGAAGAACAACACAAATAAAAAGCTTCCACAAGAACAACACCAATAAAAAGCTTCCACAAGAACACAAATAAAAAGCTTCCACAAGAGGAAGAACACAAAAACCTCCACACGAAAAACAACACCAATAAAAAGCTTCCACACGAAGAACAACACAAATAAAAAGCTTCCACGAGAACAACACCACAAATAAAGTTTCCACAAGAAAAACACCAATAAAAAGCCTCCACATGAAGAACAACAAAATTAAAAGCTTCCACAGGAACAACACAAATAGAAAGCTTCCACAAGAACAACACAAATAAAAAGCTTCCACAAGAAGAACAACACAAATAAAAAGCTTCGACAAGAAGAACAACACAAATAAAAAGCTTCCACAAGAAGAACAACAAATAAAAAGCTTTCACAAGAACACCAATAAAAAGCTTCCACAAGAAGAACACCAATAAAAAGCTTCCACAAGAAGAACAACACAAATAAAAAGCTTCCACAAGAACAACACAAATAAAAAGCTTCCACAAGAAGAACAACAAATAAAAAGCTTTCACATGAACACCAATAAAAAGCTTCCACAAGAACACAAATAAAAAGCTCCCACGAGAACAACACAAATAAAAAGCTTCCACGAGAACAACAACACAAATAATAAGCTTCCACAAGAAAAACGACACAAATAAAAAGCTTCCACACGAAGAACAACACAAATTAAAAGCTTCCACAGGAAAAACACAAATAAAAAGCTTCCACAAGAAAAACAACACAAAAAGCTCCCACAAGAAAAACAACACAAACAAAAAGCTTCCACAAGAACACACACACACAAAAAAGTGGTATTTCCATCCCAAAAACACGCAAGGTGGTTTTAACAAAAACACGAATAATGAGTATCCGGAAACGGAACATGTTACAGAAAAAAAATCACGCTGCAAAAATATAAAATAAGTAAAGATCCAGGAAGTAGTTTGGGAAACGATTACATAAAACAGAATGTTGAAAAGCCCCAGAAAGTAAAGTTAGATGAGCAAGTCAAGGCAAGGACTCCTAATATGTTATCAACGTCCTCGTCAGCACTCCTCTGTGAATCGCTCTGCACTTAGTTTGAACCAAGCATGCAAAATTTGGACTAGATTATCTTTCAGTTAAGTTAACTTTTGTTTGTATATATATATATATATATATATATATATATATATATATATATATATATATATATAATATATATTTATATATATATGTTTATATATGTATATATACAGTGTATAATATATGTATATAATATACATGCATAATATACAGTATATATGTGTTATTTCCTTCTTCTATTCCAATAACTTGTGAACTATTATCATCATACTTCATATTTAGCCTTCATATTCCACCATGAAGCCAATATGCATTATGTGGCCAAGGTCAATTCGTACTTAAAAAAAAAAAGTCAAAAGTTCCTTGGTCACAACTTTGCAACTAAACAAGATAAATGCATCCAATTTGACATTCCTATTCCACTAACAATGCTGATGTGCAGAGCGAGGTCAAGGTCATACTTAATAAAGGTCGAAGGTCAAGAAAAAAGTACTTTACTTACTTGCCCGTGACAAGAGAACCAATTTGTTTATGCCCGTCTGTTACTGACATCCTGACAGCTTACCTGAGAAGAGAAAAACTATTGAATTTCTAATTAAAATTTCACACAAATAATTACACATTTCAATGAAATAACGGCTCACCTGAAGCATTTAAAACGGCTATCCCGATCTAACTTCTCTCTCTCTCTCTCTCTGTACATACATATGCATGTATGTGTATATATATATAATATATATAACCGCACCTATGACAACATCTTGCATTCACACAAAATGAATACTTAACAAATCCCGTTTGTTATTTACATCGCCTTTCTGGTTTGAATTCTGAAATGACTGCATCACCCGTTAAGCAATCTTCATCTGCCTTTACCGGATTATTTACAACCTGTCCTTTTCCAAGAGGCGTTTTTCGTTTTAAGACGTAATATCTATAAATGCAAACATTACTCACACTGACAGAGCTTCATTCAGACAGCCAGGCCCACCTAGATCTCGTAATATAATGAATTATAATCTACAGTAATCTCCACCTTTATAATTCTGTCCTTTGTTATTACTGTAGCACCACTTTCACAGCACTATAAAGTTCGGCTGCTTACTCGTCACTTTCGATTTAAACCACAGTGCCTGTAAATACATCCGCATCCAAGCATGTGACACCAAATTTAATAGTGGCCATGACTCCATATACACTCGTGAGCACATTTGCGCTTCTCAAACATCCTATTTGCGGCACACACACACGTGCTTTCAAGCACAGGTGTAACTTCGAAAGCGCAAGCGTGACTTGGAGCAATTTGGAACATACCGCGTTATGTGAAGCGCATGCGCAGTTCTGGCCAGAAATTTTTCCTATGCGTCTAAGATTAAAATATCAAGCCCTCCGCCGAATACTTCCTAGAGACCTAGACTCATCTTAAACACGTGCTACCTGCTCTGTGACGAAAACAGCGTGCTTATCAAGCCTGTACTACAATAAAAAAGTCATTTTTGGTCCTCATTACTGAAATCGCGTATTGCCCCCAAGTAGCCTTTCCTCAGTACAACCAAACTTGGATGCTGCTGGTTAAATTGGGAAGGGGCAGTCATTTTTATTCAAGGCGCCATGCACCACTGACTTCTCTACCTCCTCCTGACTGTGTGTTCTTATTTTGTTTATTGATTTATACTTCATATTTCTTAACCACGATCTTCTTTCACACATGGGAGAGTTGGTGGCCTTTTAGTCTTGTCCATGTGAGTGGGAGTTTATTTTTAAAACTAATAAGTACGGCCGTTTGGTATCTAATCACATAACACAAACCTTTTATCCCAACAGCTTCAAGAGCTACCAAAAGTATAACGTCTTGTTATTGGAAATGAGGAAGGGTAAGTAATGAAATATAAAATCTAGGCCCAAGGCCAAGCGCTGGGACCTATGGGGTCACTCAGTGCTGCAAGGGATATCGACAGTAAAGAAGGTTTTAAAGGCGTAACAGGAGTTGAACCTCGTAGTTGTACAATGAAACTGTTCGGAGAGGGTGAAAAGAAAGATGGAAGAAAGGTAATATGAACGGAGGTACAATAAAAGGTATGACAGGGGTTGCAGCTAGGGGCCGAAGAGATGCTGCAAAGATTAAATAATGCCTACTAATGGTACTACCCCACTATGGGGAACAAGGATATAACACCATGAAGGCAGAAACCTACATTAAGTACTATCATCATTACATGTGATAATTCTACTTCATCACTACAGCTGCTGGAAGAACTGTCTATGAAAAGCATCTAAAGTCTCGGTTAATTGAAGCAAATATGAATAAATAAATTAGCCTTCAGCACACATGCGGCAGTCTCTCACAGTATAATGTAACCTTGACCGTCACGGTACTGTTTCACTGGGCTGAGGGTGCGCGCGCGCGCGCGCGGTCATGGTTATGATAGGGCAACTTGCAGATTTAACTTCGAGGTATTTTCGTCATAGAATAATATTAAAAACTCTTGTATCATGAAAACTAGAAATAAAGAACAATTTTATGTTCGAAAGCCTAGAACAATAATACTAATAACTTCTCATATCATGAAAACCACAGTTAATTATTAACTTTAAGTTCGGAAACCTGCTCAGTTCTCTTAAGTCTGGAAGCTCTCTCTACAAGTAGAGTGCCAGGTTTAGCCACGCCGTCGTCGGCTTGGAGACAGCCTCTCTCACCACTGGGTCCTTGGTTCCGGTAAGGATACAGAAGGAAGGTACATCGGTCCACGCTTCGGTATGATACGTACCGTCCCAAGTCTTAAGCCGGGACATCTCGACCCTCTCGTACATTGCACGCCTTTTTTTTTTATATATAGGTATCAACCATTCTGAAAGGTTAAATTAGTCCCTCTTACCTCTAAAACCCAGACATGATGGGAGAGGGGGGGGGGGGGGCGTTAACGCCTTGCCAACTGAAAATGCGATTGTTAGCGTGTAGGTTTGAATGACTTGGTGTGTGCGTGCGCTTGTGAAACTTTGTAGATGTCTGACTGTCAATACAACTCTTCTGCTCTCAAAACTTTCATAATCCAGTAACGATACTGATGTGCACAGTGAGCTCGACGCCAAGGTCAAGGTCACATTTAAGGACAAATATGAATATAACCTTGACCATAACTTTGAGACGACATATAAGACAAGCACAATCCACTACTGATGCAGTACATACAAGTGGAATTTTACTTGGCCATAATAATTCAAGGTCATTTACAGTTATTTTCCGTCACAGGCATAGCTAAAAATCAGTTATTGAACGTACAGTATGCGTGTGTATATATACTGTTACATATATATACATACATACATACATATATATATATATACATATATATATATATATATATATATATATATATATATATATATATATATATATATATATATATATATATATATAACACACAGTCCCATTGCTATCCCTAGGCTAAGGAAGGGGTTAGTTGCCCTGATGAACCTTCTCCAACTACTTCAGTCTGAAGCATCTTCGTCTCCCGCTAAACCCGTCTTCTCCTAATCTTCCTTCACTTTATCACTTCGTCTAATTCTCTGCCTCCCTCTTGACCTTCCACCTGCTAACAGGTTCCACCCAAACCCTCCTCACTCCCTCCCCTTAACTCATCCTTACAACATGTCCAAACCATTTCAGTCTCGACACTCGTATCATATCGGTAATCTTTACCACCCCAGCACTTCTACTTTCTTCATTTACATTTTCGTGAATTACAGATCAGTTCACATTTTCGTGTAACTAGCAAAGGATGAAAACTTCATCATCGTTCGGAACTGAAATACATAAAATGACAGATATACACTGTATAATGATTTTACGAATAAAAAAGGTCAGGAACACCAAACACTTAAACATGCGCCTAAGATCAATTCTCAGCCACTATGCAATGTAAGGGCTTAGAACTGGTAAACATTTTTGCCACGGATATGAGACAAACTGTAAACGTATAACAATCTGTAAAAATCAGCGTCTATCGTGTAAAAAAAACAGCAAATTTGTTCCTTTTCCACAGGAAATCCTCAAAGAGAAACAACCTGCTATTCTTCTATCGTGAAAAAAAACACCGAAGTTACTTCTTTTCCACAGGAAATCCTCAAAGAGAAACAACCTGCTATTAAACATCTTCCTACTATGGAAGAGGAGTAGCAGCAAGAGACAAGGACAAGAGTTCTAAATGATAGCGAAGATAGCATAGTGGTAGAGAAGATATGAAGGTCAAAAGCACTCACTCCAGACTGCTGAGAGAGAGAGAGAGAGAGAGAGAGAGAGAGAGAGAGAGAGAGAGAGAGAGAGAGAGAGAGAGAGAGAAAGAGAATGTCAATTCTGGTCAATACGTCAGTTCGAATAGGCTAATGGTCTAAGACTAACATTCACAAATTATTTTGAACTTCATTTACACTGGTCTCGTATGGTAATAAAAAGTGTGAAGTATAATAGTTCTCGTGGTAATGTTTGCTAATGACATTTCATACTCCTCTTAACAAAATTTAATTCACACAGACACACAAATGCTATACGCGGCAAGGTCGGTGTCCACTATTTTACATGTACGACAACGGAACACTTTGCTGTAATTAAAAACTCATCTTCCGACACGATTTTTCCTTGTCTTCTTACACTAAACTAAGTTCAATTGAATTATATACGCACGTGAATACATATTTGTTAATAAATGCAGGTTGTTTTCATTTCTTAAATTACTTTTTCGCCAAGACGTAGCCCACTTTCTTTTTCTGTACCTTCCTCCGGTAACTTTCAGGCCTGATTTGCAACCACTGTTATCTTCCAACGTCCAAGGTCTGTTGCAAGTTTCGGTAACAAAAGGACTACAAAAAAAACCCATGGGTAAAAATTGATTTAAAGCTCATGGTTCCTCACTATTTCACTTATCTTGATGACTAACTGTCAATATCGAGGAACTCTGATATGATAAAACCTAAATGTCTACTAATCAGCAATATGTGTACGAAACGGCTCTTGAAAATACACTTGTTATAAAGTGCCCATGTAAAACACATTTGCCAACCAGAAGTGAGTCAATAACCCCATCACTTGCAAATGAATGCACATTAATGTGTGATGGGCGAAAAATCGATGACGCTATGAATTTCATTTGAAAAATGTGTCGTTTTCAAGGTTAAAGTATCTCATCTAACAAGATAACTCGTGAAGGTTATCTTCTGTATCACCGAACTCGTCGAAACATTATCTGGAGAACGGTTCGTCGGCATTGTCTACCAAAGAAGAAGAAGAAGAAGAAGAAGAAGCAAAATCATGAAGGAGAGCATAAGGTCAGAGCTGAAGTCTGCAGCATATCAGGCCAAAGTGAAACAAGGATGCTCTGTCAGTCCGTATATTTGCATGACCGCGAACACGTCTTGGTATATAATGATGGGCAAGTTCGTTTTCAAGTGCACAGGGATACTACAGATTCCAAGAAGTCAATGAACAATAGGATTGTTGGACTAGGAAACTAAAGGCAACAAAGTCGACCAACATATAAAATGTAAAATTTTATACACACACACACAAACACATATAGTACACACAGAGGGGGTCTTCCATTGCCATATAAGCCTTTGCATTGCCTGTCCCTGTCTTCTCTTCAAGTCTTATCTTCAAGTACCACTTCAGTCAGTGCTTCTAATAAAGAACTTTTAAATTGAGTATGTAAACCTAGTGGCTGTTGCAGTAGCATGCGTTTCAATGTGTGTGTATAAGATGCATTTACGGTTTCCTTTAGTATTTACACTACGATTCAAAATGTTAGAGGATACTACTGTACTTGTGTGCTAGATGAACAAAAACACCGGCATATTTTTGTCTTCATGTGTAAGTAGAATTGAATAACTTTCATTTAGAATATTATTTCCTAAAATGTCCTTAGGTCAAATGAACTACCACTATTTATGCTTTCTTTAATATGTTTGTAGAAAGTAACTCAGAAAAAAATGTTTGCCTTAATCAAGCAACCCCCTGGTTACTACCACCTACTATGTGGCTTGTAGGGCATACTGTAGACTGTACCAAAAGTTCTGAACATCAGTGACTTCTCTAATTCCATCACAAATATGAGCTTACCATTTAATATTATGCACTGTATAGTGTATAGGCCTACTTAACGTCTAGAACTTCTATCATACACGAGGCAAGATCCCCTTGATAAGACTAAAGCTGAACTCTCTTAGGAAGTACAGTATATAAATTATCTTAATAAAAAAAATTTCATTTATTTCTGTACTTTATCTTGTGCCAACAATTGATTATGTTCTTTACTAGACTAATCTTCATCCTTTCTTGCAAAGCTCATTCAAGTCAGTCTTGTCTTGCTTTAAGGCATTAACAGGGGCTTCTTGGCCCTTCCCATCGGGCA
Source organism: Macrobrachium rosenbergii (assembly GCF_040412425.1). NCBI lineage: Eukaryota > Metazoa > Arthropoda > Malacostraca > Decapoda > Palaemonidae > Macrobrachium > Macrobrachium rosenbergii. Next base: position 48,108,967 of record NC_089755.1, on the reverse strand, counting down.
TTTGTAAATTCAAAACCCTGTATGAACACTCGCTTCACTTTCAAGACTGCTCCTTAATTCAGTTACCAGTTATCTTTAAATAAAATCTAACACAGTACCTAAATCAAACATTCTACTCCACTCTGTCTAAATATAATCGTTATATATATTTACTACAGCAATCAACCAATACTCACCACCAGACCACTCAAGGCCATTCAATCCTCATGGGCCATACTTGCAAAATCCATCAAAATATCAATCTTTTGTCTGACTGGTAAAAAAGTGCAAAAGTTCTCTATTGTTTTCCATTATTTTCAGTAGTTTGATCATTTTCTACAGTCTGATTACTTGGAATTTTTATCAGAAAGTTGCATTTGCATTAGTTTTAAACCATCATTACTGTCTGTTGGCTTACATGATCTATGTCACATTTCTCTCATCATAAGCAGTCTGGCAGCATCTCCTATCAGTATGTTATCTTCTCAATGCTGCTTGATATGTGATTATCTCGGTCTTTTAAATCTTCCGAAGGGTGTCCCCATTAAAAGGCTTGTCCTCCATTCCTAAATACTACTGTGCACAGTACATAGTTTTCTGAAATCATTTCCTGGCATGATTGGTTTCTTGTCATCCCTTCAACATCTAATCTTTCTCCAACAATATTACAAGAATTAACCTGGTATAAAATGAGACCCTCTCCAACAGTATTACAAGAATTAACCTGGTATAAAATGAGACCCTATGTTTTCTTGCAGACAACAGAAATCCTCATCATCACCCCAAAACCCCTGGGGCCACTCACCAATATGGAGATTCTTTGCACACAAAGAAGTAACTGCATTCATTACATCAAGAGCTGGAGGAAAACCCAAGTGCTTTGTTGACAGGATGGCAGAACTGTCAGAAAGAAAGGAACTAAAAAGACCAAGATGCACGTACTCAAAGAACACAAAGGCGAAGGCTGTTGGAGGATGTAAGTGGAGCTGCTTTCATTTTTATTTGCAAAGCCTATGAGAACAGGAAAAACCTCAAATAAAAATTCAGTTTCCAATAGCAACGATGTTACCATAAAAGTGAAGAGCAACAGAACATGGAGGAATTTATAATCTATGATACATACCAAGAACCTATTTGCCTACCATAGCATATTGCAGCTTTTCATACTAGCACAGTTTCCTAGGAAGCATTTTTTAGATAACAATAGTAAACAGGAGAGGAGCTCAATGACTGTTTATAAATGATCTTATTACAGTACTGTGCTGTGTATAAATTACTACTCTTGTAGTTACACAAAACAGGCGTAAAAAATCTGGACATTACAATAGGAAAGTTATAATCAGGTTACCACACCTTTATACAATAACTCTCCACAATACTTATAAGTAATACCCACTTACAAAGGAATTCACTCCTATTTAGCCTATCATGTAGTACAAGCTTTATTTCTTGAACTTGGTTAACCTTTGTAAACTTACCAACATGAATAAATCTGGAGTCCAGCTACTGAAAATATATTAAGAGCATACCCATTCAATTGAATATCGCCAATGAGCAGTTCTGTTTAAATTCCAATTAACAATTTTCACATTTTGAATTTTATATTTTACAATGAAAAAATTCATAAATAACAATTCAAAATACTATTCCAAAATTGTTAATATTACATACCTCACATTAAATAAAAGTAAAAAATAGGCAGAAAAAAAAATTTGCTGACAGAAAAACTATAACAAAATTTTCAATCATCATACAAAAAAAAAAAAATTACGGTAAGTTGCACATTAGTACGTTGAGAACTGAAGTTCAATATTTCTACAACTCGTGAAGAATCTATTACAAGTCTTCCCTGCATTCCATTTCCTACATTAACGGCTCAATACTTTAACATCTTTACCAACATACAGAAAACAAGTTATGACGGTGCAAGAATGAGTATGTGGAGTGCAGTGTCTTCAGCATGAGTCATACACCCAAATGCTCTCATGAAAAAGGTTATTGTTGGTAAGGGGTCTATGTGCTGCATGAACACACAAACACACACATGCGCACCAATCAATCTGATTTCATTAGTGTCAAACTAATGTTATCACAAGGATTCCTTGCATTTCCAACAAGTTCAGTTTTTCTATTTCATTGGGTGGTCTTTCTAACTTTAAATCAATAAGATTCTACTTCCTATAAAAATAATCCACTTTGTTTATCTTGACAAATTCTAACTCTACACTGCCTGCCACATCAAACAAATGGGAACCTGCCAGTGTTCTACTAAATCTTTAAAGAAAAAATAAAAAAATCCTGTTGACAACAATGTTAGGGACAGGTTATTTCACAATTACTCTTCCATTTCATTTTCATAACTGTTAACTCACCAATGGAAGCTTAATTTATATAGTAATTTGGAAAAGATGAAACATGTCCCTAGCACCTTTGCAGTACTACAAATAACTACACCCTGCCTAAGCATAAAAAGTTGTTATTACACTCACGTTGTGGGGGGGAGAGGGTTCTAGTTGCATAAGTGTCTTCCTTTGACTTCTAGAAATTCCTTCTGGTTTCTTCCCACATGGCTATCCAACCTCTTTGCATTTACCTTGCTGGTTTTTTCATATCTCATTTAGGAACACCCCTTAAGTGCAGCCTTATGAGTCTACATATGTGACTCTGCAGTTTTATTATATTAATTCATTATCATAAATACACAATTATGCCATGAGTAATCTTTATGGTAACCCACAAAAGCACCCTTCATCAAGAATTCTGATTGTTTGTTATTGGCACTCACTTCAACAACAGTTAAAGTTAATATCAATAACAACAATACTGTAATGGGATATTATGAAAACTTATGACAACAGCTTGACAATTTAGTCTCATTAAAATTCGAACACGGATTAGCCTAAATTGGCAAGAATTAAAACAAGAATCCTTGCGACTATATCTCTTAGAACTTTCACACTAAGCTGAAAAACAATGTTTACAGACTAATAATTTTCGATCTTCTGACTTTTTAAATGTACCCGACAGTCACAAGTATATTGGGTGTTTTCTTACAACCATAGGTCCAATGGAGGACTATTTGGGCTGTCTTTGTGGAAAAATGGACCAGCACCTGCCACAGCCTGGGCTACTCAATAGTGGTGTCTGAGCAAAGAAAAAAATGCGAATGGGACACTTCCTTTATACAGTCTTCATTGTTGTCTATTTGTCAGAGTGACTGATCACCGAGAACTTTTTAAGGCTCTGACGGTACACCTCAGTGGTCAAAGGACCAAATGCAATTATTAATATAAAAAAAAAAAAATTTCAGACCACCAAACTTTCCACTTATGTGGATTTTAAAATGCTGAAATGTTCCCAAGGTACCCTGTTCAACAGCTTATTCCCCAGATGGGTAATATGAACTACCATGAGAATCAGCAATTATATCTTTACTAAATTCAGTTAATTAACAGTCAATGATACCTCTTAAATTGCAATCCTGTGTCATGTGGCAATTTACCATCCTAATCATGACCTTAAAGTTAGGAAGGCCTACATATAAAATGAACTCCCTTTTTAATTATCCATGATCAAATCAACAGCCTTTAAAACACAGGCTGTCTAAAGGTTCAGACATCATCTTCCCCCAGATCAAGTTATTAAATGGAAACCTGCTTCCAACAGATCAAGTTATTATTCCTAGCATTATTCTTTAACTAAATTAAAAGACTTCATCAAAAGCCCTCCTTTCCATTAATGCAGTCAGGGACTTAAACTTTCTAGTTATAACAGCTGAAACATACTATAAAGAAACAAACAAATAATCTTACAAAAACCATTTCCAAGCAGCAAAATGAGTTCAATATGACTGTACATAGACTACAGTTCTGCATGACATTAACTCCATCATTTTGCTTTCAATTATGGTACAGTGGTATAAAGCAGACTATGCTTCATCAAAAAATTTTGTCAAACAAATACATCAAATATCCTCAACTAACTTACACCGAAGACTAATATAATGAACCACCCTCCTGCAATGAATATCTATTGAACATTATGCAGATATAAACAAAAGCATTCAAGTTAAACATTTTGTGTACCCTGAAAACTGCTTAATTGTAAATTAAAGGAAACAAGAGTATCTTTGTACACCCAGCAGCTACACATCTAATTTGGGCAAATGAGAATAGCTTGCAAAATAAAGTATATAAAAAAAACTAGGTCTCCTCTGCAGAGCAACAAAAATAAAAGACCTTAACTACTTAGCAGTTTGATGAATTGTGACCTAAATGCTAAACCTTCCTACATTGACTTCAAAATAAATTACAGTACATTGATGTTAAAATTCGGGCACCTGCTTATCAAAAATTGGAGATTTGCCAGTCTAACCAGTGTCTCTTTGCAAATGTTTCTTTGAAAAAGAGTACACAGATAGTGAAAACTTATTTTAATTAATGTCTTAGTGAAAACTTAATTCACGTTTGTCAACGCACATCTACACTGTTTGTTACATGATCTTAACAAGTGGGTGTTGATGTTGCATCCCTGTACAACCCATACAAAGTTAATCTCGCTCAGGTAAGCAATAAGTACAAGGTAACCTGGGGGGAGAGGGCCTGTTAGAGTCTCAAGAAGTGACACAGTTGTGTAATTGAACTTTATAAAAAGGCTGTGAAACCCCACAGTTGAGCAGAACATGGCACCCTAGGTAACATTATGGGAAGTTAGGTAAGGATAAATACCGTACACTGCACCCTTGTAAATACCACAGCCAGACATTTTTGCAAAGGTTAAGGGGGTTCTAGCACCCCCACACCAAAATAAATCTTGGCTTCCTAGCTGGTTAAGAAAGAGTCCATTATGTGCCACTACCTCAGGTTTCTCAGAGGTTAAGGGGGAGCCCCAGTGGGACAGAGCATCCACCAGCCAGATAGGATGTGGTACCCTTAGTTAGGTCACTTTTAGGAAGTGGCAACCTTATGTAAGCAAGGTTAGGTTAGGATGTATATAACCTTGCAACTATCACTGCAACCCATTTTAGCAAAAGGTTGTAGGGATCCAACACCTCCCTCTGCCAAGTAGGACTGGGGTAGTAAGTTCACTTTGGTTCAGATAAATCCTCTCAAGTAACGCTCTCACCATTTTTACAAAGATTAGGGGGAGTTCAACAAAGACCTCATCAGCTAGGTAGAATATGGTGCCCTAAGCTAAGTTAATTTACGTTAATATGTATCCCTGTATGTAACCTGGGGGGAGGGAGGTTTCAGGAGTGGGAAACCCACCCCCCCTGGCTCAAATAGGATATGAAAGCCAAGTTACAAGCATCAGGAACAGAAGCACACCAGGCAGTACCCTGTATAAAATGCAAAATCAAGGATAATTTCTACAAAAGCAGATCTGGACACAATTGGTGTGTGGCTATCATTAAAATTATACTTCTGTTACGATAGTATAACTTAAAAAGCCTGCAGACCATGATGCCCACAGGCTGGGACAATTAGTAGGCAATGAACATCCAAAGATAAGAATTACTAGATCAGGTACATGCCTGAGAAGGCATCCTTTCTAAGGTATGACCCTCCTGAAAAGAGTCTTGTGTATGTAGGCTATGTATATAGGCTATATAAATGAGGAATCACTACTACACTGATCACTTCTGAATCTCTGTTCTCAAGGGGATCACAACAGTATTCCTCCTAAAGGATACAGAATGTTCACAAGATTCTAAATTATCACCAAGAGGAGAGAATCCAGATTAACTCCCTAAATGTGGTCCATAGACCAGGACGGAAAAAGATGACAGAAAGGAAGACCTCATAGACAGAAGTAGGGGTGAAGAAACAAACCGAAGTTCCTACTCCAACCTTACCATTTACTGTTCAACTCTCTACTAAAACCAGTAAGACAACAGCCAAAGAAGCCATTATCTTCAGCAGAACAGAATCAGCAATTAAAGGGGCATGAACAACCAGCACAAAAGAGACAGTTTACATGTCCACAATCTCATCCCAGTAGTGTGAGAGGTGTACTCAGCCCTTCCACCACAATCTTCTCCTAACCTCCTATAATCCTCCATGAAAAGCGTGCTGAAAGAGAACAGTCAATGAGGATAGGGCTGCATGCAAAGACCATTAGCACAGGGCAGCCTCCACAGAAACTGGCCAAAGGAGGGAAAAGCTCTACCCCTTCCCTGGAAATCTTGCTGAAGGCAAGTAACAAAAACATAACTTACTGACAGCCTCTCCTGGTGTAATGTACCCATAAAAGGGAATATAGACCGACTTTTCTTCTACATGAGAAGGATAACCCTGTGGAAAATCCTAATGGATATTCCTGAGAAGGAGTCTCTCAAAGTCTACAACCTTCAGTGATCCCAAGACCAAGAAGGAAGGAGGAAGCAGGAAGGGCAAAGACAGCAATCTGACACTACCCACAAAGTTCACACAGACAAATCTGCAACAAAGTCAACTTATGAGATTTCTCACAACTACCGGAATAGTTTTGGAGTAATCAAGCCGAAGGAGTTACTGTAGTAAAGACTACAGATAACACAGGTCTTAATAACCACTTATAATTGTTATAACACAGCAAACCCAAAAGATTCACGTAACAACATCCTATAAAGTTATAAGTTGTAGCTATAGAAAACCGTATTCTAGTATTCCTGACACACTGAACAACTACTAAACACAAAAATAATACAGTACTATACATGATATATATATATATATATATTGCAAAGCTTCACAAACCAGTCCAAACCTATGACCAAACAAAAAAAGTTGGCATCTTGACTAGATGACATCTGAAGAAAAAGTAAAGCATTACAGCCAGGTGAGTGGGCATACCGTATCACTAATTAACCACCTGGTTTTCAAATTTCACTGATCATTTTCGGCTTCCACCAGATGTGTTCCTATATGAGGATATGGTTTGTACCCTCACTAGAACAAAACCGATGAGCATTCTTAAGTTATATGAATACCAGTAGAATTACCATCATTTCTGAAATTAACATGCCAACATTACCATATCTCTTTTTGTATTTTCCAGTACGTTCTGTTACTTCTTTTGAATGAACACCATATTCTTTGGAAGCTTGCATTTCAAGTCATTGGCCCCCTGTGGGCTTGTTCTACATGAATAGGATTCATCTTCTGAATAATAATAATAATAAAAAGTGAAATAATGAGTAAAAAAGCCACAATAATATAATTGATAAATTGTATATTTTAAGATACAAAAATATACAAAAAGGGGATAAAAATGAGGAGCTTTCGCCGTTTGAACTGTCCTCTTCAGCCAACTATTATTGTGGCTTTTTTACTCATTATTTTCGATCACAATATAGTGATGCTCCACAGATAAAAAGTGAAGTTGCAATGCATTACTACCCTAATACAATTCTCCTTGTATTTTAATAATTTACTTACTTTTTACCTATTTATTTATTGATTTATCTGTTTTTCTAACAACTGATCTTTTTCTGTATTTTCCATTACCTTCTGTTACCTCTTTCAAATGACCACCATGTTCTTTGGAAGCTTGAATTTCAAGTCAATGGCCCCTGTGAGCTTGTTACATATGAATAAGGTTCGTCACCTGAATATTAATTAATACAGTAATAGTAAAAGCAGGTCAACACATGATGTTTGTCAATTATGTCATACATAGCCTACCCCTTTGCAACATAAGTAACTATTTCCTGTATCATAAAAAGCGCTTTTGAATTCATTAATCACATTTTTTCATGATGTGAAAAGCCCCACTTGCAGCAAGCTTCTTGAATACAATAAGATTTATCTCATTCTTTATATGTGGAATTGACTGTATATAATTTTGTCAACTAATGCATCAACAAATCATTTTCCTCAGTGTAAACATCACTGTACATAATTTTTTGTTTTCCATGGCTGCAGAAGTACCATCTCTGCTGCTTCCATCAGCAAAATTAAGGAATATGGCATGCATTAGCAATCTCACTTTTCTCGATATTCACTTTACTAAAGACTGTGAAGACCTTGTAACCAGACAATTCTTTTTCTAAACCTGATCTGTACAGTATACGTTACCTTCTTTATATATAGAACAGCCATCTTCTTCACAGCAACTTCCGATAATTCAATCTTTTTCAAAGGTTCAATTCTCAGGTCACCTTCCAATGATTCGATGCCCTTTGCAAAATTATAAATTTTTTTGGTCAATGTCCCAGAGCCAATTTGCTGAGTCACAAACTGGCTCTTCCTACAAATTTTCATGCGCAGCAATTCAAGTACCACACTCAGCATTCCCTTTAAGCTGCAGCTCAATTCCGCCCCTCAGTGCAATTATTGCTTTTCTGTATATTCATTCAATTTCCTCCACTTCAGTTTCTTTATAAAACTGACGTCATCTGGACGTGCACATCTGTCATAATACCACTCATCACACTAATCCTACCCAAATTTTCATCTTTCCCTTTAACAGATCTACAGGTGGAACAAATCAATGATGACCCTCTGGTTAACTATACAGCAGCTTCACTTGACATTCATATACAAGATCATTTTCCACATACTGTACTGTAAAATATTATTCGTCAAAGAATAAAAAATGAATCTGTTCCACTCAAAATATGAGAGAACTCACTGTACACATCTGCTCTTCACCAAAGCCTCATGCCTTACTCATCACCAAAAATTAACCAATACACAGGTCTTTTTTTTTTCAATACAGCAAAGAGTTTTACAAGTATTAACCTGAATCAATTTGTGCTCAAGGTCACCCAAGATCCCCTTGTTTAGCCTATCTTTTTAAAACATGGATCCAAAAACAGGCACAGCTTATTTGTCTGAACTGCTCAACTATGGAATCTGGAGTCTGTGAATCCCTCAACCATTAACCCCCAACCATGCGTCATATTAAAACTTCACTTCCCTATCTTAAACTGGGCTAGTTTAGTCTAGCATCTGCTTCATCTACAGTTTAGCATAATCCAACTTCAGCAAAGCCTGGGATGCTGTAATGTACAGGTCAATGCTTTAATGTTGCGACTAGAACAGGCCTACTTAGGCCCTTACAATTTTGATGTCAGCTCACAAGTGTGAATGCTTTTATTCTAGCTAAGAACCAGAATAATGTAATATTTATGAACAGTGACCAACTAATAACATCACCTTACCTTAGTTATTACGGTACTCACACATGCTTCTACAAACCGACACCTTGCCTGACTGTTTGTCAATGTCAGAGTTTTGTTTTGGTTTGCTAAAATGTTCACTGGTGTTAGAATTAACCATTTTCCTTAATAATAGCCCCTCTGCAGCAAAGTCTAGCTCAGACACCTGTATAATGTATAGAATTTTTTTGCACTATTAAAACAGAATAAAATTCTATCTTTCACTGTTAATACAACCTACCACTGGAACAAAATTTTCAAGTAAGATATGAAAATAAATAATCTTTTAAAATTTCACTGGTTCATTTCACAGCTCACAGTTTCATTCACAGACTTGAATCATTTACAGACAGAATTCTTACCTCTCTTAGTTGCCTGGAAGGTGCTATAAAACACTGTTTGACCTCAAGTAAGTGTAAAGGATTTCCCCTTTGTTACAAATGCATATTTCTCAGAATATTTAGTCATTTAGAGACTAATGTTGTTGTTTTGTATAGGTCAATAAGCAATTTAAAGCCTGATAATATGCATGAAATAAAACATGGAAAATCTACACTGTAATCTGACAGTAGCACTATACATTAGAAACACTGTATGTCAGGGCTCTCTTAGCCATGGTAACTACCATCATTAACTTAAATGTGTTGGGTAACAATGATCAAATTACTCAATATTTGTGCAAGCAGTGTTAGTAGCATTACAGTGTGTAGAAGTCTTAGTCAATGGTCAGTGAGTAAATTTGCTTTCCAAATAGACACCAGCAAGCTTATGATAAGTTTAACTTTTACCAGCCTACATGGTTAAAGTAATTTGCAGAGGCTTTTAAAAGCAGCCACTCAAATTCTTTCAAGATAAAGGATAAAGGGTACAGAAACAAAGAATGTTTGTAAGGTAAGTAATTTGAATAAGTCTAGCTTAGTACGACTCAAAAATACACTAGAAATCTTTATTTATGTTCCATCATCTAAATGCACATTACATTCCAGAGTTCTTTTCTTGAACTGATCACTTCATGGTGCAGATCCTTTCTGTACTGTGCACTTCCCTGCAATACCTCTTTTCATATTAACAGTACTTAATTTCACTTACATTTCCTGCATTGCTCTTTCTTGGTGATTAGTACCATACTAAATCCATGAGAGGGAAAACATCAGAAGGATTAACAAAGGAATATTTTTAACACAATGTCAGTCACTTCCATTTCACTTGTCATATCACAATAACCAAAGCCCTTCCTCATTTCTGGTAGCTTCATGAATATCTCTAAATTTGTCCTTGCACAAAGGCAGTCTTCCGACGAAAACATATATTAATGCTCAAGTGAATAAATACACACAGGCAGTAAGTTACACAGTCAGTACCCCATGACCCATGTTACTTTCATCACTTCCTGAAACAAGAAACAGGAAGATGTCTCCATTATGAACTTTACCAAACACTACTGGTGATATAGTACTACTTGAATGAGGTACAGTATATATAAATGGCAAAAAAAGATATTAAAATCACTCATGCTTAAAATCAGTAACAGTAAAAAAAATTTGAATACTAAAATTATTAACACTTTCATTGCAAATTTCTCTCTCTCTCTAATATAAAGGGCGAAAATAAAAATTCATACTTGAAAAAGTTCACCCATAAAATTTGAGAAAAAACAAATTACTCTCTCTCTCAAATTAGAACAAAAAGATCATCACCACCACTTTCACTGTAAATCAATCAATCAATCAATCTATCTCTCTCTCTCTCTCTAATATAAATAATAAAAAAACAGTAATCTTCATGCTCAAGAAAATCACTCATAATAGCTGAGAAAAAAATTATTACCATCCCTCTCCAAACTGAAATGTGCCTTGACACGAGATACAAAGAAAATAAGCTTGACAAGATATTACAGTCTGCTGGACTTGAGGAATCTTATTTTCACCGAATCTGGTAACAGTTCTGGAGATGAAAAATTCACCATCATTTATTGCTTTGTTTTATATAAACTATTAATTAAAAGTACAGTAATTGCATATGCAAAAACTAGAGAATACACGAATAAAAATAAAACCCCATAGCTATAAGTTAAAATACATGGTAATTTTGTACTTGAATTGTTGCAACTTCACAAGTTCAAACTTAGTGCAAATGCTTTTAGAAGCAAACTGTCACGAGTCTTTACTTCATAGTTTAATTATCTCATCTGCTGCTCAATTATGTTATTTACCTGTTTTACTTTAT
>NC_089755.1:47952620-48092620 GCF_040412425.1 Macrobrachium rosenbergii | reverse complement strand
GACAGGTGAACTTTTTACAAATCCGATTACTGTATTCTCAACCGTCTTCCTTGAAAGCTAAACTTCTTGCAAATTTCTTTTGAAATGGATTAAGCAAGTTTATAAATGTCTTGGCTGATATTCATGTCCTTAGAGAAACTTGTCTCTATGAAACTAGACTCAAAGATGTTTCTTTCCAGTGCATTATTGGAGTATCTTTTCCGCTCGCGCTCAGTGGTAGGCTGACTATTTGTAAAAAAAACAACTGGTCGAAATATGTTTGGCCGACTGACAACTATAATTATAGTCGAAATACAAAACAGGTCGAATGGCCGTTTGATGGAAAGGACAATTAGTCGAAAAGGCTAGTTTTTTTTTTTTTTTTTTAACTGCTCGTTTGTTGTCTGGGATCTTTTGAACTGAATTGAATATAGAATTTAGGCCAAAGGCCAAGCAATGGGACCTATTAGGTCATTCGGCGCTGAAATGGAAATTGACTGTAAAAGGTATGAAAGGTGTAACAGGGGGAAAACCTCGCAGTTGCGCTATGATCAATTTTTAGGAGAGGGTAGAGAGTAAGATGGAAGAAAGAGAATATGAAAGGAGGTACAGTAAATGGAACGAAAGGGGTTTGCAGACCGGGGCCGAAGGCACACTGCAATGAACCTTAAGTAATGCCTACAGTGCTCCACATGTGGTGCACTGACGATACTACCCCTCTACAGAGGTCTGGGATCTTTTGACCCAAGCTGAAATCACTAAGTGTTTGGAAATTCTGCAGTGTTGAAATTTTATGATAGCCTAATAATATCGAATTTTTTTTAAAACATCCTTTAACAAAATAAACAAAAAGTATAACTGAGTAATTTCCAAAGTACAAAAATTATTCCCTTTCAGCTCACCTAAGCGGAAAGTGGATGACCTCACCTGACCAGAATTATTCTGTCGTCCGTCTTGTTCAACTCGCTTTCCAGAATCAGTGGATCAGTTTCGACCAAATCAACCAAACTGTTTACAAAGCATCCCAAGGTAAAGTGTACCTGTGGGTCTTCTGATAGGCTCTCAAGTGGAGATCGTTAAGATATAAGGAAAACTGGGTGGAGGTAATATGAAAATCCTAACTAAAAAGACTATTATTATTATTATTATTATTATTATTATTATTATTATTATTATTATTATTCATGAACCACATTAATAGGAAGCAAACCCGAGGGGGTCACTAGCTTAAAATTCAAGCTTCCAGCGAAAATGGTGTTCATTAGAAAAAAATAAATAAATAAATAAACAGATCAGTAAGTAAATAATTTAAAATGTAAATCAGTTATTAAAATACAAGGAGAATTGTTTAACGATAATTATGCATTGATTGCATTTTCGCTTAAACTTTTGAAGTTCCAATTGCACAGCATTCTAGAGGCGGGGGCGGGTGTCAGGGCTGTTCCAGAGTCCAGTGATGTGAGGAATAAAGGCCCTCTGGAACTGAGAAGTTCGACAGTGAGGTATATTTACTGCATATTGGTACTAGGTATAAGGAGATATGTAACTGAATATGTAAACCACTAAATCAATATAAATAAATAAGGAAAATTAATATTTAATTATCTAAAATAAAAATAAATTAGTAGACAAATAAAATGAATATATATATGTGTGTGTGTGTGTATGTGTGTGTGTGCGTGAGATTTAGTGCAAATGTAAATTATTAAATTAGTAAATACAAAAACAAATAAATAAGTAATAAAACTTATATCTTCATGATAAATGGGTATAAATAATAAACACGGTAACTACTTGTATAAAAGACATATATATATGCATATATATAAAATTTATATATATATATATATATATATATATATATATATATATATATATATATATATATATATATATATATATATATATATATATATATAGATAGATAGATAGATAGATAGATAGATAAACAGATAGATAGATAGATAGATAGATAGATAGATAGATAAACATATCCCTCAGTCAATAAATATGAATAATTATAAATTAATAAAGCAATTAAATTAATATAAATTAATAATACAAATATCTAAATAAATAAAATAATACAAAATGAATAATAAATAATTAAGTATTAAGACATATATAAATTTAAATAAAAATGAGTAGACAAATGAATGATTATATAATAATAAATTTAAGTAAATAAAAATAAATATAGAAATAAACATTCAAACATAAAACGCATTAACAAACCGAATTTTAAAATATATAAAAATAAATGAATAGATAAATATATATAGTAAATAATTAAATGCATGCATAAATATATCTAAAAAATAGACAACTTTATGGTAACTTATGATGTAAAAAATAAACATATTAAAAACGAAGAAAGATATCATATATTTTATTCCATAATAAATAGAATTTTGAAATGTCACTCTTGTGGTGAAATTATATATTTCAAAAGAATAGCACTCCTGTCAAAATGGTCAGAGTGGGACTTTTTTTTAATCCACACTCGTAAAAAAGCAATTTATTCTTCCAAATGCAAAGAAAAGATTACGACACATGATTAGCACAGCAATTGTACAATATATCAACTCGACGACGAAAAGATAAATTTTTGATTGCAAGTAAATTTACTTACAAGTAATAACTTACATTTGATCTATTTATTTATCAATATTTTTATTTATTTTTCTTCTAATAACTGATCTGTTCTTTCTATAATTCTTATTACCTTCTGCTACTCCTTTCAAATGAGGAGCATGTGCTTACAAGTAATAATTTACCTACATTTTTATCTATTTATGTAATAATTTGTTAATTTATTTTTTTTCTTTTCTAACACCTTACTCTCTTCTTTCTGTATTTCCTATTACTTGCGTCACTCCTTTAAAATGAACACCATATACTTACAAACAATGATTTCCTACATTATTATCCATTTATTTATTAAACTGCTAATTTATTTTTGCTTTTCTAATAACTGCTCTCTTCTTTAGGTATGTCTAGTTATCTTCTGTATCCCTTTCAAATGAAGCCTTTGTGGCTTGTTTCATATGAACGGCGTTCATCTTCGGAATAATAATAATAATAATAATAATAATAATAATAATAATTATAATAATACAGTAAAGAGAAGGTCTTACTCTGTCAGGTGGAAGTGGAATATACCACCAAACAGTTATTAATTGCGGTGGCATTTTCAAAACGTCAAAACGAGCAGGTGTTGTTATTGTTTATAATTATAACAATCTATTTAGATTGTTAAGGAAGTGTTGCACATACAATACGTTCCTGGAGTCAGCTAGCTTTACAGTTAATAATTCAAACTGACTGTTGAATAATTGTTTGTCTGAGTGTTGGATAATTGTTTGTCTAGGCCGTTGAGGGACCTTAGGTGGAAACCGAAGTTAAGGTTAAGGCTAAGGTTAAGGGTGTCAGTGCAAGTAGCCTAGTTCTTAACTAACTGGATGTTAGCCTGTGGTCCCATAGACCCAAACCCTCTCCCCCTTAACCATTTACTTTAGCCACAAAGGGTGGTTCCATGCATGGGTTTAGTGCCGATCATTTCACACCACGCAGTCCACTGTAAGGATTACCTAGGAGTTTCTTTGAGGCGTCCCTTAGGCCCCTAGCTGTAACCCCCTTCATTCTTAATTTCATGATCAATCATATTCAGTTTCTTCTATCTTACTTTCCTTAACCCTCTCCTAACAATTGTTTCACGATGCAATAGTGAGTGTTACACCTTTAAAACCTTTTTACTCCCAGTCTCCCTTTCAGCGCTGAATGACCTCATAGGTCCCAGTGATTGGCCTTTGGCCCAAATGTTGTATTCCATTACACAAAGTGGGACAGTGGTAGGCCTGTTTACAGTTTTGCATCCTAACCTAACCTAGGATGCTGGTCCTGCATTGATGTGTTCCTCCTTAGCTTTTTGGGGAATGTTATGATTTTTTTTTTTATTATTATTATCTGGCCCAGATGTTTTGGTTTAAGTGAAGCTTGAATACTGGAACAAGACAAAGCTAAAAAGGGTGGGTTTGTTCGTGGAATGAAATATGGTAAAGAAGGGAAGGAATGCAACTGGGTCATGAGAATCACGCCAAAAGACCTTGATTTTTGCCTGTAGTGAACTGTGCATGACATAATGAAAGGAATTTCCTTCAGTTGGGGAAGTGGAACATCAGTCAAATAGCTTCTTACTTCCCCATAGGAGAAGTTAAGGAATTTTGCCCCTAAGATTTGCCTCCTTGTGGCTTTAGCTTCTGTATGGCAACCTTTGGCATTTTTATGATTTACTAGAGGCTAAAGCTAAATCTGAGTGGTTCTATTTTAAGCCACTGGTTTCTATGTAAAGTTGCAGATTTTGGCAGGTTTGGTGGGTTAGTATAGCCTAGCTACCACATTTATAACTTTTTCTGAATTGATTTAAAAGAACTTGAGGGATCATATATCTTTCTCTTCAGATCTCTTTGGTTGAACATGAGTATAGTAGAACACTAGTATCGTAAGCCCTTTATTCATGTTTGTAGTACTATATCATAGGTGGGCAGCAGTGACCATTCTGGTTAACTGTGATGTTAGAGTTCATAGCTACCAACATCTAACAATATTGTTCAACTTTTGGCTTCGCAGTTTACGTGCTCTTCAAACTTCTAGGATGGTCCTGTCCTATTGTGTGGATACCAACTATGATGTCTTGATAGGGTCCTTGTTCCTGCAATAAATGATGTCTGTCTGCAGGTAGAAAGGTGGAATTGAAGATTGCAGGACTCGTTTAACCTCTTATCCAAGTTAATTTGCCAACTTTAGGTATTTAGACTATTGGGTGGTAGGTTATTAATTGACATTTAAGGACAATAGGCAACAAAGAACTTGAAGACAAACGATAAAATTCCTTAAATTGCATTGTCTCTGTAATAAAGGGTGTACTGTATAGTTTCACGATGTAAACCATATTGGTTACAAGTGCATGTTTCTACAGGAAAATACTAATCAGAAAACAAAGCCAAAAATAAGTAATTTTCGTTTGTCCAAAAGTCTACAGGAAGCACTAAATGACAGTTGTAATTATGTACTGTGTTAGAGAAAAGTGGGAATTGTCAGGCAACAGCAATCTTCTGTTCAAAGTAGCAGCATTCTTTGGCCCTTTGGTAAGACAGGTCAAATAACTCGTTCATGATATGGTGAATGTTTCATAGTGTATCCTTCATGTTCCCAATACTGTATGATTAAAAAAGTAAATGGATTCTCAACCTTAAAACTGACTGAGGGCCAGCATGCAATTTTTTTTGTTTTCTAGTTTTTGGAGCATTGTTTATGCTAGTTCAAGAAAATAAAAGTTTTTGAGGAAATCCTTTTCTCAGAATTGTTTGCATCCCATGCATTTGTAACTTGCAGTGTTTATGATACAGATTCTTGTTGCTTCAGTAATCTGTTGCCATAGGGCCGTGAAAGTTATCTTTGTGACTTGAAACGTGTATACTATACACATTTTTACTTTTTAAACTGTTCTTGTTTTATGTGCAATCTTGCTATTGCTGTTATACTGAATTTTCAGTGATTTTTTACCTTAAATAGAATAAAGAATTACTTATTCATACAGGTGATATCAAACATCAGTGAAACAAAATGTTGTCAGAAGATGAGGCATTGCTACAACTGGACCGAGAACTTGATGAGAGGATGCGTAACTTGTGCAGGAAAGGATCCATTAAAGTGGTTAGTGATAAGATGAAGAATAACTTTGTTTTATGCATGATCTCGGTATTTTCATTTATGTACAGAATTACCTGTATATTCCTGAAATCACCTGTAACACATATCCTATCACTACTGTATACATATACCTCATCTTGCAGTCCTTGGAGCTCCAGATAGACACCACTGAAATAGGAGAACACTTGCCCATGGGCCAGGTGTACATCTGGGAATCACAGACGGTACTCACAAATCCATCTTGATTTGCCACAATTCATTAACATCAGTTCCTTTTCTTTATCAAATTTTTGAAATTTTTTTTTTTATGATGGATTCTGTACCATAAATAATTTTTCATTATATGTTAATAGTAGTGAGAAAGTGACTGCCTGGTTTTCTTTAGGTGTCAGTTAGAGGTATGGTTATTTGCTTTTAATAGCCATCTATTCACTTTCCTGTTTTGATAGTTTTCAATTTGTTTATCTCATTTTAGTTCAGGCTGTTAGTTTTCTATCATTTTATCCTTAGTACCATGCCTGTAAGGTGTTCCTAATTATCCTTTGGTCTGAATATTGCCCTGTAATATTTGAATTTTTCATCATGTTACGAATTGCTGGATATTGGCCGTAACTTATTAAATAGTTTTTTATGTTGTTGCATTTTTGTGCCTTAGGTTAGCAGATTGTAAGCCTACTGTTTATAGAAAGTACTCAGTATTTGCATAGGTTTAATATAAGCTATGCTCAAATATTTATAAATGTTCAGTGTAGCTCAAAGACATTGTAGTCCTTGTGGTTATAATACCAGAGTTTTATTGCAGTCCTAGAGAAAGACTCCCATGTATTGTGCAGTATGTAGCAGGTAAGTATTCTGTACTGGACTAACTTTTGAAGTGTGTAGGGGTTGGACACAGTCACAGTGAATTTTGTATACAGTAACAGTAACCAAAGATATAAAAGATCTAAGAAAGGTAGTGAAGGGGTATGTCTTTGTCTTCACAATCCTCTAAAAACCCCTTTGGTGTTTGTGATAAGTACCTGTATTGATGTTTTTTGAGCCAGGCATACTCTGTTGGTAGATCTTTGCATACCCCTCAACAAAACCCTGGCAAATAATTGTCTAGCCTTCCCAGATCAGGCAGATTAGGTAAATGATGCCTGATAACATAGGTCCCAGACAAGGTTAGGTCATTTAAATCAACCTGTGATGATGATTGCTCCGTTTTGGCCCAAGCAGGAATGGTATCCAAATCAATTGTCACTGCTGGTAGATATACTGTAGCTCAAGAATGACCAAAGTGGAAGAAACTACTTGAGCAATGATCAACTCGACCTTCACTTGCTAAGGTTATCAGGCTATACCTCATTAAGTGGGAGTTCTCAGAGAAGGCAGCAGAGGTTATTGCTAGATGAGCCAAACTCTTGTAGATCCCCTCAAAGCTTGTCCCTAAAGTAGCAGGTTTTCTACTTTTTTTTTGAGTGAACAAGGAAGTTATTTGTGTCAACCATTAAAGGCTGCAGGTCTGCCTTATCCCAGGTTTTTGAAAGTAGAGCCGTTGACTTAAGCTCTTCAAGAGAACTTCAGTGCATCTGCCATAGCTTTGAAAGAGATTTTTCCTATACACCCAAGACATCCATGTTAGGACATGTCTTTGGTATTTAAGTATTTGTGTACCCCAGCATTTGAACCTTGAGATAAAGCATCTCTGAGGGGCCTAACTGTAGAGACAATGCTCTTACTAATATTGGCCACAGCTATATAAGTTAGTGAGTTACATGCTATTTCTATTGGCACTTCACATTCAGAGAAGTGAGATAGTACTGTATAGGCTTTCTTATACCCCAGGATTCATTGCTGTGACAGAGAAGAATACTATTTCATTTTGGGCTGTAGCTATATCATTATCTTTTACAAGGAATGTGAAGATCAAGGCCATCCTAAATTATCCTTTGTGGAGATTGTGTAGCATATTGTGAGGTTTTATTTGAGGTACTTGACACTTGAGTTCCTTATAATTCCCCTAAACTAAGATATACTTACCTTATCTTTACCTTTAACCTCATAATGTATTCCTACCTCTTAGGAGCCATAGCAGTCTCAGGTAATACAGCAGCACCTTTGTCATATGAAAATGGTAAGTTCAAATTAATTTGTTTCAACCCAGTGTTGAAGAAAGAAATAAAAGTTCTAAAATTCACAGCCCATGACTGTTGAAATTAGCTACTTAACAAGAAGCTCTCCCACCAATGTAGTTATTTAAGCATATGTAAAATCATGCAATATGTGTTAACAAAAAAAATTTAGACATCCAAAAAGAACTTTTTGATACCAGCCCGTCAGATTACACGAATTACCTTCTTCCCACCCCCACCCTTTTTGTTACACATTTAGACAAAACAGCAGTGACTTGTTGATAGGGTACACTGTGGTTCCTGCATGTGTTCCTGGCCAGTTGGTGAGTATTATTGTTTCTGTGGTGTGTGCCTGAGGATGCAGGGCTGCAGGATTAGGCATACATAAACTGAGAAGGTTGTGTTAAAAAGCTGTAGCTGAAAATGTAATTTCTGTTAGTCAGTTTTTATCCTTATCATGAAGTCATTAGGTTCTTCATAGAATTGCCTTCCATGATTATAGCACTAATGTTGAATAATAAATTTTTACTCGATGTAAAGGTAAATAGGTTTCTGTGTACCTATTGTCCAGGTCTGTGATTTAAAGAGTTAGCTTTAGTGAATCAACTGGTGGAAGTTTTCTCATGTGAGTTATGAAGTGAGTTTCTGTCTAATATGATTTAGAAATGTAAATGTTGTGTTAAACTTTAGAGTATTTGGAATTTCCTTACTTTACAGGTTAGCAAGGCTGAATTATCTGGGAGTACTGTGTCAAGTGAGCAGAATTTCCCTCTGAAAAGTGGTACCCTGAAAGAAAGTGGCCATTCTCTGGTAAAAAGTGGGAGTGAGCCAAGTAGGGTTTCAAAGCAGATTTCAAGAAAAGACAGGGTTGATGTGAATGAAGCTGTTAGTGAAGACAGCGAAAAACAAAACCTTTGCTCCTTAGAAAAAAATACTCCTTCAGAAACTGTTGTAAGAACTGAATTTGGTGCATCTTCAGTGACAACTGGACATCATCAGAATGAGAAAGACGAGCCAGATGAACCCCCAGAAAAAGTAAATTGTGAAGAGTTGGATGACCTTGATGAAGCTCAAGATGCCATTTTTGATGACTTTCTGGACCAGTCAACCAAGATTCGAATAAAAACACTAACAAGCAAAGTTTCACATTTGACTGACGTTTTGAATGTCAAACAAGCTGAATGCAAAAAACATGTAAGTTTGTTTTTATGCTATATCAATACTTGGCAAAGGAATGTATTTCTATCTACAGCTGTCTACTCTTCATAGTTATGTAGTAAGGTGCATGTTCTTTTGCATGGTTTAGTACTGAAAGTGAGTTACAAGCAAACTTTTCATTGATTTTTGTTCAAATTTTTTTAGTTGTCAAAGATACATTGTTTTCTTTATATGTTTTCTGTGATTTAAGGGAAACAAAGAAAGGTCACATGGATAAAGCTTTGCTGGGATCTGTAATAAAAGAGAGTAATTGATATCCTCATGTGATAACAAAATTAATTTGTACTGCTCACACAGACGTCTTCAATTAAAATGATATAACCAGTCTGGATTTAAAGTGATACATAATCACAAAAATTCTCTTCAGATTTTAGAATTTGTCATCAGATGCAGTTTTACGAAATGTATTACTGTACTGTAAATGTACTTTGATTAGATTATACTTGACTGAAGATTTATGGGCAATGGATGCTGTTGATGTAATTCTTTTAGGTTCATAATATTAGTCCAGCATTAAACAATGTATAGTACTAATTATCATTTCCAGTAACTCAACTGTTTGTCATTTTTCCAACAGATTTTTGCATTATTTTGATTGCTGGCATCATTATACAGCTTTTGTACTACAGTACTGTATCACTTATTTAAATGAGGTTTGTATGTACCATGAAGCTGTGGGAAATGTATTATAAGAAATCAGTGAAATATCAAATAAGTCTCTCAAAGTTGACTCTTAGTTGCTGAATATTCGTAAAAATTAATGGGAAATGTATCATATAAACAACTACTGGTATGCCTAAATCTAGTGCAGACTGATTACAATGGCAAGAAAGTCTGCATAGAAGAGATGTTTGTTCCCAAGAGAAAACCATTGCCTTCTATATAGGAGTACTGACCGAGGCTGGAAACATCGGTTGAAGCTTAGTGGCAAGGTTGTTAATTGATGTCATTTTTTTTTTCGTTATCATTGAGTCGAGACATCATTTTTCTGTGCTGTCATGGTTCTCGACTGGGTTATGAAGCCTGAAATTTGAATATTCAAATAATTTTATGCTTAGTTTGTCAGGGATACTAGAAAAATTTTTTACTTGTTTCTTTAATGCAACCTTTACCTGTATAATCTTGCTCCTATGTAGCCTTCAGGTATGCAAGGGATTGGGTGGGATCTGAAGAGCCTATGCGTACAGAACCATGCAGGCAGAGTTGGAAAGCTGACCATCAGGTTTCATATTTGTTGTTCTTTTCATGGTGTTCCATCACAGAACTGGCCTATGTCCTAGCACAAAGGCAGCAGCTCTGGTGAGTGCTGGATGTGCTTATGTGTCAAGCGATCCCATGGGAGTGTCCATGCCTTTTTATGTGCATTTCCTACTAACAGTCCTAGATCACTGGAGCACAGTTTGAGGACTTTTGTGGGTACTGTATACTGTACTGTCTAAATAGACTAATCCATTAGTGATATCCACACAACTCTCTTGTTAGATGCTTCTTGTGCAAACTCTGCCATGGTGTGCACATTGTATGCAGGACTCTCTGTTAGTGTGAGTTCTAGTATCATTCGGTATTTGGATCTGCAGGTACAGGACTGATCAGCGTACTGCTTGGAAGATCTTTCATTGTAGTTGGGAGTTCATGGTTGGCATTGTCCAACAGAGAAAATTCTCATCCATTCATGCAATACAGGAACTGTGCATGTGGTAAATATCCTTTTCTCTTGTGTCATAGGTGCTTTACAGGCTATTGTCTGATACAGAATAATCATGGTGTGTGCCACATTTGACCTTCACCTGATGCTACTGGTTCCCAGTACTGAGAAAGCCTTCCCTTGTGGCCAGTATGGCAACACTTCTTATCCAATTTGCCAATCCCATTTCATAGGCAGGAGACTCCTGTGTCTGATGCATTAACAACCCATCACTGTTCTGATGCCCTATCAGGTAAAGACCCTGCTTTCCAAGCAGGAGCTCCTTTACTTGTAGAAATGTTGCACATTTCAGTTGTAGTTTGCATAGGAGAGTCTTCCTTTTCTTGTGATTTTCTTGGAGGCACATACCAGTAGCCCCGTCCCTTGGAGGGGGTCATGGTATTAGACTCTTAGGTTTCCTCTGTCCCCACTCCTTGAGAACAGATGAACCTTCTCAATTCCTGGAGAATCAGAGTAAATCCTGTTTTAGACACGTGAGACATTAGTGGTTATGGAGGCATGGAGGCCCCTGTTATTTATTGTATTTAAGTAACAATAAAACACAGTGTTCCAGTGATTTGGTTGTAGGAATGTTTTTTCTATATTAATTGCAAATTTCTCAAAATATTTAGTTTTTGCAGCATATTTTAGGATTTATTTGTCAGTTGGAAAATTTACAAGTGTTGCTACAAAACCTTTTACTGTATAACAGAATTAAACCTTGATATGCTTTCACAACATAAATTTATGATTAATGATTGAAGAGCTTTGGATCTGAATTGAATTAGGAATGAAAATTGTTTTCAGAAATGAAATGAATAGTTTAGTTCTCCATCTATGAAAGTGCAGCTTCGTATCTTAGGAAAAATACAAATTACTTTGAATTTGGTATTTTTCATGATTTTTTTATTTTGTCAGAACTGCTAAAATAAATTTACTCTTGAATTTATGCATACTGTACTTGTTTTCAGGCTCAAGCAAAGCAGGAGGCCCTTTCAAGTTTGCAGGCATCTGAAATGAGCAGGCGCAGCATGTCCAAACAACTACAGAACACCCAACAGGAGTTGGCCAGACTTGGTAAATCTAACAAGCATCTGTCTGAGCGAGTCAAAGAACTTACCTCTGAATGTCAGACACTACGCAAGGTGTGTTAAATTTTTTCTAGTTTTGTTCATGTGTCACCTTTGAATTTAAAGTGTGATAGCTTACTGTCAAGTATATATGTATTTGGAAGTTAGAAATATGAACTATTTGTGTGTGAAAGCAATTTGGTTGTTATAAATACAGTGGACTCTCGAGTTGCCAGTGGTCAAGTTTTAGACCCAGTCCCCCCTTGCAAATTTTTGTTTTACTTTCAATTTAGAGTACTGTACACTGTTAGCTTTAAAATGTCATTAAGAAAGATGCAAATTTGATGAGTGTATAATACTGACAGACCTATCATTTTCAACTGAAAGAGGCTGCTTGCTAGATAAGTTAGCACCGAAGGCTCAGTGCCCAATTGAGGACAGTCAGCCAAAGACTGAATACTGTAGTTTTCTGTTCCAATGGAACATGAGAGTTAATAGAAAAGTATAAAGATCTAAAGATGGAAATAAAGAGACTATGGCAAGCTGAAATGGAAGTAGCACTCTTCGTTCTAGGGTCTCTCGGAGAAATCTGGAAAGGATTGGATGCACAAACCTCAAATCGTGTTAGCAGCAGAAGAGAGTACTACTAGTCTGACCCAGGATAATAAGGAGAATTTTAGAATCCTGAGAAAATAGGGGTAGTGGGGGTCATATCCTCAGGATTCAGCTTGCAGGCTGGATTCAGACTTGGAGATAACACCCTAGCAAGGTTGTGAATTAAAAGTAATAGAAAGAAAAAAAGTTGAATGGTTAGATCTTCATTGTCTAGACAAAATTACGCCAAGTGTTGGTCCCCAGTTTTCCTAACAATGGTAATTTTGATATAGACCACTGTCAGAAGATTTTCTTGACATGTACCTTCCTTAAGTTTTATTTAGATAAGGAACAAGAACCATTGCTCGCAGAGCCCATTCATCATAAGTTTTGGTATTTGCAGTATTGCCATCCCTGTTTATTAAAATACAGTACCAACAAGTCAAACCACCAGGTACCAGAGAGCTTGTATTCTCTTTACTGTCAAACTGTCGAGATTTTTCCAGAAATGTATATTTATTTTTCATGGTATTTTGCTAGTCTTGTTCTAATGAAGTTGAATATTTGTACCTTACTGTTTTTTCAAATAAAAAACAACAAAAATAAAGTCAAAATGATGTGTAGGAGTTAGGCATAAATTTTCTATGAGTGTCATTTAACAAAATTGGGATTTAAACTGTTTGGAATATGAGGATGTCAGTTGACATCATCAAACACAGAGTATTAAGAGCAACACTCATTTTCCAAAATTGTCCAAACATTTCTCTGCTGCTATTATCTATATTTATTTGTTTCCCTCTGCTTCTTTTCATTTGCAATTTACTGTGTTTCCATTTTTCTGTATTTTTAGTACATAAGGGCATACTTATTCCATGGGAGATTTTTGTATTAAATAAATCTCCCTATTTTCTTATTCCATATACTGTATGTGTAATTAGAATTTAAAAGTCTTAAATTTTCATATATTTTAGTTACGAAAACTTGAAAAAACAGATGGACAGCTGGGCTTTTGGCTGGTTAAGGCAATGTGTACAAAGATTGCTACACTACAGATGATTTTTGTGATAAGAGATATATTTCTTCAGTAGTACAAGTTCTGTTGATAGCACAGGCTTTTTGGTCCTAAATATTTTGTAGCATTTCATGACATCAAAATTAGGGAACCTTATTTTCACGTTAGCCTTAAGATTAATTGGAAAAGTAAGACAATGTCATTGAGAGGATTTAGGAAATAGAAGCTGATGTTGGTCTCTGAATAAAAGAAAAAAGAAAAGAAAGGGAGAATGCAAAATTAAGAGGCATGAAAACTTAGTGGGACTTTGGAGATTCTTGATAAAGAAAGGTTCCAGAATCTCACTGGTTTCTTTGGATGTCTGAGCTAAGGCCTTCATCAGACCACGAAATTGTAGCAAAGTTTAATCATTAATTACTCAAAATAACTTTCTAATGTATTGTGTGTAAGTCCTTTTTTTTTTTTTGCAGAACAGGAAAGAGTATTTGTCTAAATTATATTTTGTTTATGTCCATTGATGAAAGGCTTTTTAAATTTTTCAAAGCAGATTTTGGGAGATATTTTAAAATAACACATTTTTTTTATATCTGTAAAATAAAATTTGGAAAGGAATGGTTTAAATAAACGGGATGATAAAGTTTAATTTGATGTTTTCAGTGTCTTGATCCACATTTTAAAGATGAACATGTTAACTGCCATAATTTGGGGTTCAAATTATTATAATTATGGTAGCATTAATATTTAATTGCATGTTTTTATATTTTCAGGAGTTGGCGGGTAGTAAACAGAGTCATTGTGAACAAAAAAGTGCCACAACATCATCTCGTGCTCAGTTAACGCGTTTACGAACTGATAATGCTACCCTTAAAGAACAAATTGCTGATCTAAAGAAGAAGCATAAGGTACTTTGAAAAAACCATCTCTTCTATGCAGTTTTCCTTGTAGGAAAATAAAATGAGGCTTCTTATCAGAGTTAAGCTTGTTATATAGGGTATGCTCAAGTGTGGTATTTGTTGATGACATCAATAGTTGAAGAGAAGTTTTAAATCAAATGAAGCCTCATTTTATGTATTACATATAACTCTTTGAGATATAAATTAGCTTAAGGTTGTCCATTAAATGGAGGTTTGGTTACTTAAGGTTTCAGTATTAGATGAATAGTAAGTGATGTCATTTTGTGTCCAGACCAATGTATCATTCAAATATATTCCTGATCTTAGGTTCACAGTCAAGTCAGTCAGGTGGAAGGTAGCTTCAATGCACCATCTGGGTTCTTAGGTACAGTATGTTTCAGTTACCTTCCTCACTTTTTGTGAGCTTGCAGAGCTTTTAACTGTTCGCTGTTAATCTGTTCCCATGTTTTCCAGGAATTTACTTCACAGGAGGATAATTTTCCATCGCTTATTGCCAGTTATTTTCTGTCTTTCTGTAATATGCTCTCTTCTTTACCTGACCTAGTTGTTTTTGCTCGCAACACTGTGCAGGCTGTTGTTGCAAACAGTGTATAGTTTTCTATAATCAGGTTTAATACTACTCAGTCTGCTAGCAGTTTTATTTTGGCTACAACTAAAATGTAGAACAGTTTGCCCAGTGCAGTTGTGGAATCTTCTGACCTCCAAATTTTTAAGCAAGGAGCAAATTTATTCCTGCTTTCTGTTGAAGCTTCTGAATTCAGGTGTACTGGCCTTATTTCCCGTTCCCTCATATTTATTTATTTATTTATCACCTTTTCCTATAACCTGTCTCTGTGGGCTGATTTCCCTTTGGATAAAGGTTCCTTAGTTCTAGCTACCTATCTGTGAAAGTTAACTGACCCATTGCCTTTTAATTCTATAATTTTCTTTTACCTGTATCTCAGAGTATATTTATGGCATAAAGAATGATATTTTTTATAATTTTGTGCTGTTACTACAGTACTTACTTGTTTATAATTCTTTTTAGGATGAATTAGATGAGCTGAGAAGTACACTGACAAGCAACAGTGCTCAAATAAAGGAACTGGAAAGGCAGCAGAGAAATTACTGTGCCCTTGTTAAAAAGCAGGAACTGCTGATTAGAATACTCAATGAGCAAAAGGTAAGTTGCTTAAAATAATATTAGACATTAATATCCAAAAGCATTTAGAAATGCAGTTTACTCCAGTTTAACAGTTAGATTCTGATGAAGACTTAAAGTACTGTCAGAACAGATGGTTATTGATTAACCCATGTGCAATGAAATAATTGATGTATGTAGTTCGGCACCTTTAATACTTAGTGAGATTATCCAGTGGAGATTTTTATTTTATGATTTTGGGAGTAACAACCCTGCATTTATCTATACAGTATCTTTGATTATTTATGGGAATATTTATAATGGAAGTCATTATAATACCCTGTCTTTAGGGAAATAAGAAATATTACCAGCTTAATTACACAATTACTGTACTTTCAAAATATAAATAAAATTCAGTAGATTTTTAAGAAAATACTTTACAGATTTGATGGACTCTTTTCTAACAGTATTTAAAAATTTCAGTGAATTCTAGTCAGAGGCAGAGAAAAACTCATTTCAGTGGTTAAGTTCTCAACATATATATATAACCAAATAATTGAAAATATGTCATAGTTTTGTTTATTCACCACTTGCGGAAATATCTAAATATATATCCACACATGCAAAAATCTGTTCCCCAGAATGTTTTTTTATAGTTTTGTGGCACATATTTCACTTTAGCTTTTTTATAATTAATGAAATATGTTGCCATTGTCAGAAAGAAAAAATTTATTCTAAAGCCATAATCTTGAGCTATTATAAATTAGTGCAGGAAAGCAACTCTGACAACTCCATATGTCACCACAAAAATACACATCACAAGAACATAAATGTAAACAAGAAAAAGTCAGTAAACAGTTTCATTGAGAGAAGTTGAAAGAACATTGTTGTGAACATGACATAAGAATTGTTTTGTTAGTATAATGGTTCAAATTACAGGTGAAATGAAAGTATACCCTTAAAACTTGAGGTCAAGGGATGCTAGGTCTTTTTGTGATCGATCCCTGCCCCATCTCCACTATTTTCCATCCAGAATGGAGTCTGGTACATTAATGTGTTCAGTAGGCTGAGGTTAATGTGTAATCCAGTGATCTGTTCATCACTTACTAGATCACCTGTGTCTGGATCATGGACATCAGTTTGATTTCCATTGCTCTGAACTTCTCAGAATTGCAGAAAAGGTAGTCGGTAAACAACTCTGAGAACCTCTGCTACCCAATACACTGCTTTGATTCCCTGACACGATCACCAGGATTTCTGGGAACAGCCCCCATCAGTGGAAGAATTGTCAAAAGGGAGTACCATACTTGGTTGCTTCTACTACTCTTACTCGGGTACTTTGCTGTCCCTGTTTCCAGGGCTGAAAGGGACCCTGTGCCCCTTTGCTGGAGTTGTTCTTTGAGGTTGGAGGGATAAGGTCTTCTTTAGGGCAAACCTGCTAATCTCTTGTTTTTTTTTTTTTTTTAGTAAGACAGACTGTGCTCCTCCTCAGGGGAGTGCTATGCCAGACTGCGGTCATATTTCCAACATTGCAGTCCTGGTTGTGGATTAAGTCAATTTTTGTGCCAGCTCCTTGATGTTTTCAGGAGTAAGGAATGATTCTAGCAGATCTGACACCCAAAGACCCTTGATGTTGGAGTGACATGAGATTGGAAGATCCTTTGTTGTTGACAAAGGTAAAATAAACCTTGGTTGAATAGGCCTGTAAACCCCTATAATCTCATAACGTCACTAATGCGCGTACACTTTACAATAAGTCTTTGGATATGTAAACTTTTTATATATTAATTATAAAGAATGGAAAGAAAAACCAAAAGAAAATCATATGCATGTAGCACTGGGTGCTGTACAGTACTGCATCTATCAGATGGGTGATGTTGATGTGCTTGATGGGCCAGAGGAGAGAATGACCTTTGGCGGTGGCAGTGTTTTCAGCATTTTTGTGGGGGCTTATCATAGCCACCTTATTTTTCAATGGAATCACATTATGCTTATCACTAGCACCAGAAACTCTCTTTGAAGTCAATTACCATTTATTCAAGATATAAATTTAATGCAAATAAGGCATTTCAAGTACTGTAACTGGCATGCAAACACACATTTGAAATTATTGCCAAGAATTGACGCTGGAACTATAATGTTTTACGTACTATGACAGTATTCTTTATATTTTGAGGCTTTCAAATAATTTTATCCTGTTAACCAATATATAAATGTGCAAGTATATCATGTATATTTTAAAATTTTTTGTGTGATTTGGCAATTTTCTATCTATTTGAATTTTTATGGCTTATTACTAAACACGAACTATGTACATACAACTGCAGTATATTTACCCAAATGTCATGCAAATAAGACAATATTTTTAACATTTCTAAGCTTTGAAATGATTTTATACTGCACCTCTCATTATTGTATATTATTTTATGTAATTTTACATTTTTTATGTGTGATTTGGCACTTTTTATCGTTTTCTGTTTAGTATGATGCTTTAACATTGGTTGCTCACTGACATAAAGATGCATAAACTGATGTAAGTCGATTTTTATACTGTATTTCCCTTTCATTTTTAACGAAAGCTGGTTTATTATTGAAAATGCCTTGTGTCAAAACATTGTAACTTGAGCTGCTACTGTACGCGCAAATATACAAAGAGTAAGCAGGATACATTGGCGTGGAAACACCAAGCAAATACTTTACAGATGAGTAATCACATGAATGGGTATACAAAATCTGACTCTTGGCCAATTTTGTTTGAAACTAAAACTACATTATACAAATATATATATATAAATATTATATATATGTATGCACATTTTGTTTGTGTAGATAGATTTTTGGAAAATTATGTTAACACTAATTTCAGTATGAATTTTTTATTCAAATGATGTTCATTTAAAAAAGAACATAAAATAGATGAGCATCTCTAGTGCCCCTCTGTCAACTGATTGTCTGCTCTACAGCTAATGTAGATGACATCACACAGTCTTCTTTGATGTGATTAGTTAATCACTTCAGCATGTATTCTGCATTGTTGTTTAGTATACTATTGAGTTTTTTTTGTCCCCTTCTGATATTGGCAATGTTGATTTTCTTGATATATTTTCTTTTCCAAGAATCGGGTTACTATTTTTTTTTACACTTTCTCACGGTCCATTATTGTACTTGTGTCTTGTGTTTCACACAAGCCTCAAGGGAATGTGACATCGTGCAACTTGGATAAGCAGTGGCATTTGTGTGGAAAGTCCATAACACAATGGAAAATTGATTAATGTCAATTTGGTTCTAAAGTCGTGTGTGCAAAACCCTCAGATAGAATGGAAAAAAACTGACAATTTATCTATGGGGCATCTGTAATCAGTTGATAGAATTCTTAAATTATTTAGAAGCAAAGACTTCCATGAATGTGAATGTTGTAATGGTTATTCTTTTCATTTTATGGACTGGGGGATAGAGTAGAGTCATTAATTCTACACTTGGCTTAATGAACATTAGTCAAATTTTGTTTTTATTCTTCCAGATAAATATTGGAGTGGCCAAAACAGCAGCATGTTTAGAGGAGAAGTTCTTGTCGATTCTAACTCCACTGCAGCCTCCTTGAAGCAGGTCTTCCTGAACTGATAGGTAAAAATAGCTTTTGCATGGCTTTTCAGATTTTATCACATTTGTAGCATTCAGTTTTCATTTGTTTCACTGCAAACCCATCACTTACAATATATTTACCTTAAGTTTCCATGACGATTGCCTTCGTGTGATCTTTTTATTATCAGTTTATTCTTTCATCACAATACTTTACTTGGCTTGAGGGTTTTCCTGTTATAGTATTTAATTCTCAACTTATGCAAGGTAGCAGGTATTGAGTATTAGAATCATAAATCTTTTTCAAGTTAGTTCTCTATGATACTCATCCAACTTTGTTGTTCACACTGTAGATGCATTGATAAAGTACATTTTTATACTGTACATTCAGTGTTGTGAGAAGTATTTGGTTGCTGCAACTCATTCCTTACTTATTTTTTACTTGGTTAATGAAGTATATGGTATTAATTATATATTTCATCAGTTTACCTGAAAATAAACTTCTCCACCTCTCTTACTCTTGATTTTCCTATGTTGTAGCTTGCTGATAACAAGATGTTTTTCTTGGGCGCTTGTCAACTACCAAAATGCTTAGTATATTATTCTGCAGCATAGGGTAGCTGGCTGTTTCTCTTCCTTTGTGAGTTGACAGGTTTTAGATTGTACTAATCAAAAACTTTTTATCCCCTGAGAATACTCATTCCTCATAGTGACCTTTAAGAACCCTTCCACTTATATTTTCTAAATCCATGACAAGAAAGCTGGATTAATTTGACAAATTAGAAACTGGAAACTATAAGGCCAGTCTTAGGCAAATGACTTTGTGGGAGTTCTAGAGGAAGAGCAAGCATAAACTTGACAGTGCATTAGCTGTAATTGCAGAGACTAACAGTACTTACGAATAGTGGTTTATGGTTAATTTATTATTTGTTGAAAACTCTTGACTTCTGAACATGAGGACGGTCTGTCTGGACAAGCTTTTGGTAAAGCACAGACTGAGGTTTCCTTGTATTACTGACACATCTAGGTCACCTTTGGTTATGATGTAAAGTCTGTAAGCCTCTCTTACTAGGCAGCAGTTCCTTTGCCATGGGAAGACTATCAAATCAGAAAGTTGCAGTTGTGGAAACATAAGTCAGGAAGAAGAGGGCTTTTTATAGGTCCCATTCAGCTTGCTGCCTTAAGAGGTGGTTTCATCTAATTGGGGACTGGATTGCTCATAGCAACTCTTGGTTTCTTTGGGTCTTGACTAGGTGCATAAATTAGAGCTTTCACTGTGATTGCCATTGGTTTGGACAATACAGCAACAACAGTTTGATTCTGTTTAGGTGATCATGTGTGTACTATCATAAGCAGAAATGTTTTATAGAGCTCATTCAGATTCATTGACGGTAGAGTCTTTGTTGCAAGTACAGTAGTAGTTAGCGCTCCATACACTCGGCTACTCATGAGCAACATCCACCATTTCTGTTTGCCAATCATGAGTAGCATTGTTGAACTGATCCAGTAAAATAATGCATGCATTTTGATGTTCAGTATCTTTGCGTTAATACTTTTTGCTACCAAATCAGTTGGCTGTATTTGTTTGCTGGTCAAATCCATCATTCATTTTCCTCATTCTTATGATTGGTTGTGTTACTACATGCAATAGTAATAGGTTTATGCAGCATATCTTGTTATTTGCCTAAGCATAATTCCATTTGCTCATCAATGGAAGTTTTAAGGCAACTTTTACAAGAAAAGCTCATGTATAGAATCCAGTGTTTTATGAGGCACTCTACTCATTTGTTACTTATACAAAGATTGGTATGTGATGGTGCCGGCCTCTGGTCACATTTTTCCCCTGATCTCCAGTGGCTTCTGCTTACAGTGTCTTGAGCACCACATTTTATGCAGGAGGAAAGGCCTGTGAAAAGTCCCATCTGTTCAGCTATACTGTCTGCCTTTTACTTTCATCTAATCCCTTTACTGTCTGTTAATCTGTTTTCCTTTCGTATTTAAAAACAGATCCTTTGGGTTGAAGCTGTACATCTACACTGTTGACTTTGTAATATGGTTCAACTCTTAAAATTTTTCTTTTATTAAACATATGCAGTTTCCTCTAGGAAGGTTGGTCGAGAGGAAAACAAAAACAGAATTTTTATGTTTTGTTTGCCATGTTCCAGTTTCAGCTGCAATTTTGTTGTTTAATCACCATGTAGGCAACTTCAAAAACATTAGCGTGTTGAACTCCTACACACAATTTTTTCCTTATGACTATCGGAAAACACTGTGATCCATCTGTTTACTTATGCTAACCTCATTACCACATCCATTCATCCCCACATTTCTGACCCTTTCAGTTCCTCTTATGCCACATATAATATGCACAGTTCAGCTCAACAGCATCAACTTTTTTTCCTTTCACATTTACTATCAAGACTTCACTTTTACTTCCTACCTTGGCTGCCATAGACAATTCAGGTCTGTTTCCAATCTTTTGCCAACACCCAGCTTCCTTTCTTGTTTCGCCAATCCTGTGACTCATCTTTCATCCTACCATCATCCTTTAGTTCCTCGCTGAGTGAGCGGGACCGCTTCTCCAGTTACCACTGTTGGTCGCAGTTCTAATCTCTGACCGGCCAGTGAAGAACAAGAGGAATTTGTTTCTGGCGATAGAAATTCATTTCTCGCTATAATGTGGTTCGGATTCCACAATAAGCTGTAGGTCCCGTTGCTAGGTAACCAATTGGTTCTTAGCCACGTAAAGATTCAAAAATAATATCTAATCCTTCGGGCCAGCCCTAGGAGAGCTGTTAATCAGCTCAGTGGTCTGGTTAAACTAAGATATATTTTTTTTAACCTACCATCATCCGTTATGTTGATTCCTATATATACTTGTAAAAACAACTTTCCTTCTTCCACGTCCTTATAGCTTCCTTAATGAGCATTATCTGTAAACAACCACTCCACACTCCCTTGGCTCATTTTCTTATCCAACAACTTTGCACCTTCATGTACTGTATGTTCTCTTACTTCTTATATCACTCCATCCATGAAGATAGTGAACAGCTGCCCATGCAGTATGGAATAATAGTAATAATAATAATAATAATAATAATAATAATAATAATAAATAATAATATAATAATAATAAACAACCTCCTTTTGTCCTGGAAACATTATCTGGAAGTCACTGTACACATTCTCATTTGTTTATGTGGTGCAGGTTAGTTATATTTCTAATACAGTAAATTTCTATTTACAATAACATAAATGCATGTGGCAACTTTTAGTATCTTTGTCTCAAATTACATAGGTGGGAAAATAAAACCAAGAAAATGGATTATCTTTATAAGAAAGCATGATGATTGAAAGTCAGTCTTACAAAGACCATAAAGATTAACTAAAAGTAAAGCAAAATCTCGAAATATATACACAGTATTGCAGAGGAGTAGTACTGCATAAGCTACTCTGGGAGAACATATATAGTCAGCTTGCAGTCATCACATATGATTGTTGAAACAAATGTAGAACAGTTAACAGTTAGCATCGATGGAGAAAACTCACAATAGCAGTTTGGACATTCTTCTGGGCAATTTTCTATAGGAAAGTGAATAACCAAATAATTATCATTTTGTATTTCACCAGGAGGCAGAAAATCATGAAGAGTTTGATTGTGACTTTTATGACACTTTCTTTTTTTAGCATCGCAGAAACTTTGATTTCTGTTCTTCCTTTTTCCACTGAATATTTCACAGCCATCTTGATTGACAGAACTTGGCTCTTCTGTTAGGCCAACATTTTCTTTTTCTCTGCAGTCATCTTGAATAGTGACATACTCAATGGTCTGGTCTAATCCTCCTATTGTAAATGCTGATAAAAGTTCATCATCAGGCTCATCTTGTTCCTCAGTGTTCAACTCTTCTTGTGACAATGCTTCTCTGTCAACATTTTTAGCAATTTGAACAGTGTCTTTTGCCATTTTACATGTCGAAGGTATCTCAGTAGATGATCGATGAGAGGTGGACACTGGTTTGGGAAAAGATTGATTGACTTGCTGAATTTGACACTCACACTGGTTCAAGGCATTTTTCTTTCTTTGACATTCACACTGATTTTTAGCATTTTCCCCACTCTCATATCTGTTTTGAGGTTCTCCCGAAGGAACTTGTATTTCCTTGTGTGAGCTAATTGAAGGGGTGTTTTTAGATGAATTTGTGTTTTTGTTCAGTGTTTCACCTTGTACTGATACCTTTAGTGAATTTTTATCTTGGATATTTGCGCTCTCTGATACCTCCTCTGATTCTGATAATGAGTTGTTAGAGTCACTGTGGTTGTTACATGACTGCTTGCCTAACTCTTTCTCTTCCAGGTAATCCCAACAATTCTTTATTCCATTCCTCCAAGGATCGTAATTTTCAATTGAACTCAATTTACACAAGTAATCCCTAATCTTCATCAGTACTGCATTTTCAGAGATAGAGCCTTTTTTATTTTGACAAAATCTCTCAATCACAAGTTCCTTTCGTGAAAAATAGTTGAGATACCCTAAACAGGATGTTTCCCACTTTGAAAATTCATGTTTACCAGACTGGTTTTGTTTACACACATATGTATC
Source organism: Macrobrachium rosenbergii (assembly GCF_040412425.1). Classification (NCBI taxonomy): domain Eukaryota; kingdom Metazoa; phylum Arthropoda; class Malacostraca; order Decapoda; family Palaemonidae; genus Macrobrachium; species Macrobrachium rosenbergii. The sequence goes on along the minus strand of NC_089755.1, from coordinate 48,069,024 downwards.
GGAATAAAAGATTTTCTTAAAAAAATCACAAGTAGCAATTTTGACAGTACAATGTCTACAGTTTAGTTGCCCAAGAAAAAGATGATTGGCTATATCTTTTCCTATAACTGGAGAATTACATGTAAAGCAAAAATTCTCTTCATCGTCACTGATATGATTAGTCAGAATTTTCTTGACTGTTTCATTCTCTTTGTTTCTGTCAGAGTCATTAGTTTGAGGAAGATCAATAGGAGCCATGACTGAAAGTTCTTATTGAATTTTCCTTTGTCAAACTTCAAGGAGACAGGTAAACCTACACACCTGATGAACCAAACTCTTGCTTTTCTTTAAGACTACCTTTTTGATCTTCAAACATCTGCTAAACTGATGTGTTGGAATGCATTCGGGAACAGAAGACAAAACTGACAACTTTCTGTAGAAGAAAAAAGAAACAAAAAATAATTATAGGAAGTAACTTGCTGATAGATACTGTATCTCCTTAATTTATATAAGATTTAATAATAGTACTTATATTTGTCTTACTGTAGGGTTTAATATTGCTGGAACTGAATACTGTGTTCCTGCTCATATCTACGTTATGAAATTATACTGTATACTGTAAAATTCAGCATGACATGAGCAACATGCTTGGGTTTAGACTTGACATGAAAGCCCTCTCCAACCGAGGTTATCTGTCTGAATTGAAAATTAATCTTTTTATTTAAAGCACAGGAAGAACAATTGCATTTAGACAGTATAAGAGAAAAAAAGACTTCTTCAGTACTTTTTTTTTTTTTTTTATAAAAACAGTTCTTAAGAGCAACATGATTCCTCCCGTGAAGGTGGTAGGAGCTGCCTGAAAGGTAAAGAATTGTACTTCTAATAAGCTACTTAAGAAAAGTCTTTTTGTCTCATGTATTTGCAGTAGTAAAATGGATATTTAAGCTGTACTATAAGCCTAGCATAAAAAGTCCTTTTCTGATAAGTTACAATCAAGTGATCATGTTCACTGAACAAGGATATTTTCTTTTCAGAGTTCTAGCCAAGACCAGGATACTATTCAACCTCAAATCTTCTTGCCACAACACTTAATATAACATGATATTTTGCCACTTAATTTGTGGCCTAAAAGTGCAATTATAAAGATTTTTTTAATTAAAGAAGTGAACTGAGGTATATATATTATAATGAACGTAAACAGTAAGCACATCACTTTCAAGAATTAAATTCAGTAATACTAAGGAAATATATATGAAGAAATAGAATCCAGTGAAAATAATTATTTGAACAGATCCTCTTCATTTTAAATTGGAACTAAATATGCAAAAATGGGTCAGAGCATTATCTGCTAATAAAATGAGTAATGCAGTATAAGTATATCTGGAATTGATGACATCAAATCTATGTTAATGGCAAAAAGTGTGTAAATGCTACTTTTTATAAATAGGCCTAGGCTAAATTACATTAAATAAAAAATGATTTTTACAATAAAGACAAGATATATATGTAATCTGGGCTATTTTGATATCCCTCTTAACTACAAGCTGCTGTTATCTTTAGGAGAGAGAGAGAGAGAGAGAGAGAGAGAGAGAGAGAGAGAGAGAGAGAGAGAGAGAGAGAGAGAGAGAGAGAGAGAGAGAGAGAGAGAGAGAGAGAGAGAGAGAATATTTTATATACAGTATACAGTATGTAGCCTGGTCTGTTTCTGATATCCCACTTAAACCTGGGATGTAGGATATGCAGCTTTAGGCATTCATGAGAGAGAGATTAAAAGTCCCTTGTCCAAAATAGCAACACTCTCTCTCTCTCTCAGAAATGTTTTTAAAAGAAAATATAAAACAACAAACTGCCTTTAAAGTATAACAAACACTTGACTCGCATCTTAACAACAATTTTGTTTCTCTTCCTGAGTGTACATGCATCATTAGTGTGTGCATTCTTTGTTACCAATTAGGAATAGGCAAAAACAGCCAACATAGATTTACAGTAAGTCTATGAATGCAAGTAAGATTTACAACATATGCAAATAAGATTTACAACATGCGAAATAGATTCAAATAGTTAAGTAAAAATTCCTTGTACATAAGCAAAACGTTTATAACAATTCCATAGAGCTATATTAAATTAGCATAGGCTTGAGAGGTATGGATTAATATTAAAGATATAATTAATAAGATATTTACAAAATTACTCACATATTCTAGAATACATAACCTGAAAGCCTCAAGCTTCCCTAATTTTTGAGTAATGACTATTTTTGGTCATGCTGAAGACTTGGTCTTTGGAACCTAACTATGTTGACTTGTGAGGAGTTGATTCCAACTTAATTTCCATCTTATCAGATGAACTCATGAAAGCCACTTGTGAGGAGTTGATTCCAACTTAATTTCCATCTTATCAGATGAGCTTGTAAAAGCCATGTTATTTTTTACCTTATTTTTTTTTTAGAATTTTTTCTGACCCCTCACTGGCAGATAATCTTAGTATAGTTTTTGTAGCAGATGGCTAACAGTTACTGTACATACTAAACAAAACATCAAAATGAATGTACTGTAATGTGTTTAAATATGTACAGTATACAGTATATTGTTCCACAACAAACCCAATACTTTAAATAAATATAAATTACCTTGTGTATGTCTGCACAAAATCTGCAGGCACTTTTTGCAGAAAAGAAGGGATTCTTTCCAGATCCATCAAACAGTGCATGTAGCCCCTGGTTCTGCTGGTCATATTTTCTTAAAACTATTCTTAGCTTTGCTGTTTTTCATCTTGAAAATATTATTTATCATTATTAACATTATCATCCATTATACAGTTGACCATCGACTTTATTTTAGAGAATTTGAAAATTTTTGGTTAAAATGTTTTTAAAAAATTCCATTACGCTTCAAATTACAAAACCTGATACACAGAGCACAAGAGGAATGTAAATAATAGGCAAAAACCTTCAACTTAATACATAAAAGTATCATTACACCTATAACAAATGCATGACTTCAAACTGCAGCTATGGCTTGCTCTCAGTGTATTGATATTTATTCTGGATTATATTGAGAGATCATTAAACAAAAATATTCTATAAGTCTTGGGTGAAAGGGAAAGTTAAACTGTTGCTGCTGTAATATGTACAGATTTGGCTGTGGGATACTTTTCCACAAAGACAATATGACCAGTAGCTAGGAAACTAGTGGCTGATTCCATCCCTATATATATGTGTGTGTGTGTATATATACAATATATATATTGTATGTGGCCGTCATTATTTGATGTAAATCGGACATCTCTCAATTTATCAGCAGTCCTAACTGATGACATAGCTGAAGCTCTCAAGCAGAGGATGCCATCACTAGCTGCCTATCTAGATACCTCCTCAGTCTGAGCCTGTGGCTGTGGGTTCAAATTGCCATTACCTTCTGCTGTGTGGAAGTGGGGCACCAGCCGTGCATGATCAGAGGCAAGAAACCATAGTTATTGTGAGCATGGTAACCAAACTGAAGAAGACCCCAAGACCATTACAAGAATGATTCTGGAGAACCTGAAGGTACAGTCTTGTGGCAAAGCCCATTCCTCTTTTATGATATCAAAGGTATCATAAAGGAAGAGAGCCATTTGCTGATCATTGGATTGTTCAGTACCACATGGGGATCAAACCCATAACAGAATTTGTTTACAGAATCCGAGACAGGTATGACTTTCCAAAAAGTTTTGTAGAAGAACATACATCAGGAATTGTGACTAAAATAATCACTTCTGGAGCTTGGTCCCTGATGGGAGCAAGAAGGTGTTACTCCCACAGAAAGAAGAATACAATGCAGTTATCTTGGGGGATCACTCATGGGAGAGACTCACACACATCCCTTTTAATAGTGGTCTGTAGACTAAGAGTGAAAATGACGGAGGAGACCAATGGGAAGAACTCTAAGACAGAAGGAAGAGAAAAGGTAGAAAATATGTTTTCTATTATCACCTAATTGTCTTTCATTCAGCCCCGTGCTGTGATGGTGAAAACCCAAACATCAGTTGAAGTAGATGAGAAGAGTACTTGCTGAAGTAGGGACTCAAGGGAATGGGCTCTAGTTTGAAGCCAAACAAAATTTGGAAGTACTACCACTCCTTTGCCCTCAGGCTGACTGGAGAAAACTCCAGGAACCACCAGAATCTGAAACACAGAATAAAAAAATCAATGATTGTTGCAGGGAAACACACAACCGGTATAGAAGAAATCAAATGCACATCCATAATCACCATCCTGGTGTTGTGTGATAAGCACAGGGAGTCCCCTACACTCTGGACCAGTATTCACCAGTACATGTACATGGTTGAGTTGGAACTAAGTGTCAATCCTTTAGGAGGATAAGAGAATCCCTGAACATGAGTATGCTTGTAATTCAGAGAAAAAAGATCGACAAGACAGCCATTCCATCAAGATTCATTCCTAACCTCTTGTAATCCTCCAAGAACAAGTGGGCTGCACAAACAAGCATAGCATATGACGACAGCAGATCATGCACAGAACTTGAGCAAAGGCAGTGTGCAAGCAGAGACAGCCTCTGTGACCCCAGCCAACATGAAAGTGAAGTGATCTCCACCTCCCTCTGAAATCTTGCTGAAGGTAAGTCATGAACCATGTAACTACTGAAACCAACAGCTTCTCCTTGTGTTTTAGTCCCAATGAAGGGAATGAAGACCAGCATCTCTCTTACTGCAGGAACAACTGTATAATGGTTATTTGGCAAGCCTGACAGTTAATAGGAGCATACCTTCAATAAGATACAGGTTGCTCAAAATAGAAATAAACACATATTAATGTTGTTTAATACTCCTACAAAAATACGAAGGTTTGCATCCTTGTGGAACAACCGGTATTCATGGTGGTTATTATATGCATAGTAATATGTAAATACAAATAGACATGAGTGGATGAAGACAGTCACTTTCTGGTCCTTAGATAATTGGTTGTTCTGAAACTCATATTTATAATTAAACCCAATAATAATGCTATAAGTAAAGTTAAATCTTGCCAAGGGTTACCCAAATGCTAAGGCAATGCCCTGCATGGATCCAAGGACAGGTAGGACTCTGTCTTTAAGGTCAGAATAGGATGTATTCTTTAGTTGGGTATGGCCTTATCATATTGAGCTGTGGCCTACCAGAACCATTTCAGGGCAGTGTGTCTAACCTAGCCTAAATCATTCTAAGGTGCCAGTCACATAGCAGAGGAATTTGTGATGCATTCTTTACCAAAAAGTTTATCACAACCTTGGGTAATACTGTGTCTCATCAAATAGCACCAAAGGTTACAAGATAATTGTGATTGTGACTTTGATTACTTATTAATGGGTCAAATATTGACCTTTTCATGTATAAAGAATCAACACTTTTTGAAGTCCCCATTTGTTCTTTCACATACAGTTTTTCAATGCAGTATCTTTGTTTGGGTGAAATGGGACTTACAGGTGAAAACAGTGCCTGCAATGTATCTTTCCTTTATTGCTTTTTCCTAGGAAAAAAAAAAACATTCTGATTTATGAACTTTGTAAGAGATTAATATATACATCTCTAAGCTTGATTCACAAAATAAAACTAGTCTTGGTTCCAGGATAGGTTAACCTGGGCTACCAGAGAAAGGGAGACCACAGTTTCTCGACATTAGATTACTTTGAAATCTTACAAAGTTAGCCAAACTTGGCTGGTTAATGAGCACTTATTGGTTAAGACTATTATAATTGGCTAGCTAGATGCCATTTAATGTTAGGTTAGGCTACAGTTGCCTAACTTATCAAACCCTCCTTTGGCACCCATTGGGCTAAGTTGAACTGTTTAGAAACTAGGAAAGCACATTAGGAAATGTTAGCCCTAGGCTAGCATAGCCTAGTGCCTATGTGCTTACCTGGTTGCGTAGCAAGTAAATGGTAAGTAAACCAAGCCTAGCTAATGCCAAAGTAGGGTTTGGTAACTAACGTTTATATGCAAAATGGGAGCATAAACGTAAGCAAGAAGCAGTAAATATTAAGGTCACTAACTGGTGGAACCAGGCCCAGGTAGCAGTCCTCAGCTGTACCCATTAAGCAACTATAGCCTAACCTAACATTAAATGGCAATTACCAATTTACAATAGTCTAGGCCAGCAAATGCTGGTTATCTGCCAAGATTTAGAAGTAATGAATGTCAAGAAACTGTGGTTTTCCTTTACTGCCAAACTTAGCCGGGTCTAGCTATTTAAGACCCCTAGAATTAGCATAGGGTAAACTGAATGCAAACGAACCTTGGAAACTGAATGCAAACGAACCGCAGAAACTGAATGTTAACAAACCATGGAAACTGAATATAGCATAAACAAACAATGGAAACTAAATTTTAACACCTTGGAAAGCGAATGCAAACAAACCTTATAAACTGAACGCAAACAACCCTTAGAAACCGGGAGATCTTAGGCGTGAGTAGTCTTCAGTGTCAGTGTTTAATTCAACTGGTTACGATAATCATCGAACGTAACTTAAAAGCAGAGTCTACTACGCTACTAACGGTACGCACATCTCCGGCCTCGGATTCCTCCGAGACGAACATCTGTATTTGTCCGATTCCGTGCATCGAAACTTACTATGAACTATCGTGTTGCCACAGGTGTTACGTATACAAAGACAAATGCAAGATGTTTACAGGCTTATTTAACAGAGCCTTGTACATCAAACCACGACGGCAGATGTACATTAGAACGTTGTTTGATACTTACGGTATGTTCTATTAGAGTTGCATAGATTGCGTGGTTTGTTTTTGTCAACATCCGATCAAATGTCGTCTTCTTCTTTTATAAAAACTAATATTTCACAGGGGAAAAAAGTTCTTTGGTTTTGATAATTGTAGATGATGCGATATCTTCACGCTGGGAGGATCGGAGACGAAAAGAAGGAAGGATGCTGCCGTGGCGTGTAAGGGAACTTCCTATCCTTAAACAAGGAAAATTGTGCTAAACAAAACTGTCTCGCTGGCGTATTAGCTGTGACGACGTAAATGCAACAAAATGTACTAGTATCATGACTGTTTTGTATTAGTGTAATCCATGTAATAAAAGCAATAATTACATTGTGGCGAGTAATAAGATTGTATTATTAAGACAAATAACACTTATTTTTACATAATCCCGAATGTCGCGAGTCGGTATTAATTTTACGAATTTTCCTTTTGCCACGTTCTGATCTTCCAAGACATTGTACCCACACAACCAGTTTTGCTGAAACATTTTTTTTATTTCTATTGTTTATGAACGTAGCAGCAGAACTCCTTTGTCATAAAAGGTTTGATATTGTATTTAACTGTTTATTGTACGATACATAATGCATTTATGATATGTGCCTTATTATTCTAAAACCGTACTTCAAGAGTTATATGGTCCGCTAGCAATGAGGTGTTTTATATATATATATATATATATATATATATATATATATATATATATATATATATATATATATTATATATATATATATATATATATATATATATATATATATATATATATATATATATATATATATATATATATATAAATCCTGTTTACTATGAATACTGCTCAATTGTTAAAAGCTGAGTAGATAAGTTTCTAAAAGTAGTTAGAAACGCAAGGATCACAAAATCGTGAAAATGTCTACCCTCAAAAAGGGAAGGAAATTGTTCGAGAATTTTTTATTTTTGGGGGGGTACCTCAAAATCACTCATCATGCAGTACCCTAGTCTCCTTGTCCTTAGGGGGATGGTGCTGTCAGTGCACCTCATGTGATGCACTGCAGGTATTACCTAAGGTGGTTCTCAGCTTTCCTTCGGCTAGCTGCATCCACTCTTTATATTACCTCTGGTCCCACCTCCTTTCTACCATCTTGCTGTCCAACCACTCCAACTTCTCTGTTTTAAGTGCTGAGTGGCTGAAAGTACCCCAGTGTTTGGCCTAATAGCGAAATTTTCGTAAATCAGTCAATCAATCAGTCAACCAGGCGGTAATGAATGCCATCTAACTAGCAAGGTTTATGAGCTCAGACAATTTACATTTGCTGTTATCTCCCCGTGCGTTACCCGGCCATTCCCCCCATTTTTTTTTAGTTGTACAATACTTCGTTTGCTGTTCGTGATGCTATTCATTTGCGCACATGTACACTGCGAGCTCTGCAAAGTGTAAGGTCTCCTGTTCGACATCTTTGCAGTACTTTGAAGATTCTGCTGTTGTTTCTGCAGTTCCCTCTTCCCCACCGCAACCTGAAAAAATCGGGCTCTGAGGTACTGTTATTTAGGCTTCCACATGACTAATCCCTGAATCAGTACATATATTGTTGATGATGAATCAGCATGTACAACATATACTTCTCGGAGTTCTTTTTTTTTTTTTTCTTAATTATTGATGGTCTTTAACTGGCCTTCGCATCTCAGCCAAATTCTGATATTTGGACTTGGTATTGAGTTGCTATTTTTTTTTTCTTCCATCAGCTCGTGATCGTTAAAGCCGTTATAAATTTGGATCCTGTACTTTCGTATAGGTCAGTTTCCAAAACACATATTCTCTTAGTTTCTCAGCCTGCCTGCCAGCTGTCCTGTTCAGTCCTTTTGATTGTTTTCATGAAAATATAATATTAACTCTCCCTTGAATCAGCATTACGGGTATTAAGGTTACCTGAAGCGTGTTGAAGTGTTAATAACTGTCAAGTATGCAAAAAAAAAAAAAAAAGTAAGCGGTCTTTTTTTTTTTATCTTGGTTACAAAAAAGCTTTATTTCACGGTTACAGAAGCTTTATTTCACGTTATCCACCCACCTTTGGAGTAATGTTCTCATATTGACAATTCTTGGTTTCTCCACTTTTTTTTTTAGGCAGCTTTAGGTTAGAGGTAATACATTTAATCTATGGCACCACCTTAACGCCTTGTCTGTACTGTACTTACTTTCAGTGTACTTATTTTCTATATGAAATAAGATTCCCTTATTTTCTGATAATATTTTGGCCGCAAGGCTGTTTAGCTGAGGGAGAGAGTTCTCCCACTCCTCATGCTATTTTGTAGCACCTCCAAGTCACCAGTTCTTACGTTTACACTGCTGCATATCAGCAGTATCTTTATATTTCTCAGCTGAGTGACTTGCTTTCCATCCACTACGAAGCGTTGGAAATTTACTCCAGATTCCTTTTGGGAATATTTTTTCCTCAAGTCCCCCCCATCCCCCGGGTCTTTGCCTCATAGCTTTCTGGCCTGGGCTACTTAAGGACATATGTTTGCATTATCACTTTGGCCATTGAACAAGCAACAAGATATAAGTACTCCCTGAATCGGGATGAAGAGAGAGAGAGAGAGAGAAGCATTGTAAGGAGTCATGGATGAATTCGCCGTTATTCCGGCACTAGCTGTTATGTTCCTCTATGTCCGTGGGTTTTGTTACATAACGTAACGCCTGTAGTGACGCTCTCAGTGATTATAAAGGAACCATATGTGGAGGTGTCATCTCTGTGTGATATATCGCCATGTTTGTTGTATTTCTTATGGTAACACTGGATAGCGGCATAAATGACATTGCTCCCGCAAGTATACTTGTTTCTCAAATTCTGCATTACTATTATTATTATTATTATTATTATTATTATTATTATTATTATTATTATTATTAACAAACGCTCTTGTAAAACAAGCCCGGAAAGTCATGAACTTTCAAAACGAGATTATTATTATTATTATTATTATTATTATTATTATTATTATTATTATTATTATTAACAACAAACACTCACACAAAACAAGCCCAGAAGGGCATGAACTTTCAAAACAAGATATAAGAGATAAAAAAAAAGATAACACGCATTATTATTCCTAGTTTTCTCCTCCACATTTAATATTTCAAAAGACGCGCTGAATGGCATTAACATTAAGAGTTAAGGTAGATGATGCGTCGTTCAGGAGTCTGCCTGGGTCTCTACACCACGCTGTTAACCTGTCACTTTCATATCTGTAATTAACCTGTCACTTTCATATCTGCAATTCCTGTACGACGGGTAACGATAAGGTTTGGAGGTTAGCATAGCAATGATTTTTGTCATGTCACTTCTTGTTTTTATGCGGGTGATGTTATCTTCTTTGGACGTTTCATATTATTGCATATTGTGTTACATATTGTTGTAGTTTCAATACTAAACATTTTTCAGTATCTTTTGTTGCTCAGTGTGATTTATTTATTTTTTTTTACTTCCTTTTATTATAAATTTTCCCCAGGCCTCTCTCTCCATGCTAAACTAAACCCTTTTGTTTGTGGTTTTCGGTTATGATAAATGCGATGTAAAATTAAATTATTGCACGTAAACAGGAGCAAAAGTTAAAACGTATTTTAGAATTTGATATATCTCCATTGGAAGACTTGGCTACAAACCGTTGTTAATAGTAATGAAGGCTGTGTGTGTGTGTGTGTGTGTGTGTGTGAGAGAGAGAGAGAGAGAGAGAGAGAGAGAGAGAGAGAGAGAGAGAGAGATTCAGTTGTTTATTTAGTGAAAGATATCCGTCCCATGCTTATGAAGCCTGTTGGAAATTGATGTTCAAGTGTTTGTGTGTGTGTGTGTGTGTGTGAGAGAGAGAGAGAGAGAGAGAGAGAGAGAGAGAGAGAGAGAAATAAATATTTGACGCGTGCAATGTAAAACACACACGAAGCACGGCGCGGCAGGTGCCGGTAACGGTATAACGCCTTGAAGGAAACCATGACGTCACTACCATATTATCACGCTGCCTCTTCATCGTCGCCTCCCCTCGCCATTGCCTCTTAATGGCGAATCGACAGCGGATAAAGGATTTCACTCCATTCTTTAATGGTCAAACCAAAGGCGATATTCACTTAGGTTTCCGTTACTTCCCGTTTTAACGGAAGGGGCCATCGCGTAGAGAGAGGCTGTCTTAGTCTATGAGCAGCTCAGTTTTGGGAAACATCGAGTTCTCACGGGAACCAAATTGTGCGCAGGTAAGGTTTGTGTTCATTAGATGAGTTTATTTTTTAGTTTTTACGTTTTTGTTATCTTGTGGGTTTTCTTTCTCTTTTACTCTTTAGGTAACTGAAGTTTGTTTAGTCTCAGAGTTGTTCTGTATTAAGGAATTTCGAGACATTACGGGGAATGATTCTTACCCAAGTAAAGGATGCTGCATTTTTCGGTGTTTAAAATTTTTTTTTCAAGTGTGAATTTGTTTTTTTTTTTGGTTAGTTTTATATATATTCTAACTTTACTTCGTGTATTTCGTCATGCTTTCTTGTTAAATTTTAAATGTTATATAATTCTTTTTACATGATTTTATTGTGCTATTTTGTATATGCTCTCTTGTATGACTTTTTTGCCCTGAAAATTGAGCAAGCATTTTGGGATAAGGTTTCGAATTCACGTTTTTATCCACCCTGGTTGCAGCTTACCTTTGTCGACTAACTACCAGGTACTTTATTAATTGTTTAGGTCAACAGAGGACCAATGCACCCCAAAACTATGTATTGCTGGTTCTCCCACTGGATGGTCAAGTATCGTGACCGCTAGATCACTAAGTCCCATATATATATATATGTGTGTGTGTGTGTGGGTGTGTGTGTGCGGCACGCGCTTGCGTTAGTTAGTGGTGGTCTACATCAATATCCAAGGTATTCTTTGGATATTGGTCTGTATCAGAAGACAAACAAGCCCCGAAATGTTGGCGTAACATTTTTGTCCAAAATCACCAAGCAATGGTCCTTAGTGTTAGTAAATCTTCCAACACAATTTGAAGCATTCAGGCAAGGCATAAGCCGATTGAAAGGGCAATCTTCAGCTCATATAGCTCGGGTCAGACAAAAAAAAAAAAAAAAATAACAAAGAAAACTATGAGGGAAAAAAATTTTTTCTTAGGACATGGAGAGGTGTAGTATGTTGGGAAAACGAAGGAGGAGGTGAATTTCCAAAGCGGTAAAAGACGGAGCAACGATTCCAACCCGACGGTTTTGAGAACAGTGAGGACCTTACTCATTTAAAAAGAGACTTTTTACTTACTGGAATTAAAGTCTTTATTTGTAGCGAGATACCATAATGGTCTAAAACTGAAATCTTCCAGTGCTACTAGAAACCTCTTCACAACAGAAATGGTGTTTTTTTATTCTTGGAAAGCATCTTCTTCTTCTTCTTCTTCTTCTTCTTCTTCTTCTTCTTCTTCTTCTTCTTCTTCTTCTTCTTATTATTATTATTATTATTATTATTATTATTATTATTATTATTATTATTATTATTATTTGTTAAGAGAAAATAAGTAAATGGTAAAAATGTTCTATCAAACTATAATTACTCCTTTTTTCATCCCCAGTGCAACCTGTATAAAATAATGACAATCAATTTTGTATGAGAAAATAAATAAGCCTGCATTGTTCTTTCCGCACAGAAATGAAATCAGTATAAAATGATACTCGTTTTTTGCATAAAAAAAGAATTTTGAAGATTCAAGTTGTTGTACTTTCCAACTTTGCTTACCAGTCTTTCGACATTTTTTTTTTTTTTTTTACTATAGGTGACGCTCAGAAGTTGTCCTCAAGATCAAGGTTTGCAATGGCGCCGGTAACAAGTGACAGTCGCCGCTCCATCGAGCCGTTTGTAGCGGGTAAGTCCTGTCGTAGTTTTTTAGTTGTCTGCAGAAGAAAACTATTGAGGTGGCTATTTGTTTGTCCGCCCTCAGATCTTAAAAGCTACTGAGGCTAGACGGCTGCAAATTGGTATTTAGGGTTAAAGTTAGCCATGGTCGTGCGTCTGGCACCGCTATAGGTGCCAACAATACAGGCCACCACCGGGCCGTGGCTGAACGTTTCATAGGCTGCGGCTGATAGTTTCAGAAACCTCGGCGCATTTTTTTACTTGTTTAGATATGGAACCTATTTGGGTCTTCAAAAAAGCATTAAGACGCTGTACCCAGATCACATTTTTATCATCTTTTAATGGTTTTGCAAAAACTCAAAAAGACAAAGTTGCAAAGTTTGACGGTAAAATTAAAGTCGACCGTATTCGTTTAAGCAATGCTATGCGGACACGTTTGGGTTCAGTTTTGCCGCCGAAATTGGGTGTTTAGTAAAAAAAAAAAAATGAAAATCGCGCAGGCGTACTAAGAAGGTGTCAGAATTGCCACCCAATTAGCTACTGTGTACGAAGTTTGGAGGCAAGGTGTTAAAAGACGCACTTCTTTAGGGAAATAGTATAGCTCTCGTCCCTTGCCCTTGGCAGAAAATTAAATATAGTAGAAAAAAGAAAATGAAAAATATCGTATTTAATCGAATAGACAGTAAATTAAATATAGTAAATGGGTAAGGAAAAATATGCTATGTGCTTTGATATATTATAGGGAGAAAACATGGAGACATCATTATGCATAACATAAGAGTCCTCACGCGGTGCGCTGTAAGCATTACTTGAGGTTCTTTGCAGCGTTCCTTCGGCCCCCAGCTGTAACCCCTTTCATTCCTTTTGCTATATCTCCGTTCATATCCTCTTTCTTCCATCTTACTTTCCACCCTCTCCTAACAGTTGATTCGAGAACTGATCAGAAAGTTTTCGGGAGGGCTTAGGCTTAGTGAGGGGTAAACTAGTAGGATTATAAAACTGGACGAAAAATGAGAACTGTTAATTCGCTGTTTTCACCGTAAAATACTCGCTAGGGTGTGGCTGGTAGAATAAGCACTGTTTAGCCATTTAAATATTTCCCGTGACGTTAATCCCATGTTTATGGTTTTGTCTGAGATTTGTCATTTACTGTATTGTTTTCACTTTGGCTTTCCATACTGTTCTGTCACAGTGGCAGTTTGAGAGCAATAGCTCTTTTAAGTGGATGATTGGTTAAAGATTAACCCAGTCAAGTGACCGTCGACTGCTAAATGCCGTATGTCAACCATGTGTCGCGGAAGCTGGGGTTTGGGAGCGCAGTTCAAAAATCATGCCATGTCTGTTCATTTTTATTGAAAAAAATTAGGTTTTCAACGAAATATCAAAAGTCAAATGTATTTTTAATGTCAGTTTTAAACTGAAGGACATAACTTTCATTTGAGTAGGCTCTTCAAAGCCCATGTTTTATCATTACAATGAGACTTTTGTCATCACGGGAATTCCTTATTCGCTCCACCATAGCGATCTTAGTGTTTGACGGACTGGAGGCTAATTATCTATTGATCCTTTATAACTAATGAGTTAATTTCTTCCTCGGAAGTAGAGCTTGCTAAGAATCTTCCGAAGTAGAGCAGCTCTTAGCAATTCTTAGCAGATACAAAGGCAGCAACAGTAGCAGTTTCACCAGCGATCTTAAGCAGATCGCTTAGGAGCTGGGGCAAACAGACAAAGGCTGAGGCTTAGAAAAAGTTTCAATAGAAGAACGGAAATAATCTCTTGTCAACTTAGGTTAAAATCTCGCTTACATTATGGCGTCATGGGAGTCATGGTTGAAGGTAACAAAGCAGCGGGAAATTATTGAGAAGGGTTATGACAGTCCACCGTGGAAAGTATAGAAGAAGAGGCGCTTTATCTACGCCGGAGTAGATCCAACAGAAACGATACAGTGAGCGGAGGATGAAGAAATGATTTGTGAAATAATTCCAAGATTTTGAATTAAAGATCAAGAATAAGATCAACATATTCATGTTGGGAGATGATTAATTTGGTGTACATTGAAGTGTCAGAGACAAAGAAACGCTGACATATTTCTTCCACGTAAACTCTTATAAAACGAACGTCATACGACGATGGTGTCGTTCACTACGTTGAGAATAAATCGCATTTGTAAAGGCCCGTCGGATGACGAAGGTATCAGGTGGAATTTCCTGTTTTATTTCTCTTCATTTTTTTTAGCGATAGCGTTTTTAACTATTGACGGCAAGTGTGGCGGTGAACATTATTCGAACACTTGTGTGGAACTGTTCTAGACTGGGCTTGCTAAAACTGGCTGAGGCTTTTCGATACTGCGTACTAAATAAAAGAGAATGCGGTGCATGTGTACAAGTGTTTTATTTCATCGTTTATATATATATATATATATATATATATATATATATATATATATATATATATATATATATACCAACTCAAACCTCGTTTACAATGGCGACCTCATATTGACTAAGTATATACAATATTTTTATGTCATATATATGTACTAGGGCAAAATGTTTTGAGTAATATGTATACAATATAATATATATATATATATATATATATATATATATATATATATATATATATATATATATATATATATGAGAGAGAGAGAGAGAGAGAGAGAAGAGAGAGAGAGAGAGAGAGAGAGAATGAATCTGTGTGTGCGTGCTTGAGCATGCGCGCTTCTAATGTACATGCGAGATAAATTAACATTCGTGATGGAAAGCAAGTTACAATCAGTTTTAAGTAAGTATTAATTGTCTATCATAACCAAAGCAGCACAATACTTGAAGTTGCAAAACGGAGCATCCTGATGTAAGCATAATATTTATGATTTCCCTCTGAAATATCGCTTGCAGATTCCTTATGGATGGAATTTCTGTTTTGTGCTGGTTAATTGTAGTTTGATATTCTATTATCTGGCTTGCTGGCCAGTGCCAAATAAATGGGCATCTCTATTCTTTGGGTAATTACAAATGAATGGACATTTTTTCTTTGTTTAGTTGCAAATGAATGGATATCTCTATTGTTTGGCTAGTTGCAAATGAATGGACATCACTATTCTTTGGTTGGTTGCGAACGAATGGACATTTCTAGTCTTTGGCTAGTTGCAAATGAATGGAAATTTTTTTCTTTGTTTAGTTGCAAATGAATGGACGTCGCTATTCTTTGGCTCGTTCCAAATGAATGGACACCTCTATTCTTTGGTTAGTTCCAAATGAATGGACATCTCTATTCTTTGGCTAGTTCCAAATCAATGGACATCATATTCTCTGGCTAGTTGCAAATGAATGGACATTTTTTCTTTGTTTAGTTGCAAATGAATGGACACAATGAATGGACATCTATATTCTTTGGCTAGTTCCAAATGAATGGATACCTCTATTCTTTGGCTAGTTTCAAATGAATGGACATTTTTCTTTGTTTAGTTGCAAATGGATGGATATCTCTATTCTTTGGCTAGTTCCAAATGAATGGACATCTCTATTCTTTGGCTAGTTCCAGATGAATGGACATCTCTGTTCTTTGGCTAATTCCAAATCAATGGATATTTCTGTTCTTTGGCTAGTTTCAAATAAATGGACATCACTATTATTTGGCTAGTTCCAAATAAATGGACATATCTGTTCTTTGGCTAGTTGCACATGAATGGACATTTTTCTTCGTTTAGTTGCAAATGAATGGACGTCTCTATTCTTTGGCTCGTTCCAAATGAATGGGCATTTCTATTCTTTGGTTAGTTCCAAATGAATGGACATCTCTATTCTTTAGCTAGTTCCAAATCAATGGACATCATATCCTCTGGCTAGTTGCAAAGGAATGGACATTTTTTCTTTGTTTAGTTGCAAATGAATGGACACCTCTGTTCTTTGGCTAGTTTCAAATAAATGGACATCTCTATTCTTTGGCTTGTTGCAAATGAATGGACATCTCAATTCTTTGGCTGGTTGCAAATGAATGGACATTTTTCTTTGTTTAGTTGCAAATGAATGGACATCTCTCTTCTTTGCCTAATGCCAAGTCGATAGATATTTCGGTTCTCTGGCTAGTTTCAAATGAATGGACATCACTATTACTTGGCTAGTTCCAGATAAATGGACATACTTGTTCTTTGGCTAGTTTCAAATGAATGGACATCTCTTTTCTTTGGCTAGTTCCAGATTTATGGGTTGTTTCCATATAATTGGACATAATATTTTTTGGTTGGTTATGTGTGTTTGGACATTTCATTTTTCCAGGTTTCTCATGATTGGACAATCAACTTCTGGATATTCTCCATGAAAAGGCATTCCATTTGCAACTGGTTCTGTATGAATTGTCAGTCTATTCTTGGATGATTCCATACGAATATTCGCCCATGTTAAATAAGAAAATGTCATTGCCAAGTAATCCATCTTTCCCTGCTGAAAAAAAATCCTTTTTTCCAAAAAAATTTTTCGGTTATCAAGTAGGAGACTCGCCTTTTGACATACAGATCTCGACAAGGTAGTACAGCATGGATGAACGTGCACTTGGCTCATAAGCAGCACATCTGTCCGCATGACATGTTTACAATTTCTAGTTGTGTTCTCTCTTCGTTTTTGTTTTTCGGGAAACTCCTTTCACTTAAACCAGAGATTTTCTTAGGCGTATATACTGGGCATGGATTCAGGGTTTTAGATCCCACGCACAGTAAACCCACTCATACATAGTATATATATTTATGTTATATCTATCTATCTTTTTATGTACACACATATACATATATATAAATAAATAAATTTTTATAAATTATATATATAATATATACGTATATATACATATGTATGTATGTATGTATGTATGTATGTATGTATGTGGGTCTCAGTCATGCTCTTCACCGAAAATAGATACGTGGCGCTATTTCATTGTTCATAAATAATTCACGAAACTGGCCCTGGACGCGAAGTTTCACACACACACACACACACACACACACACACACACACACACACACACACACACACACACACACACACATTCACTCGATCACTATTCATTTACTCCATTTACATGAGTAATTGACTCTTACGAGGATAATGAGGTGCGAGGTCTCATAATTCAACCAAATAAAAATGTAAATCAATCATCCAGTTTGGTGGTACTAGCGACTTTGAAACGACCTCCTCAGTACAATATGTTCTACTTATCTTTGTCTCGTGTCATTAGATCTTATGAGGATCAGTTGCTCTAAGGTAATTTTTTAGCTCCGTTTTTTTGTTAGTTTGTTAGTAAAGTTGCCGAAAAACTTTCGCTCCGGTTTTTGCAAAAGTCTTACCAAAGGTGGTCCGCGTTATTGGCAAGTATCCCTTAAATTTTGGGAGGATTTTGCTATCCCCGAAATTTCTTGATCATGTTATGCAAAATGTTGACGTACCCTTCAACCCTCTAGCAAGGTGCTTTTGGAATCACTCGGCGGAGACGTTGGTAAACCTGATATTTCATCTGATTAAATCCTGCTTTTCGTAGCGTCCATTAAAGTGATGTATAATTAGAATGGTTTGCTTTTTTGGTACCATGGAAACATCCGGAGGTCTTTTGGTATTTCTGTTTTTCATGAAACCTTTAAAAATGACGGATCAGGATACAAATGTGCTCATTTCTCTTCTGATAAATGTTAATTTGGTACCGCCCAGTAACGAATGTGAAATGCTCGTCCTGACGCCGCGTTCACCTGGAGAATATCAGCAGCGAAAAAAAAGCTATAGTTTAATATCCGAAAGATGAAAGTCTTATCAGCACAACAGATGTGAGGTAGACGTGATTGCTGTGAAAGTTCTTAGTTTACGATAGTGTGACGAAACTTCAAGATTTTTATTTTGACCGTAAAATAGAACTAATTACCCTCTAGATTGGGGTGGGCTGCAATTGGAGCACAAGTAAGGATATGAAAAGAGAGAAGCGAGGGAATACTTAGTCATAATCGAAGACAAGGTAATCCCTTTAATTTTGTAATGGGCGGGATTGTTTCTGTGATGGCAATTCGTCAAATCTGTATCAGTTTCTATTAAAGTTAATCATCTGGAAGGTATTACTTTTGTTTTTTCATCAAAATCCGTCCATCAACCGAGATATTTTTTTTTATAACTAGCACGGACTGACACGGATGAGAACATTCTGTTTTATTACACTTATTGTTTATTGAATTAATATGACCAGTATCTCTGATATTAATTTTGACGCATGTTTATTTCGTAACGAAGTCCAATCGTTGTAAAACTGAAGAAATTCAACTTTCTTCATATTTGAATGGGTAGGACCTTCAAGTAAGAAGGAGGGTAAGTTTGAGATGGGAATAAGGTATGAGGCGAAGATAATTCATGAACACTGTAATGTTCAAGCGTGTAAGTTTGGCAGGGATGATAGGGAGGGGTGGAGACGTTGGGGGGGAGGGATGGGTGGAGGCGTGGGAGGGGGAGGGGGCAAACAAACGGTTGAAGAAGAGTTAGGGGGAAATGAGACTCTTATAAGGCACTCCTAAACACGGGGAATGGCGTCGAAATCTTAAAATTCCCTAAAATTAAGACTGGAATTGTGAATATGATGCAGGAAAAGTTCAAATCTGAAGGGAGAAGAAACAGAAGAAAATGAAAATAATAAGTAAATAAAAAAAAAATGGATAAGTAAAATCGTTAGCAGCTGGAGGATTCTCGAGTTACATGAAAGGAAATCGACAAAGATTTTTCTCAATGTAAACCTTATGGGACGGACAACCTAGTAAGGATAAAGGAATATGGAATCATGGAGAGAGTTCCATAGCTCTAACTCATTACTAACTGAGCATAATAAAGTGAAGAATTAATTGGTTGTATTAGATGTAAATGTATTAGATGTAAATGTAGATGACAGAAGTAATGGCGCGCTTAGTTTCTTAACAGTTTAGAACGACATTAGCATGTTTCTGTGACGTGACGTAGAAAATAGTGTTCTGACTCGAAATAAAAGATTTTAATCATCAAACTGTTTTAGGTATTGCATATGGATGCCATTTGATCTCCCAGACAAAGACGGTCTTTGGACTAAGAAGACAAGGTATAGGTGAAGAACGTGGGTTAATCACGGGGAATTTGATTTTGCATTATTATTTAAAGATTTCGAGGAAAGCTGTTCTAACAGAGAGTGACTTGAGAGAGTGGGAGACAACTGTCATGTCATTAGGGCGAAAGAGATAACTAGTTTAATGATTAATATATATATATATATATATATATATATATATATATATATATATATATATATGTATATATATGTATATATGTATGTATGTATGTATATATACGCATATATATATATATATATATATATATATATATATATATATATATATATATATATATATATATATATAGATAGAGAGAGAGAGAGAGAGAGAGAGAGAGAGAGAGAGAGAGAGAGAGAGAGAGAGAGTTAAACTTAATTTTAGTGAATAATCAACGCGTTGTCAGCCAAACTCATCACTATATTTTACGAGTTACTTTTTCTAATGAACACCATGGGGCTTGTTCCATATAAATAGGTTCATCTTCTTAATAATAATAATGATGATAATAATAATAATAATAATAATAATAATAATAATAATAATAATAATAATAAACCCATAGTAGCACGAGTCTTGAGACAGAGAAACCAATCCACAGTTATGTATATGTGCACACTGTTTATTTAAAGATAAATCTGCACAGAAAGCTTTCGGGAATCGAACAGTTTCCCGAAAGCTTTCTGTACAGATTTATCTTTACATATATGTACACATACATAACTGTAGACCTATTTCTCCAATAAGAATGATAATGATAATAATGTAAGTTAATGATAATGGTGTGAGTTCAACGCCAGGTCAAGTCAGTCTATGGCAAATTAATTCAAGCTCATGGCGTTTACATGATTACAACTGACGTGGAGAACACCTGCTGCCGACCACAGTAATGTGTCTTGACGTAAATTTGAGCAAAGCGCCCACCCGCTCGTCCCAATCCTCGCGGGGCGCCGTGGAGTCAACATCAGGAGTTTTCGAAGAGACTCGGGAGAATTCCAGATTCCTTGATACTACCAGTAAAAGACTGGAAGTAAGTACTTATTTTAAAGGAGAATGTTTGCAGTTGGCGCAAGTTGAGTTTTGTTAGGTTGTCTTCTGCGAGACGAATGACAAGTATGGATAATTCTGTTAGTGTACTGAGGGTTATAATATATATATATATATATATATATATATATATATATATATATATATATATATATATATATATATATATATATATATATATATATATATATATATATATATGCGCTGAATTTTTATCGATGCACTGAGATATATACAGTATATTAGAAGGCTAATTAAAAAGTAGATATAGATTATGTAATTTATTGTATTTGCGAAATGTCCTGCCTAAGTTATCCATGTGTTGATACGGCCGCTAAAACACACAAGGTTATTCATCGTGAAGCAAGGGCCGGGAACCGCACTCAGTTCAGCAACTTCCAAGACGTTTAAATGTCACGAAACACCTGATTACACGCTACACAATAAATATCTTACGTATGCATTTAGATTTAACTATGTCAGTATATGCAATACGTATAACAGTTAGCAAGTTGCATACCTTGGAAAACAAATGTACATAAACCAACAGTCAAAACTGATGTCCACGTACATAAACTCCCCTGAAAGGGGACGAACACTTCTTATTACAAATTTAAATATGCAAGGCATGAATAACATGTATAATATTTAGAAGCTTGGTGCTAGGCGAATGTAAGGAGTGATGGTAATTGGAAGGCATTTAATATGGCATAGCATTATCCCCACGAATGATCTCGGACTGACAGAAAAAACTCCCTCAGAGTTTGACAGAGCCACCGATATCGACGAAGGCGTACCTGTAGAGAGACTGCGATGAAGGACAGTTCCTCCCTGGGCGGTGTTAAACTGTAGGCATTACTTAAGGGTCTTTGCAGCGTTCCTTCGGCCACTAGCTGTAACTCCTTTCATTCCTTTTACTGTACCTCCGTCCATGTTTTCTTTCTTCCACCATGCTGTGCACCCTCTCCAAACAATTATTTCATAGTGCAACTGCGAGGTTTTCCTCCTGTTACACCTTTCGAACCTACCTACTCTCAATTTCCTTTCCAGCGCTGAATGACCTCATATGTCCCAGGGCTTGGCCTAAACACTACGTTCCATTCCGTTAAAGGAAGCTTACACGATGAAAGGACTCGTCACTTCAAGTGGCTTGTTGTATGGCCTTTAGGATAAATTGGAGCTCAGAGTGTAAGAGGGTTACAAGACCCTTCATGATCAAATGCTCCTTCGTAACTGACTGACGTCACCGCCAACCTTGGGAAGAAAGCAAATTCATTAGTGGCTGGTTCGGTCAAAACCAGAATGGCTGCTGGAAGCAGTGAGCTTTTAACAAAAAAAAAGGGGCTGGTTAAATATCTTAAAACTAAGCGGACTGTCTTCCAGTGACCATGCTAATCAAACAAATCTATATATGCCATAAAATACAAATCCATAAGGAATTTCTGTACAATACATGTATGTATGTATGTATGTATGTATGTATGTATGGAAGTGACCACCGAAGCTGTAGGAGTGAATGTTAAAAGATCGGAGGGAAAGGCACATAGAGAACCAGGATGTGTATGGTTCGTTTGGATGAGGTAAAGGTTCCAAGCGTGTGAGTGAGAGGGATAATCGTTCCTTTGTGACGGTAAAAGTGATAGATAACATTATCTAGTATACAAGGGAAGAAATGTTGCAAGGTTTTAATTCAAAAAAGTACCGTACGTGCAGAGCAATTATTAGAGGAATAATATAACGGTTTATATAAGAAAGCAACTGTTTGGCTCTTGCTTAGGAAATAGCTGTGAGGGTTAATTGAAACTAAAGATAATTGAAAAAGCTTCAAAAGCAGACATGCACACAATGACAGAGATGATGATGTATCGCATATAAAATAGTTTAGCGAGAAGGAGAAGTTTTTATGATGAAATCAAAGCCTCTGTGGTTGTCTGATGAAAGAAGTCGAGTAAAACTAGTAGTAGATGTAAGTTTGTGGATCATGAAAAGGGGTCACGAATGGAGAGTGAACTAGTTAAAGTTTGCAGTTGATAGCTGATGAGCGTGAAAATAAGCTGCAAGGAATGGTGGAAGAGTTCGAAAGTGTTTTTTAGACCAGGCAGGTGTTAGCAAGGTGCTATGAGGGTAAACTGAAGTCAGAAAGTTGGGTGATGTTTAAAGTATTTGATTCATGTATATTTTCAGCTTAATCGTAATAAATTAAAAATACATAAGAGCAGAGAAAGGTGACTCTTAGAGCAGATGGAAGAAGGGAAAACATTAAGATCTTTACTAAATTTATGGGAGCAGAGTTGAGGCGTTCGAAGGATTTGTTGAGCCAACTCTCCTTAATGGAAATGAATTTTGAATATTAAATAAAGATTTAGCTGATGAGATGAACACTGTGCATAGCACATGTGAAACAAAAAGGGTTACAAGGATGTGATGAAGATGAGGCAAAAACGTTTACCTGGAGCTAATAGAAGGCTTAGAGTGTTTTTGGTGATCTGGTCATGTGGAGAGAATAGAAAACTCTATTTTGATGAATTAGTAGATTAAAGCATAGTTTGTTTAGGAATGCTGACATATACTTCTGTGAATCTTCTATCTTAATATGAGAACCAGTTGGTGTTGTGAAATGTTATCTCGAGACTGATGTATATTTAGGTATATTTTTGTTTAAATGATAATTAAGTTTCTTTTAAGTTTTCTAGAACTTTAAAAATTCTGTTTTAATTCCAGCGAACAGCATGGGCTACAATCAGAAAGTTGAAGGCCTGGACACCGTCCTAGTGACGGGAGGGGCGGGTTTCGTTGGGTCTCACACCATCGTAGAACTGCTGAAGGTAAGAGAGGAATAAAAATTTGCATGAATGACGGGTGGAATCTTTAGAGACGTTGAGAATGCGATATAGAAAACGTTCAGATTTTCATAGAAAACGAGTGGCGCCTGTATAACGAGATTAAAGGAAAACTAAAGTGGGGCACTGATGTTGATTTTAGTGACGTTTACGTATTGATGAAAGAGAGAAACCACAGTCACGTTTGTCTTGCTTTGTCAGAGAGAAATTTCTTTAATATGTATCCAATTATAATTAGTCTCCATACGCTTCTTCAATACGCTAACTAAGTTTAATTATACGAAAGCGGAAATTTTCGTTTATCAAATAAGTAAGAAGTCGGCCACAGTAGGCTAATCGAATCGAGGCGAGAAGGCCATTCAGCAACATTATGCAAACTTTTTTTGGGATTTCGTATCCCACGTTCCCATTTCCATTTGGTCCAGTGCATTTGCATATTCATATTTCAAGCCTTTCACAAGTGATGCCTGTTGGCGTACACTTGCGCATAAGAAAATGCTTCAGGTCAGTTTAATTATTAGTTAATATGACGCAGGAAACTGCGACAACTAAGGTAATTAACTTTAGAAATATGAAGCGTAAATTTTTATGAAGAGGCGTATCGTATTTGGTAATCTGTATGGTGATTACTATTTTCGACCTACGGATGATTTTCGTCTTCTCTTCTTCTACAAAAGCTTAATAGGACGAGCAGTCTAATGCCCCTATGTACTCCAGGACTCTCATAGTACTTAAAGGTCTGTAAGTCGGTACCCTAACTTTGTTTTCTTCTTTGATTTTGAAAGAGCGTTAAGTTTCGTTTTCCATTTAAAAGGCAATTAAAGATGATCGAGTCAAGTTTTCTTCAACGGCTGGCGCTCATCGTGTCATAATCCCGTGAAGATGAGATCGTAGGTACTAAAGTTTACAGAGCAGGTTACTTGGTCTTTTCCTCATCATTAGGGTATATCGTATATCTTGATCGTATGCTTTGTAAGGACTGGGGAATGAGCGACATAATGGCTGGGTGTTAACTGGTTTATTGGTTGTTCCTTACTGAGATAAATGTACAGAATCTTGGAAGATGTTATTGACGCGTGCGAGCGGTAATGTAGCGTCTACACACAGACAGGTAAAACGGACATAAAGGTTCAGACATCTGTGTTTGTCGGCAGACAAACAGATGGCGATATCAAGAGACATGATTAACATACGGTGATGAAACATACATCAGTGGAAGGGTCAGGAAATTCTACATATGGCCAATTGCATGAGATTCAAGACACATTAATGGATACAATGCAATAGCATAATAAATGTGAAATGAGAGACCTTTTGGCGTCTTCAAAACAGAAACATACACACAGTTTGATACAGAAGATTCGTTGGAACATTATGAGTACATGATTAGAATGTTTGCATGGCAATGCAAGTAGTGGTGATTGTACATACGTTAAGACAACAATGCTTAGGGAGAAACAGACGGAAATATTGTATGGTTGAAATCGCGTTCCTGTAGAGAAAGAAAACGAGACGCCCTCCTTTTGTCCTGTCGACTCCGATGATGACGATCGACGAACACACGAACACACACGTGTTTGGAAGAGACAGCGTCGGGGCTCTTACACTGTCACCACGTCCTTGGCCCCGTAGGAAGGTATAGCGTTTACAGTACCGTGTGCTGATCTATGTAGGAAGTAATGAAGGGTTTTTGTAGCTGTTTTCATTCTTGTCTTTTGGCATTTTGTTACTTGGCTGTCCAACTTCTTTCATTTTATTTTTTTTTACTTCACATCTTAAAAAAAATCCTACACGAGTCCAGTCAGAGTGTACATCTCATTCAGGGGTCCGTTAAACTATTGTATGATAATAATAATAATAATAAATAATAATAATAATAATAATAATAATAATAATAATAATAATACTATTGTTTCTGAAAGAATTCAGCTTTCTTGAATTGACTAGTGAGGTTGCTGTAGTGATATCGCTTATGAGGAAAAATCTGTCGACGCTGCTTTTAACGACCAGCATTTTAAATGTAAATTACTTAAAACCTTAGTTCCTGTCATTGATACATCTTTTATCGAGAGATAAATTGTATCTCCAAAACAGAGTGCCTTAAGAGATAAGCACCGTATATCAGTTTAGATAAAAGTTTCGTTCGTGGGAGATTGGCTGGTGTATTGGATATTGGGGCGATTTGGTGTACACCTGCGCAGAGTGAACTTCAATTTATTTGTTTGATTATTTGTGCATTGAAGCCTACTGATGTTGAGCCAGTTCCTCCAACAAGTTAACCATCTCTAGATAGTCGCTTGATTAGTATCCATGCCTTGTTATATCAAAATCAGTTCATCCATTTCGCTGGTTTAAATGATTCTCGACCACATATGTAGTTCAGCGCCGTTTTTTGAAGTATGCTGTTGTGCGTATACCACATAATATACGTATATATATCACGTAAGTTTACGCTTATGCATTGCACACTTGCATTGAGGCGTTCCTGCATTTTCAAGCGCGAAGGCATGATTATAGACGGGTGATTTCAAATTAATTGCGCCTTTGGGGGTCAATTCGTACCCAAATGGTTCGAAATGTATATGGTAGCCAAAAGCAAAATTGACCAAGATTCGAGTTCGGGTACAGAAAAAAAACCTACATTGGCAGAAGAGAATAAATTTGATTATATGATTTATTTTTTACATATCCCTGGCGAAATCACAAGATTATTTAGTATTGAAGAGTTTTAAATGACCGTAGAATGATTGGATATTAAGTCAGAGACTAAATGTATAAAATAATTAAGAAGCCAAAAGGCATAATAATGTATCTCGGAAATTAAGGTTCATTAAGGGATTTAACTATGAGGTATTTAAAGGTTAAAGACTGAACACATCTGGGAAAAGTGTTGTAGAAGTTCTGGTTCAGGTGAATTAGATTAATCAGTGTAATAATGTGGTTTGAACGTGTAGAGAGAATGGAGGAGGAGAAACCGGGAAAAAATATCTTGTGTAAATCTGGCATCTTGGAGCTACGAGGATGGAAATAACCCCGATTTACGATTCTTGATTTTTTTTTTAGTATATAATTATACAGCTCATTTAATATGATAGTATTTAATTATAAGCATGCCATGTGCATAATTTAGTCTTCGTAATCGTAGGCAGGTAAACATATGTCATGTTCATGATAACAAATTGCTGACATAAAGACATTTGGTTTGCATCTTTAATAAAATGAGAAAGAAATTCAGTGAATTTCATCTGTAAAACATCCAGGGACATATAGTGCTGAAAAAGATAATTGATTACTGAGAAATATTTACAATATATATCTATCTGTCCATCTGTCTATATATATATATATATATATATATATATATATATATATATATATATATATATATATATATATATATATATATATATATACATATACATATATATATATATATATATACATATAACTCTTTTCAGTACTTTTTTGATATGCATTTTCACATTACATTACAAATGACAGACAACTGTCCTAATGATTGAGAGTGTCAAACGGAGACTTGCAAGAAGCTTGACGATGCGAGACTTGCCTGCAGAATTAAGTTAACACAGTATGCTACATCTTCAATAAATTTCTCTTCAACACCCACTCATAATTTTATTCCCTCGACAGGTCGGTTACGAGGTGGTCGTCGTGGACAACTTCGTGAATTCTATTCCACCACAGAATGGGTCGAAACTGCCCCCAGTTCTCGAGAGAGTCCAGAAGATTACTGGCAAAACTCTACACTTCCATGAACTCGACCTACTGACCGCGAGGCACTCCGCAAGCTGTTTAAAGTGGTTAGTATGAATATTGTATGTATATATATATATATATATATATATATATATATATATATATATATATATATATATATATATATATATATATATATATATATATATATATATACTTTCTTAGCACACCCTTTCCTCTCAGAGCGGAAGGCCTCTGCAGGTAGTAACCTTCAGGTTCTTCTTGTTAAAGGGAGGTTGCTATGTCCCATGATCTTGTCAACCCGGGCTGTGCCCTCTCATAGTTAACCAAACTCTGGGTCTACAAATGATTTTTCGTTTTTTAAGGGAAATTGGTTCAGTGACTTTTTAGATGCGAAACTTATCAACAAAACTGAACGGTGAAAGAAGACCGAACGGTAAACATTTTGAATTTGTACACTAATGCCGATTGTCATTCAATTGTTATTTGACTGCGAACCCTGTAAGAAGGCATCCTTATGAAGGAAAGAAAATTGCATGCACCCTATTCCCCATGAATTATGGCAGATTGTCATAGTCCCCGCTTTTTTAATGTTAAATATATTGTCGTGGTGCCTTAACCCACAGCTTAGTCCAGGTCCTTATGTTTGTGGATCTCTTGCTTCTGTTCTTTAATAAATAACTAAGATCATTAATTCCCCTTCCTTTCTCACACTCATCCCTTGTCAGGTTTGTTCCCCATTCACAGTTTCAACATAAACATCCTCCGTTATCACACAAATTGTCGCTTCACATGCCACACATTAAAATGATATAAATTGTATAATTTTCTCCTTCTTTGATTACTTCTGCTTCTTCCAGCACAAGATAGGAGCTGTGATCCATTTTGCTGCTTTAAAAGCCGTCGGAGAATCGGTCAAGCGTCCACTCGACTACTATTTCAACAACATAACTGGAACAGTCACATTGCTGCAGGTTAGTTTACCCGTTTGTTGTCGTATTGTTAGACCTTCATTGTTTCGGTTGATTTGCTACTTGAAACTGAAGAATTTTCGTTTGAATGAGATTTAAAAAGGTTACTGGCAAATCCATGGACGTAACTATATTCAGAATATCAACATTCGATCAAACCTGTGGCTGTCATCGCTATCATAGATTTAATATTCTATAAATATCTCCAATAAGATCTGAGAACGAAGGCTTTTCCATAGAATTACTTTGATGTTGGTATTGTCTTTATGCTTCTATGGCAATAACATGTACTTGATATGTAAGAATAAAGTTCAGGTTTAAAAATATTAGATATAATTTTATGACTACCTTTTGAATATGGCATTGAGAAATTATCTGCCTTGTGCATTCACTGGCTAATTTTAAGAGTTATATATTGGCTTTGTTTTAGGGGAGCTTTGTTACATCGGATAAAATAAAAAATATTAAAAAACGAAAGCCTTTCATAACTTAAATCATGACAATATTCCTTTAGTATCATGTCTTTTTTACCTCTCACTTGTTTTACAATTGGTATAGTTGCTGAAGACTTCTGTACTTTCAACTTATTGTGATTTAATGCATCAGTTCTTGCATGTATAGCGCTGTAATTTTCAAATGTCCTTGTGATAAGACTTACCTTGATACCCATTTTACAATCGGTATCTTACAAATCTCCACTGGATTGTATTACAATAATGTGATAACTTCTTACAATCTGTCGTAGGTGATGGGCGAAGTCGGACTGAAGCGCCTAGTTTTCTCGTCCTCATCGACCGTGTACGGATCAGCCAAGTATTTTCCCACTGATGAAGAGCACACCACTGGCGTGGGAGTCACGAATCCCTATGGGAGAACTAAGTACGTTTGTGAGGAGATCATGAAAGACCTCGCAAAAACTGCAAAGGTAAACGGAAGGCAAGAGCAAGGTGCCTTGTCATAGGTTATAGTGTCCTCCTAATTTTTGTAGACTGATAATTTTTAGTTAGGAATATTTCCTTTTAGTTCTATCAGTTTAGAACTCATAGGAAACTAGGAATCTTTTGGAAGATGTTTCTTTTAGTATTAGAAATATTTCCTTTTAGTTCTATTAGTTTAGAACTCATAGGAAACTAGGAATCTTTTGGAAGATGTTTCTTTTAGCAATTGTTGTTATAAATGTGATACTTTGTTCACAGACATTTGCATTATTTGTATTGTTAAAAATATTTATATATAATTAAATACATGAAAAGTTTACACTAGTGCAAATATAGTATTGCAAAACCAACTGGACTTTATATTCATTTTATTATCATATTAAAACCCTTGTTTCATCAGAATGGGCGAATGGAAATAAGCTGCTTGTCCAGGTTGTCCAAAAGATACCTCTTTTGAAAAGTGCATCATTGT
Organism: Macrobrachium rosenbergii; assembly: GCF_040412425.1. Taxonomy (NCBI): domain Eukaryota; kingdom Metazoa; phylum Arthropoda; class Malacostraca; order Decapoda; family Palaemonidae; genus Macrobrachium; species Macrobrachium rosenbergii. The sequence continues at coordinate 48,039,332 of NC_089755.1, read as the reverse complement.
CAACAATTACTGTGTTTAGATGACCCCAAAAGTGATAATATTTATGTTACTTTATTTAGGACTGGCAGATAGTTCTCCTTCGGTATTTCAATCCCGTGGGAGCCCACGAGTCAGGGATGATTGGTGAGGATCCTTTGGGCATTCCTGTCAACCTGATGCCTTACATTGCCCAGTGTGCAGTCGGCAGGAGGGAAAGGGTTGATGTCTTCGGAGGGGACTGGGAGACACGTGACGGAACATGTAAGAATTAACGTATAGTTTTTTTGTAGGAGTTTATCTATATTTCATTCATGTTATGCGTACAAAACATACAGCCATCATTAAGTCACAGTTTTACTTATTCTTGAATTTTACTCATTCTTAGATTTTACTACACCAGTATGATGACTATATAAAATCGGATCTAAAATGAGTAGAGTATGAGTCAACATTCACTGCATCAAGCTAAAAAAAAAAAAATTAAAATACTTGAAATTCCATCACAGGCATTTACAGAAAGTTAAAAAATACGATATGAAATTCCATCACAGGTATTCGTGACTTCATGCACGTTATGGACTTAGCCGAAGGACACAATGCTGCCCTCGGCAAGCTCTTCGATGCAAATTTCTCCGGAGCCAAGGCTTACAACCTGGGTAGAGGTCAGGGAGTAACTGTCTTGGAAATGATAGCAGCTTTCAGCAGGTAACTTTTTATGGGAAATTATTAAGTTGTATTTTTGTGTCTCTGTACAGAGTATTGAGTTAGTTTTTAAGGAAATTTCTCCTAAAAATACCTTAATCGCTTTCTCACTAGATTATCCATAGCTGTGCAATCATATATTGTGCTTTAATATTTTTGGGCATCTAAAGAGGTGAAGATATCTTTAGCCTTTAAAGTTTTGCCCAGTTGTCCTCACGAAATTATTTTATAGTTACAACTAATTAATATGTTTTTTTTATCGCTTGTTCTACTTTGATTATTCTGCGGTTCCTAAGCAGTCTTTGTATACCAATCTTCTTGATTTTTAAAGAAGGGTACTTATAGTATGACTCACAAATGTAGTCTTGCACTCTTTATCATCCATCTACCTAGGGCATGTGGGAAAGACATCCCTTACCAAATAGTTGGAAGGCGAAACGGCGATGTCCAGCAGACAACTTCGTCAGGAAAACTTGCAGAGAAAGAACTTGGATGGAAAGCTCGTCGCACAGTGGACAACATGTGTTTGTATAACTTTATATACAGTATTTTTAATTATTAAAACGATCGAAACAGCATCAGCTGCATAGTCAAAATTTATTTCTTCTCTCTTGTTGTCTCTCTGGTGGCCTTCCTAGCCAATTGCATCCTTCGTAGTTCCCACCAACTTTTGTATTTGCAACATGAACAAGAAATCGCTTATATCTTTCTATATGAAGTTCATCTTTTATTTCTTGACACTTTATTTGTTGGGGCACAGTACTCTTTGATATTCAGATTGCATTGCTCTGATTTAAATCTTGCGAATGGTAAGGTACTTGTGATTAATGATGTTTTCACTTCCTGCTAGTCAATCATTGCCCCTTCTGCATTTGGTGCTAAGACTACGCCCACTCCTCTACTATTTCCGTCTGCTTTCCTTGAACAGTTATGCATATTGCCCCATCTATTTTCTTTTCCAATTCATTTGCACCGTGATTCACAAACAGACAAGATGTCCAGTCCATATCTCTTGAATTCATCATCTACTATTTGACTCCCTAATTTGATTTAAGGTTCTTATGTTCCAGTGTCCTATTTTCAGCACCATCATATGCCTGTGACTAAAGGCTATGTCTAAACACACTGGAGGATAGGTAGTTCTTTTAGTTAACAGGTTTTAGCTGACTAAAGCTAATGACCCCTGCTGTTGCATATTAGTTTTTAACCAAGGTTATTTACCAGGCATTGCATTCAGGGTTGAAGCTAAAGAGGCAAAACACTGAGTGCCTTAATCCTATCAAATAACAATGTAAATAGTGCTATAAGATATCAATTGATTAAGCTTAACTTTCGCAAGTTTCTCTTTAAAGAGAACCTGATTCGAAGTTAAATCTGATCTGCTATATCACTAATACAGAATTTATCATAAAATGTTTCTGATAAATTCCGATAAGTAATTACCATACTAAACATGACTACTCTTGTGAACAGTAATGCAGTGATGTAATTTAAATGAAGAAATACGACCTTGGTCTGAGCTTTGGGAAGGTACTTGATATGGCTGTGGTCAGAACTTACTGTCTCAACCCTCTCTTATAGATGGCTTGCAAGATGCAGTGGTCATTACTTTAAGCCTACGGTGCAATATTGCAGGGGTAGTATTTATTTTCAGTATACATATTTATGTGTAAATGCTTTCTCCCCTAGAAGCTGACTGGACTCAATCCTAGACTCACATTCACACGATACGAAACGTGTCGACCAAAAACTCATTGCACTTACATAAACATTATTATTGAGGGATTTCTAATAATGATTTCTTTTCTTTTTTAACAGGTGCTGATACCTGGAGATGGCAAAGCAACAATCCTAATGGATATCGGACCTAAGCTTACTCGTGAGGACATTCCATTTACTCAGAAGAACCTGAATAAAACCAGAGCACAAGGTTACCCATTCAAAGCTGCTTAATGCAAGGCTGTTTGTAGTGTGGGTTTTACGAGTTTAAACCCAACCCCCCAACACTCCCATTTGGGAAGAATGAAAAACGTTTAATATGGCACAAATAACAATAAATGCAACTCTTGATCTTAATTATGACCTTTTAGTAATGTTTTGAGATCGAAAAATATTAGAAAAACTATGAGCAATGTTTTGAGATCGAAAAATATTAGAAAAACTATGAGCAATGTTTTGAGATCGAAAAGTATTAGAAAATGTTAGAAAGTTCCAGAATATAAAATTAAGAACAAATTAAGTCTCTCATAGATCTGAGAGTATTTGATCAGAGTACTTAAATGTAAGTTGGTTATAGATAGTTACTGAAATGAATGGAAGTTCTTAAAACGATGTACAGTAATATAATGTCCATTCATCTCTGCTCGAGGTCTGCTATATTGCTGTTATATTTATTTATATCACAAAAATGACTCAATTGCATAATATTTTTCAAGCCTCCTCCTGTTAACAATCCGACACAGACCACTGGCAATGATGTAACAATAAAATGATCCTTGTAAACTCAGGATACAATAAAATATGTTGTCATGAGAACAAGCCTTTTTACCTGATATGAATTTTTATTCATTATTTTTTCGTGCTAACAACTAGCAGTTGAGATTGTTACAGCATGTGATGTTAAATTAAGGGACATTTTGAAAGTTCTTAGCTTTGAGAAGAATGAATTTATAGATTGCAGTATGTTATAAAATGTCTGAGATACCAGAATCAGGAAATTGCAGACAGAACTTCTTTTTGTAAAGGGTTTTAGTGAGACTGCATTGTCAGAAAAATTATTCAGTAAAGTACTTAAGAAGGCTTATGAAAGCGGGTGAAGATGGCTTGGACATGTCATTTTCACAAACCTTGGGAGATGACTGTGATAGTTTCAGGTGGGCTTCTGTGGATGCCAGAAGAGTTGGAAGACTCAGACCTACTTGGATGAGAGCTATGAGAAGGGAGGATGCAGATTTGTGTAAGGCGTAAGAGGCAGAATTTCACAGATGCCCTTAGGGGCATGGGTGTTCAAGGTGATGATGAAGTATCTATTAAGCAAGTTTGTCACATTTCAGTTTTTGATTCTTGCATTACAGAGGATGTTGCAGATCTTTTGTAGCAAAGAAGAGTTTTTTCACATGTGGCACTTTGTCACCAGCACAAACACAGCCTACTATGTTTGTCTGAGAATGAAAATTAGAAGTCCTCCAGATCCCACTCTTCTTTTGGTAGGTAGGATAACGAAACAGATGAGGTTCGGTTGGGCCAGGTATTTTTCTCTCGTTCGGCTTTATCCTTTTAATTTTGGTGCTTTATGTGTGAATCTGTACGGGGAGGGGTGAGAAGCCCTCTTTGTCTGTAAGATAGTGAGGCCTGGGTGAATTTAGGTTAGGGTGTAACCATTTAAAATGATGTCTCATAGAGGATGGTATAGGGAAGAGAGATGTGAAATCCCTGGACAAGTGGGAGTTGCCTTTGAGGTGAGGTTAGATTGGGATGTATCCTTTTCAAGTTGCATTTTACTTTTTTCTTTTTAAGAGATATTACTTTTAAAACAGCACTGTAATTAGATACAGTGCAAATAACTTTTACCACGCATTTCAGTCTATTCTATGACATTTTTCCTCTACAAAATCATTGCAGTGTATAGTTATAGATATTACAATTTTTTTGATATCTTGCCATATTATGGAGAGTCAGAAGTGCATTCAGCCTGAAGATGTGCCTTCTAGCTATCTTTTTCAAAATTACTCTACCATAATTGCAATCAACCAACAAAAATTTTCTTAAATGCTTTATTGTCTAACAAAAGGTATGATTCCTTTTCAGTTTTGTCCACTAGGTGGTGCTAGTTTTGCAGTTTTAGGGTGTATTAGTCCCAGTGCATCAGATGATTTTCATAGTTTAAAGAATCTCTTAGGTAGAAGGCTGTGTTTTTTTTTATTTTTTTTGGTTGTGTGGTGTCAGTGCTGTTACTGAAATGTCCTTGTTGTGGCAAGTCTATGATCAGGATAAGAGTTTGGATTTGGAAGTGTAAAGGTTCCCATAACAGCAAATATCCAGAAAGTAAGTAATTTCAAATGTCATATGGTTTTTCTGATAGTTGTTGACGTGGCTGTATCGAATTTGACATTTGTTTGTCTCAAATGTTTGGTTAACCCATTACAACACACCCTGTGCCTCAAGCTGGTTGGTGACCACATGGGAAACCATAGTTATAGGGTCAGTTTAGGTTAAGGATTGTTTAAAGGTCAACCATATCCTTTCAGGATAATCGTGAAGAGTACAACAAATTACCAAAATTAGGCTAGCATGGGAGTCCAGTGTCCCTTCCAGTAAAGTAGGATGCAACTCCTCAGGTTAGGTTAGGATTCATCTCTGTCTGTCATTAGGTTTTGTTTCCCAACCCAAAATCCATGTGTCCTCCATTATTGTTGGACATATAAAGCAGGTTTTTTTAGTTAAATTATTTCAGTTCTATTTGCAATGAGACATGAAGCATAGGTAAGGCATGCTCCTCATGAGACACAAGTGCATTCCACTAAGGCTTTTGATGATGATAACTGTCCGACCGCCACAAACGAAAATACCTTAGTTTTCAACTGTGGTCCTTTACAACTGTTAGTGCAGTATGGATGGGGGAAAATTCCATGAGTAGTTTGCCCAACAATAATGGTATAAAAAAAACCCCACAAACAGTAATAGTCAGAAAAATTTTGGCATCATATTTTAAGGCAAAATGTGTGCCTTCCTACAACAGTCTAAAATGTGAGCTCTAAATTCGAGAGGCCATTCATGATAAAGGTGATAAATATTATATTTTGGAATGGAGTATAAAATTTAGTCACAATGACCTATGAGGTCATTCAGTGCTGTAAGGGAAACTTACAGTTAAGAGATTTTAAGAGTGTAACAGGGGACAACCTTTCAGTTGCACTATTAAACACTTGTTAGGAGAGGGTGGAAAGCAAAATGGGAGAAAGGACTTGCAGCTAAGGGCTGAAGGGACTCTGCAGAGAATGTTATGTTTTGGCAGGGTACACGGCAAAATACTGTCTCCCGCTGACCTACTGTGGCAGTATTGAGAAGGAGTGTTTAAAAAAAAATGAGACTAAAGTTTGTGTTGGTAACAATGTAGTGAAGGAATGTACTGATAACATATTAACTGTATAAGACTGTGGGCGTAAAATACTCAATTTTGGGTGAATTATAGTTGTAAATGCTAACCATGGATACAAGTGTTCTCTTGAATCGTAAGTCAGAGAGAGAAAGAAACGATAAATCAAACTGAGCAGTCTTTTGATATTAACATGTGTACAGTAACTTAGAATTATTTGCTTTATTCATTGCTTTTAAAAATTTGAATATACATTTTAGAAAATGCCAAATGCTAGGACCTATGAGGTCATTTAGCCCTGACAATAACGTTGAAATAATTTTTAGTAGTGGGTGAAAAGTAAGATTAAAGAAATGAACAGAAGTATAATAAAAGGAATGAAAGGAGTTGCAGGTAAGGGCCAAAGGAATGTTGCAAAACCCTTAAGTGATGTCTATAGTGCACCGGGTGAGTTGCACTAATGGCACACCCCCCACTGGGATTCATTGCTAGATGATAACTTATAAATGAGTGATTATAATGAGTATATGGGCCAATTGATGCAAGATATTAAGATTTAGGTTGAAAAAACGACTGCTCTTGCAGTGTTGTATTTGACACTTGGAATATATAGAACAATTCAATAAATGCAGTTACAAATATGTGTAAAAGCAGATTGACCAAACCTATTCACAGGGATAAACATTAGCTGACATCCTAAGTTGAGTCATCACTGGTCAAGCCAAATGTAATGAAACTTCTGGCTAAATTGCAAATAATAATCATAAAATGATCCATTTTAGCGATACTACCGTGCAGTTTCATACTTTTTGAAATTCGTAATAATGTTACTTGAGACATTTATTGAAGTACTATAAAGCCAAAATTTATAGTAAATTTAACTGGTAATAATATCCTTTGCACAATATGAGGTTTCCTTCAGTTTTGCTTAATATATGCATAATTTCGTCGAAGTAGCATAATTTATGGGTTATATAAAACATTCTAATTTATTTTGTTTAAATTTAGTTCCAGCTTAATTTGAAAAATATCGAAAAAATAATAATTAGCAACTTATGGCAAGGCAGTACAAAAGAATAACTACTGTTATAAGTTTTAATTTATCATAAATTTTTAAAATTATCTATACACATAAGAATAATAATTTAAAGAATATTTAATATTTTTTGCAAATAAGATGAATTTTGATAAATAAATCGAAATCCTAAAGGATTATTTCTCTATCCTGTCTGGTAAAACCGTTGGCAGAAGAATCTTAAAATTGATATCATTATAAAAGTAAAACACAAAATCACGGTAACGAATCGTCGAGTAGACAATAAAGTAGCTTTGGAGTGAATATAAATAAATTCATATAGGTATTTATTACAGTCTGATAAATTCACATGCTTTCTTTTCATCGTAAAGAATAATGAAGACAGTGTTGAATTGTACTTCTGTGTCAGTTTGAGGTAGTTGTCCAAAACCGACGTAGAGATATAATTAGAACACAGCATAATTATCACGAATCGATGCAGTAATCTTAGAATGAATAAAAAATCATCTATTTATATAAGATTTAATGATAAAAAATAATTCATTTTCCATTTGTCATAAAATTAATGACCATTATGTAGTGTTTTACTTTTATGTATGACAATTTTGGAGATTCGTCTGTCTTTTTATTACCAGTCAGATTTAGCAAAAAGTCTTTAAGATTTCTAGCTTTCAACTCTATCAATCACTTGATGCACAAAAAAAATATTAAAATTTTAAATATTTTTAATTATAGTACTATTTATGTAATAAAACATTTTTAAATTATAAATTTTACAAATTAAACAATAGCTATTTATTTTTTGCGTGCCTATTACAGCAGAGTTCTTAATTATTATTTTAATTCTTATTTGTTTTGATAATTTTAGCAGCAAGATTGAATTATATTTTGCCTTTTAAGTGATCTAAAATCTTATAGAACTCATAGATTATGCCAAATTTATAAAATCTTGAACATTTTACGTAAAATCGAAGAGATATATTTGGTGTCAATTATAAAGTTGCCAGATACTATTTAATATTGATTTTTGTCATAGTTATTTAAGCTGTCAATAGATGTCCATAGCAGTATTGTCTCAAATTTCGAAACGAAAATAATAAAAAACAAAATTATGACGAAACCATAAAATAAAATTATGACGATACCATTAAAATGTGATAGATTGGACAATAAATACATTCAAGATATAAATATTTTGTTCTAATATCTTAGTAACTGAACATTTTACAATTATTATTTGTTTTACAATCAAAAGTTTCTTCGTCCGAGTACTGTTAATTTTTATAGGTTAGTTCCCCCTTTAATAATGCTTTTTTTTTTTGTTTTAAAGAAGGTACTTGAAAAAATCCCTAGATGGTGTTTTAATTCCGTCCAAGATAGCCGCATTTCTCTCAACAGGTTATAGACTGGCTGCCAGAAATACCATAAGTTTTATTATAGTGGATAAAATCAGAACAAACTGGAAGCTGGACAAGTGCCCAGGCAATTTATGTGTAGTGAAGCTGGGTTAAAATTTCCTTGGTCGTTGTTTTTATTGTATTTTAGGTTCTCCATCAACACTGTGATCTGTATTGGTTTTCGAGAAAGGTTTTGTCCTTTTGAAAATCATACACATTCGTCGATGGAAAATCTGTTAGAAAGTCCTTCAGCCATTAATCTTTGACTTTTTACAGACTCGTTTTGGTGGAGGCTCCTGATTGGCTGCGAAGTTTCTTTTCCGTAACGGAACAGTGTAACTATACTAATTAAGACTTGCGAGTTGCCAGCGACTTTGCGTTCAGTTACACTCCAACTCTGTTAGTAGAAAGAAGCTAGTGAGTTATGGTTACCAGTTGTGTGGATGAGCCGGCTTTCATATATATTCTACTTCATTACACTGCTGTTACGTAGGTTATTCCATCTATTTAAGTTCAAAATTTATTCGTACGTGTTGATTATAGTGCATGGGACATTATATACGGGAAAAATTGGTGGGAAATGAACTGATTCGGCTAGTTCATAAATTGGGATCCTGTAGGTCTAGCCCTATAGGTCCAGCCTAGCGATTTTCTACGGGGTACGCGACATTTAGGCTCATTGAAAGTCCTTGAAAGGGCAAATTTGCAGTTTTCCCAGTAGGAAAACTTTAATTAAGGATTTTTGTGATGAATTAATTGATATATAAATGATTTGGCTCTATAAGTATATACCTTAGATTAACCAGACCACTGAGCTGATTAACAGCTCTCCTAGGGCTGGCCCGAAGGATCAGATTATTTTAACTTGCCATTGAGTCGAAAGGGAACCCTGCGTCCATGTTTAGGCAAGGCATAGGCAATTTTTTTTTCGTAAAAAGCTGGGGTCCAAAATAATGAAAAATAAAAATTTAACCAGTGGTGGTGAGATTTTTTTTTTTAACAATGTCCATAGCCTAAGCCTAGGTCCTGTTGCTCATACAGGCCTTAATAGCCCAAGGATAGTAATTTCATATTCGCTGGAAGGTTTACATACTATGTAGTGATGATGAAGAATCGTACCCCAATCCAGTCATATTCATAGTATCCTAGGTAGAGAGACTTGAAATTAGCTTAAAGAATAATGGTGGGAAATGACAATGTGCTACAGCACGAAGATTTATTTCCTTGCAAAATATTTCACAATCAAGATGTAGGCTAAACGACACTAAGCCTAATGTTTTACATAACTATGGCCTAGAGCTCCTTTGTGTTGTGTGGAGCCTTCCAATTGGCTAGGGGAACTTTCCCCAAACATTAAATGTAGGCTAGTAAGCCATTAGAAAAGTGGCATTAACCTGTATGTTGGTCACAGTTGAGGTTTCAAATACTAGCTGAGAGAGGTATTCTAAGGCAAGTTGGTTTAACATGAAATGGGTGGGAACCAGGAGATGGTTTATTATTATTATTATTATCATTGTCATTATCATTAACAATTAGTATTAGTATAATTTTTATTTTTATTTATTTATTTATTTGATAATTATTTATTGTAATTCTATATATTAGCTCCACGCCTGTTTTTACCTTTTCAACTGGTTTTTTCTACACTTTTAGGGGTTCTGATACTGGTGGTGCATCTGTTTGTTGTCGGCCAAATGGAATGCCCCTTCGCTGTGTTTAGTACTGGCCCTGGGGCGGTTGGGTACCCATATGTTAACAAGTTATTGCACTTGCCGGACGGGATATGAACCGTTCGAAACAGACGTACCTGTGCTCTGTCTTGTGAAGATCGCGTATGGAAACCCCTTGCTGGATGGACTTCAGGGGTTAATTACAGGTCAATTACACTCGAGCGCCAAAAATTAAAGGTAAAATCATAATTAGCAACCAAAACACTATAGAAAAAGTTAAGTTAGAAGGCGGTCGCCAGCACGGAGCTACTATGTAGTTCTACCATAAATAAGTATACCTTAGTTTAACCAGACCACTGAGCTGATTAACAGCTCTCCTAGGGCTGACCCGAAGGGTTAGATTATTTTAACTTGCCCTTGAGTCGAAAGGGAACCCTGCATCCATGGTTAGGCAAGGCATAGGCAATTTTTTTTTCGTAAAAATTTAACCAGTGGTGGTGAGATTTTTTTTAACAATGTCCATAGCCTAAGCCTAGGTCCTGTTGCTCATACAGGCTTTAATAGCCCAAGGATAGTAATTTCATATTTGCTGGAAGGTTTACATACTTTGTAGTGATGATGAAGAACTGTACCCCAATCTAGACATATTAATAGTATCCTAGGTAGAGAGGCTTGAAATTAACCTAAAGAATAATGGAGGGAAATGACAGTGTGCCACAGCACGAACATTTATTTCCTTGCAAAATATTTCACAATCAAGATTTAGGCTAAATGACGCTAAGCCTAATGTTTTACATAACTATGGCCTAGAGCTCCTTTGTGTTGTGTGGAGCCTTCCAATTGGCTAGGGGAACTTTCCCCAAACATTAAATGTAGGTTAGTAGGCCATTAGGAAAAGTGGCATCAACCTATATGTTGGTCACAGTTGAGGTTTCTAATACTAGCACAGAGAGGTATTCTAAGGCAAGTTGGTTTAACATGAAATGGGTGGGAACCAGGAGATGATTTATTATTACTGTTATTGTTATTGTCATTGATATTATTATTATTATTATTAATTATCTTATGGCAATATGGGTTGAAGGAGTAGGAATCCATGTTTTGAAGTGTGTTGTCTTGGGAAAGCCTGTGATATGGTCAAAGATTCCTGGTTGTTGGTGCATTGCTGTAAAGGAAGGAGAAGCCAGGCTATGTATTTTTAAGAGTAGACTAACTAACCTATTACCTAGGGCATACTCCTTAAATCGCCTATTTTGAGATCCTAACTTGGGTTATTGGGATCTCTCCTAGATAGTGACCCCCAAGGGTTTTAGGGGGTTGCTATCTAGGACTAATATTTCCTTGGGTCATTATCTTTGATATATACAGTCTCTTGTTTGTTTTTACACTAATCCCACCAGGCTTGTACAAAACATGCTGCAAAAGTGGATACATAGTGGGTTAAAACCATTAGGGGTCACTATCTAGGAAAGATCCGGTAATGGAATGATAGCCAAAATATGATTGCTAGACTGACTTTCTGGGTTAGATTTTGTAAAAAAGGGAAGTTTGCAACTTGCCAGTGTAGTTGGAAAGGCGCCCATGATGATTGATCTTTGGATATGACGTCCTTAATCATTTGGTATCTGTAATGAGAGACTTTTTCACCATGAAACGTCAAGAGGTTTATGATTTACAGTAGCATTGTGGTGATTTTCAATGTGATTTTTTGGCAAGTCAGGATTTTTTTATTTAAAGGTCTCTTGGTGTGGCATTGGACATTGTAATAAATTGCTGGCACTGCATTTATTATCTCTAGATTAAAATTATGATTGAAAAGTTGTGTAATGCTATTTAGTAACCTACCTGAGTGATTTAAGCAGTTATATATTTGCATTTCAACACTGCTAAATTGTTAAAGGCATATGAAAATTGTTTGCAAGAGAAGCTGATATTAGATGTTTGCAAGAGGAACATTGAGAGTAGCAAGAAACCAGGAAGATGGAACAGAGAAAATAGATATGGATAGTGGAAAAATGGTGACCTAATTTTATAGATGTGTGTGGAAGTAAATAAGTGATGGTAGGGTGAGAACATGGTAGGGTATGCAGGGTACACTGCATGGGTTTTGCTTAAGTTTTGGGGAGAAACCACAAAATTGTCCATGGGAGGCAAGGTGTAGAGGGATTTTTGAAAGTGAAGGGGTTGCGTTGAATGCGAGTAAAAGAAAATTGTAAGCTGTGAATGAATTGCTTGTGTATTATATGGGGCGTAAGAAATGAAAGTGCTTCAAGATACAATGGTGGATGTTAGGTTGGTGAAACAAGCGTATGCTTCTGAATTTTATTGACGTGAAGAAAAGAGGTGTAACTAGGAAGTGTTAAAAAGATAGGGATAAGAGATATTGTATAGAAAGGGCCTTTTTAGGAGGACATGACAAATGAGTGCAAGACTTGATGGCTGGCGCAGTGTGTTTAGGGAGGTTTTGATGGTGTGGAAATTTTCCCCAGCCTAGCCTATTTGGGTTCATCCATGATTCATAAGTCTTGAAGCAGATTCTTCTAAGGAGAACTAGTTTCCCTCTCTCTCTCAGCCTTTCCTTACTCTTTCACTAAGTAAGACTGGCATTTTTAGGTTGTGATACCCTGTCTCACTAGTCACTTGCCAGAAGTGTCTTGGGACAGAGCAGAGGGTTATAAGCTCATGCCCAGATTCTTTGGAAGACCACTGGCTATATTTTGTGAGAAGACCTCCCTTTCAAGGAGATAGTCTTCATATAAAAGATGGTTTGTAACTTTGTAGGGACGAATTGAAGCTTAGATGTTTGAATTTTTACTAGGTAAATACTTTTTTTTTTTTATCTTAATCCCACTTCTAACCATCCCCTCATGACATATGAATTTTTACTAGGCAAATAAACCTGTTGTCTTTGTTATATTAATCCCACTTTTAACCATCCCATCACATTTGTCCTTTATCTTAACCCCACTTTTAACCATCCCATCACATTTGTCCCTGCTTGCCAAAGGAAAGTGTGTTGACAGGTTAGCTATGGTTTTCCTTCCCTCACCTACCTCTTTTCAGCTTAATTGCTAATTGGGGCACTTTTTAATGGCTGATTTCATAATTGATTTTGACAGATGTTCTACAGACAGATGTCTTTCCTGACTCCAACCCTCCATATTTATTTGGGTTTCCCTCTCCCCACATATCTGCTGATAGTTAAACCCCCCTCATTAATAAGCTGCAATGATTAGACATTGGTCGCTGAAGGTATATCTGTATGTAAGGTGTGGTTTTGTTTATATAGTGTTAATGCAAATTGTCCTATACAGTACTAAATTTCTTAGGTTTATTTGGTGATTGACCATTATTTTTAGAATTGAAGTTCATTTAGAAGCCATTTTACTAATGAATTTATTGATTTACAGGGTAATCATCCGTATGTCAATTCCTGCTGATGTGGGTTCCAGTTCATACATTTGTTGGTGCCAGCTCATGCTGATGTTGGTCCCTGTTCATACTGCTGTTGGTGCTAGTTTATTAATGATTCAGCCATGCTTTATACAGGAAGTAAGTCCTTTAAGAACAAGTTTGGTGTACAAATAGAATTATGTGAACTAAGTAAAAAGGTTTTAGGTTCTATTCAAGTGCTTATATAAAACAGACCATTGCCTTTGGTAACCTTGTGTTAGTTTAATTGGATGACCAGTATATCAAAGGAAAATGCATTAACTTACTAGTGGTTGTAACTGTCTCTGCAGTCTTGGCAACCTCACTTTTATCCTGAGCATAAATCCAGTGAATATCTAACGCACTGTTTTTATAGCCTTTCTAAATGTTACTGTCTAAAATACATGGATTGTGGCTTATTAGCACCTGCTTGCAAGCTGGATATGCCAGTCCTCTAAATCCCTTTCAACATTTTACCCCTTTTTGTGCAAGGGGTCATCCTGGCATAGAGCCAGCTTAATGGAAATCAACAAACATTTCCTAATGTTAAGGGTTTTATGTAGAAAATGAAATTTTAGAAGGGATGGATTTTGTACTATGACACTTTTTTATTTATTTTTTGTTTGTAAATATTTTAATGTACATGCACTTTCACTTTTTAGAAGTGTTTGGAAGTAATTCACAAAATTTTGTGCATTTATCCATAATTTTATTGCTAGGATTGTGGATAACAGTGAAATTTGCTAGGATTGTGGCTAATGGTAGTAAATTTACATTGTGGTTTGACCAGTTTGGTTTTATGTGGACAGAAAACTGTTAAGGTAGGATAAAATACTATAAACTAAATCTCACCAAATGTTATTGATTTGATAGTAAACTTTGTGAGCTTGTCATGCTATTTGAAATAAGTCATTAAACCTATCGGATAACCTTTCCTCAGACATAAAAGGCTGTAGATCTGTTTTCTCTTTGTGTGAAATCTCTGATCAAAAGGCTTCAATGACCAGGTCTCAGATCCTATGCTTTCCATAATGTGTTTTTTAGGATACCAATAAAACCCTAAAGGGACAGAGTCCTTTAGAAACCAGTGATCATATGCTCAAAAGAAGTGAATTGCCATGAATTCATAGTAGACCCCTTCAGGAGTGACTTACAAGTGATAACTTATAAACAACCTTACTCTTAGTGCACAGACCTTTCAATGTTGGGATTTTCAAGTGGCTGTAGTCAGTGCTGGGAACTGGTTATCTCACATGTCTTAAGACCTTTCTTGCACCTTTTATTTCATGAAAAGTGGAGAACTGTTGAAAAAGACCTAGCTTAATCATTTAAAACTGGGGCTGTTGAATGCTATAATTATTGTAAAGGGTATTGGAATAATTTGCATTGATTGTTCCCTAGTAAGTGAATGTTAAGACATCAGCTCCAATTTTGTTGCATGGCTGTTTTTTGCTCCACGTTCCTGCACTTGTCAGGAGCAGTATCCCAAAGGTTGATTTTAACTAAGACTAGAGCACAAAGTGTATTTTTCTGCCTCTGTGGATTGTTTTGAATTAGGTGAGCATGACTAACTTTGTCACTTGCAGGGCTGCATAGCATTGCTACTATCAGTCTTAATAGGGTTACAGCTGTTGGGAAATTCCATACCTACCCCAGGCTGCTTGACATTGAGTCACAGACTTCCCTACATCTTAAGTGCACAGTATTCTTATTTTCTTGTGTTTACACATTTCAAAGATGTTTGACTCAAGGAATCGATCGTTCTTATTTACTTGAAAGAATTAAATTGTCATTATTCATAGATTGAATGTTTCTGTCTAGTTAGAGAAATTTCAGTTGACATTGTTAGAAGGATTTAGATTCTTTACAAGAGGAAGTAAGAAGGAAAATTAGTCCCCAAAAGGAATTGGGAAGGTTGAAGTGTGTGTATGGAAGCATATCTTGAATGTAACTTTTGTAAACATTTAATTAACATTTTTTTTGTTTCTTTACAGAGGAAGAACACCGTATAAGAGGTTTTGAAGGAGAGGGGCTTCATGAAGTTTAGAAGATTAGTGAAGATATACCAAATGTGACTTCTATTAAGTTCTTAACAGCTGATAAGAGGTTTTGAAGGAGATAGGCTTCATGAAGTTTAGAAGATTAGTGAAGATATACCAAATGTGACTTCTAGTGGGAATTTACACTGATACGTTAACATCTTGCTTTCAGTTGTGTGGAAACTGATTGAAGTGGGTGTGTGGAAACTGATTGAAGTGGGTGTGTGGAAACTGATTGAAGTGGGTGTGTGGAAACTGATTGAAGTGGGTGTGTGGAAACTGATTGAAGTGGGTGTGTGGAAACTGATTGAAGTGGGTGTGTGGAAACTGATTGAAGTGGGTGTGTCAAGCTTATTAAGTTTTTGTGGGGGTATTCAGTGTATTCAGTTAATTTTTAACTTCAATTTATGTTTCAGTGAATCATGGTTGTTAATAAGTAGTTAGAAAAACTAATTAAAAACTGCAAATTGAGAACAAGCTTTTTCTTTAATCATGATGAAAAATACAAACAAAAAAGGGTAAGTGATAAGAAAGCTTCCTTTTAGTATATAATTCTATGGGATACATAAAGTTTACACTTCGTGTTCTAGCTAAAAAACATGGTTCATGAAGTTTAAAACAAGGATATGTATAGCTTACAGACAACCATAGTAGGTTTCATTTTTGAAATAAGTTTTTATTAAACAACCAACCTACCCAGAGAAGCTTATTTTCTCCAGCCAGTTATATTCAACCAGATTACTGGTGTTTGAGAAGTGTTATTTCTAGTCACTGGCCTCCAGAATTGAACTTACGAATTCAACCTACTCAGTTAATGCAATGATCTCTGGAGGAGGTATGTAACCAGCTAAAGTATTTTATTCTGAATGTGCAACCAGGTGGTTTTAAATTAATACTGAAGCGGGATAATTTCCCTAGTAATGCAGTTTAATGCAAAAGCAGCAAAAACCTTTTTAAAAGATAAAAAGCACTGCATAGGTAAAATTCACAAACCACCTTAAAATCTGCTGAATTCATTTCTCATGCTTTTCAATTTTGGAGCTTCAAAATTTGAAAGCATGAGAAATGGTCAGTACATACAAAATAGGTTTGTGAATTTCTTACTTATGCAATCCTGTTACACTTTTAACATGGTTTTTGCTGCTTTGCATTTCAACGTGCACTTACCAGAGAGATTATTCTTCTTCAATATTAACTGAAAAGCTGTTGATTGTACATTCAGAATAAAAAAATTTAGCTGGCTGCATACCTGCAGAAATCATAGTAGTGTAACTGAGTTATTAGTTGATTTGTAACTTGTTCACTTCTGCAGGCAAGTGACTACAAATCCCTACTTCACAGACACAAACTAGTTGATTACAACTGGCTGGAAAAAGCTAGCATGATTCTCCAGGTGCAGGTTGGCTGGTTGCATAAACACTTCAAAAATATCGGAATCAGTTTGGCTTTGAGCTTATATGCAATGTTGAGAAAGTTTGCTTCCTTCTTTAGGCCAGTGATTGCTTGTTTGCTGCTTCCTCATCAGTTGGGGGGCTAGTGCACGGCCTGCTTTCTTGTTGCTTCATTGGCAAAAACGTTGGTTAGTTGCTTCAGTAGCAGTTTAGTATACCTCTCCAAACTTAAGACTCTGTCCTGTAAAGAAATATAGTTAAATTACTGCGCTCAACAAAATGACAAAGTCAATTTTTTCTTATGAAATTAATAAAATGACCATTGATTAAAATTGAATATTCATTAAAATTTGATTAAAAGTAACCACAATATCATAGAAACAAAATTCAGGTTATGACTAACCAGTGTATTCATGCAGTTTAAATAATTTTCTTTAATGAGCCCTTAAATAAGTATCCTTATACTACCTAGGAATAAAAAAGTACATGTGCTACATTACAAAATCATACTGCTTAGGAACCATCATAGAATGGGAGGCACTAACATCACGAAGTATTTAACAAATTAAGAAGCATTTATAAACCATCTTGATTACATGGCCACTTTTTATTAACCATATATAACGCTGTCCATTTCATACTTCAAAATGTAGACTGTATACAAACTCTGTACTTTGTATCCAACAATGCAAGTAATGTCTTTATACCAAAGCAACTGAGGTCACTCTTGTAAGGTTGCCAGGGATTTGCACTTTGGATCAGGTAATAGGGAAGCCTTCTGATGGATTTTCAAAATGCATTTAGCCAGGGGAAGCCTGACTAGAACAGGCAGAGAAAATCTTATGTAGAAGCATTTAGCCAGGGAAGCCTGACTAGAACAGATAAGAGAAAACCTTACTATAGAGGCTTGGGTACCAACTTTTTTGATGGCATTAAGAATATACTGAAAATATCAAGTTTGAAGCTGTGTAGGACATGGATAAGCAAGGTACACTGGGAAGTCAGAACGTCATCAATATATTTTGAATATACCACTGGGCATTTTTGGCAATATTCATTATTATAGCATATGGTGCACCATATAGTACACTTCCCTGAGGAATCCTACCTTATAACTTTTGTATCTGAGTAGATACTACAAAACATGCTTGGCTTGAGTAATAACACGAGTTCTTAAAAACTTGAGAAGCTTAAGATATGAATATGGTATCTAAACATAACATTTGCTTTTTGGGTGTCAATTCATGTTCAAATTCTCTACTAATGTCTTGAATGATGTGTAAAATGGAACCAATATTTTGGTACAAAACTTATGAGTTGTGTATAATTTTAAAATGTATGTAGTTCCCAAAACAGCCTAGCAATCTGGCACAAAACAGCTTGTCAGTGTACAGGTTTGTAAATTTTAAGATTACGTGTCTCTTCTACGGCTTAAGTGATACAAATTCTGATGGCAATTTGCTCAATTAATTTTCTGGACCAATAAACAATTACAATTACTGATTTCTGAATTATGAAAATACTTTCCAATGCATTTTTCAAATTACAGTCCATTTATTGATTAAAATTTTTGGCATAAGTTTTCTACCTACACTGTTTATGGCCACCCAGTTATGTTAGCTAAAATATGTGTAAGAGACAAAAAGATGTGTGATTTCTTAGTCTGTATAGGGAATCTTCTTACATTAAATTTATATCTATCCTGAACCAATTTACTGTTAGCCTTATGTAGATTCAATTGAGATACTTTGTGGACATGCAATGGTCACATTACTTGGAACCAGGTCAGTGCTGTCATCATTACATTATAGTCAAGTATGTCAAACATGCTGGACAAAGTGAAATCTTGTCAAAAAACTTTCACGTCAGAAATTGAAGAGAAGCTTGGAATTATAATGTGATGTGGGAGCATTGCCATAATTTCGCACACTGTATTCCTTTGAATTTCTTCTCTTAAGCATGAAAACATCAATGAAAACTATATGGACTCAACATGTCAAAATTTTAAAGTTAACTGAATTTAAGTTTTTATCAAAATGAATTTTTTTGTATACAAATCCTTTAATCATAATTAAGTCTCAATTAGCCTCATTCAGTAATGGATCCTCCCAGGCATATTTGGCAATAGTTATACAATACTGCTTACAAAAGCAGTCCCAACCACTTTGGCCACATTGAACAAACCCATGAGAACCTTTTTAAAAGTAGCGTAAAATTAACTATGAATAAATTAAAGTGGAAAACACCTGAATCATACTCACAGAAATAACTGTTGATTGGTAACAAAACAAGCCAGTAGACACAAAGCCAGTAGCCACAAATTTTCTTCACACACATAGCATCTGAAAGATATAACTTTTAAACAAGGCAGGATGCTACACATACAAAATTAAAGTACATATACTAATCTGCTCCACAATGTTCTGAAACTAAAGTTACCACAAGGGTAATTTTTTGTTAAATGAAAATGCCCTCTCAAAATATTTTCTATCAACATAAAAATTTTTGATTATTCAGTCACCTGTGGGAGTCACCATTTAGGAGAGAGGCAAACACACTAATGTAAAGAAACTTACTCTGAACAAAAGTCTTCAGAATCTGGCATTCCTACCCTAGTATATGTTTGACTGTATTCAAGCACCAACATTTAGGAGATTAAAGTAGTTTCGCATTACCCAACATGAACAAGCAATACGTTAGTTACAGATTAAGTTAGTGCCAAACAGATGAATGGCTTATGGAGGAAGAAGGGATATGCTTACCTCAGTTGCCTACTACTGTATCAGCTACTGATCCAAATGAAAAAGTTTATGTATTATCCATTTTATTGGTAAAAGCAAAAGTTTACCAACATTATATGCAAGTAAATAGTTTGACCAACTTCCATACTTTCACTACAGTAATGACAAACTGTATCCAATACAGCTTTGTATACCAAGAACTACACTTCTCAGCTATATGGCTGTGTGTTTTTGGTAAGATTTGACATGCAATCACTCAAGGAAGTACAGTACAGGCATACTCCACACTTCCAGTTTGCCTTCAAGGCTGGGTAACCCACTCCTCAAAACACAACTCAAAAATTATACGCTTAGTTCTGAAATCTGACAATTCGTATGCACACAACACCTTAAAGCATGCATAGAGACAAGAATCCAAATTTTGACCTTAACCACATACCCAAAAATATTCACATTCGTGAAAAACCTACACAAGTTTTTCTATACAGTATCTACTGCACTACAAATTTTTGTTTAATGAACTATAGCAGAAGGGAAATTTCAGCCTTTTCCAGCAAATATCCAAAGTTGAACTATTGGAAAGCCTTAGACACCAAGCACAAGCATAAAACAGGAAAAGCTTTAAGTACCAAAAAAGCTGTGTGGGGGAGCACAATCATGCACAACAGTTACCATGATACTCCACAGTATCACACAACAGACCTACTATTACACATGAACCATGTTATCCTCATAATCAGGTTGTAGAGAATGAACACATCACTCCTACAGGTAGTAAATGATTCACTGTAGCTCCTAAAGAGCAGCGTGAACAGCAGAGGGGGGAGTCCAGGCAGTCATCCCCCTCACATAAAAGAATGGGAAGACAAGGAGTCACAATTGCATTTGTAAACATGTCTACCCCATCTACATCACTAGGCTTACCCTTGGGAATACATGCACCAGTCCCCCTCTGGTGAAAGGAAATTCATGTGAAGCCTTTTTCAAACTCCTTGTGAGTGGCACTTCTATGAGACTACTACTACCTCCAAGAAGTAGAAGGGGGAGGAATCTCCAAGAGGAAGTGGAAGATGAAGAGGCATGCTTCTCTTCTTTACCTTACTCTGGCCCCAAGTCAACTCCTCTCTTCCTATACCTAGGGACAAGGTCAAATTAGAATTAGGCAGACAAGATCAGGATTACCAGTAATGGGAGCAACAACAGGACAAGAATCACCACTGTGGTGAGGTCAAATGGGTTTACCTCATGAGCAGAAGCAGTAATTTCAGAAAAGTGGTTCCTAAAGGTGCATTGTCAATGCAGCGGCTGAGGCATCTGTAGCTGTGAGGCTGTAGCCTTGTGGCTCCCAATTTGCACTCATTCCCATACCAAATGAGGTTTTCAATGACATGTCCACAGCCATAGACACATCATTGAAGACCTTGTGGACATAGACACATCATTGAAGACCTTATCACTTGATGCAACGGAAATGAGTGCAAATTGGGAGCCGCAAGGCTACAGCATCGCAGCTACAGATGCTTCAGCTGCTGCATTGACAACACACCTTTAGGCAAAGCTAAGTAGACCAAGAACAAGAATGAAAGGTCACCTGAAACACCAACAGTATGCCATTTTGTCTTATGGTACTCTATACGCCATAGACTACATCTACATATCCAGAGCAACCTGCATTGCAGGAGGGCGGCTCAATAGACGGAGCATGTGGAGCAAACTAAGGGAAACACCTGCATTAGCACCTGGCCTGTCACCAATGGAGAGTGTATGAGGGGTCTCCGTTTCAGTGTGTGTTCCCTTAGTTGTTGGAAGCCAGCTACAGGAGAACGGGAAGTAGTTGGGAGGGCAACATCTAGAGGGAAGTAAACTCCCCCACCCCAACCACCATTTAGAAAAAATAAATGCTCCACTGCCTTCCTGTACTTTTATTACAAAGGAGAGCAGTCAGTAAAATTCTCACACTTAAAGGCTGCAAAACCCTAGCCCTGCTACAACAAATGTAGTGAAGATCTACAATAAATGGTTACAAAGCACCTACACACACTATGATCTCAAGTCTTTATTCTTCAAAAACTACACATTTCTTACCCTGAACATCCATAATTTAAACAAAAAAAGTAATAAAAAATAATTAACCAAAAATATTTAAAGCCTATCTGCTAGTCAATGGGAAATGCAGCAAGAAGTGTGTAAAAAGCCCGACTGAAGAAAGTTTTTGGTGACTGACAGGTATGTGGGTGGTAGTTTACTTCTTGACCAATAACCCTAATAGCACTTTGATGAGAGCAAATATGAATTTCTTACATTATCCAACTTTATTTTACATCGTGTGAACACTTAAAACTGAAAACTAAGCCTTTTGATAAATGAATTCACCAGGCATATTGTCTGATAACTGAGGAGCAAATCTACTAGCCATATCAGGGGGTGATTTCACAAAAACCCTAAGCTGAATGTATCAAAGGCAAAACTGTAACCACCAGGCACTGCTATATTTCTCTTTAAGGAGCCACACAGGTCTCCTGCCTCAAGTGTTACCTTGACTGATAACTCTTAGTCAGCTATCCCTGAAGGGAGGTAGTGCCATCAGTGCACCTCACATGGTGCGCTGTAAGCATTACTTAAGGGTCTTTACAGCGTCCCTTCAACCCCTAGCTGCCAACTTTCAATCCTTTTACTGTACCTCCGTTCCTATTTTCTCTCATCCATCTTACTTCCCACCCACAATTGTTTCATAGTGCAACTGCAAGGTTTTCCTCCTGTTACACCTTTAAGACCTTCTTGCTGTCAATTTCTCTCCCAGTGCTGAATGACCTAGCTTCCAGCACATGGTCTTTGGCCTAAATTCTACATTCTAATCTTAGTCAACTATGAAATGTCTTGCATGGAAAAACCCATTTTCCCAGCCCCAGGATTCGATGGTTTTTCATCCTAAATTTGTTACTATGCCTCAAACTGGGACTGGGCACAGTAGTGATGCCATCTCGCCAGCAACATGCTTGTAATGATGTGCCATGATTGTATTAAAGTACTCAATCTTCATATTGACTAAGACAATATGACCAGAAACATGATAAATCATTCAGAGAAACAAAATGAAGGCAAAACATGGGGAAAAACAATGGTAAATGAGTGTAAGTTACAAAACACCCAAAACCCATGACAGACTGCCTAATATGCTTCACAAGTTTCTTCACGATTAAGAAGTATCCTTTTCAATGCTATGCTACAGTTCTCTACAAAGATTAATGGGGTTATGCCTGACCGGATCTGGAATAACCTTATTAAGCAAGGTTAGTTTTGGCAGTACCAAAATCCCAAAAGGTACCATCTACAATTTAATGTTTCTGTCATCTTTAGGAACATATTACAATCATGCACCACACATTTCATTTTTTTTAATTGACCATTTTAACATTCCTGTCACTGCATTTCACTAGTATCAGTGTGGCCCCAGCCACCACCACTAGAAAAAAACCTGCAATCCCCCTAATTTGTTGTAGAGGTAGTGGATCAAATTCAACCAGTTTAAGTACACAATGGTCATAAGCATGAAACACACAGGCAATTAAATAAATCATGGTTCCTGGGCAAGTTATGAATTAATTCATAAATACCATCCCAGCATACTAGCGTTCAAAACTGCCAGCATACAAACAGTATGTCTTATATGAACTAAGGCAATTATATACTTACAACAGACAATATGGGAATATGACAATGTGAGGAGTCCTTTTTGGCTGTGATTGTTATATAAACTTAACTAAAAGAGCTAAGATGTTGAAAAAAAAAAAAAAACTTCATACTCCAGTTTTGAACACCTAATAATTTAATGTTAAATGTGTAAAAAATGCCAATGGCAAAGACACAGCAGTATATATACTTTATGAGCAAATTCAACAGTATGTCACTTCATTCATACAAACATCCTGTAATACCTTCCATTTATGCTTCATGACTGTTTGCAACTACCAGGACTGAGCCAGGAGGCACCTCCCAACCTTAAGGTAAATAATATCCTGGGTACAATGTCAATGAGGAGATAAGGGGTACTTGCCAGTTAGGCTATGACCTAGTGTACAAGTTTAAGTTGGGATGAATTGCTTTATTTCACTTTCATTGGCCTAGTAAGGAGCTATCACTCCTTGGGATAGGTTCTTTTTAAAGAGGTTAAGGTTAGGATGTGTTCCTGTATTTTCCTATGACTAGCAGCATTTTAGGTCTGGCTAGGTGAGATGGGGACCAGGGGGTGATGAAACCTTGGCCAGGTTAGGAAACACTTCATTTGGTTGTGTTAAGGTTAAGCGCAAGCAAGACAGAATGCATTCTTGTAATTAGTCTTGTGACATCTTTGGTTTTATAAATTCTAAAAATTAACACTGACCAAAGACATGAAACCTTTTACTTTGACTATGCAATTCAGACCATTCCTGTTCGGTGGAATTCACTCATCTTTGATTCCCCCTAGCCTAAAAATCACAACTTTCTATTATGGTTCAACAACTAATGTTAGATAAACAGGGGGAAATGCAAGCTATTGATCTGCATCTACAAAAAATGTGTAAAAAAATAAGGGATTAAAAAACATTTAGTAAACAGGCTAAACTGCAGTACATTGAAACTAAAATATTTCCAGAATTCTTAGAAATTCCTCGAACCTTACCGACCACAGACATTTAGGTAGTTTTCAGTTTAAGACTACTTTTACTACAATGGCCTATACATAAACATAAAATATATCTTGTATAACCTATACCCTAAGCTATATATACCGATTTTAAACTTGTTAGGATAGCCTATTTTTAAGCATACTCCAGAATTGTCTAGCTTAACAGATTAGCCTTAGTCTAAACTAATATACTTACCAATCTTCGCCTGAAATGGTAAACTGTCTACTATTGTTGACAGGACGCAACACTTCACCTGTTGCCCTGAGAGGACCTTTTGTTTTAAATGGGGTTGCAACCAGTTAATCTACAACTTTATATATTTATAAATCCAAACCTCATTCCTCCAGGTTCCATTTACAATGCCAAGGTCGAGGGTTCTGTGACCCTTAAACAGTACTTCGATCATGGCCATGGCAGGACAAGTCAATCACCACAAGAGACTTAGCCGTCAACGAAAACCGATCATTACCTGGTAAAAGAAAAACCACCTACAAGGTCACCCTATTTCTACATTCATTCATTATCTGAGAGGTATCAATGATAATTCCCATCAACAAATTATTAATGCTTACCGAGAAGAAGCAAAGTATTCCAATTCCAATAGCACCTATAATAATGGACAACATCTCCACATCACTTTTAACCAAAGGGGTATAAAACACACTACATCCCCACCTGAGGTAGAACACTAACGATAAACAAATACTGGTAGCTGCCAGAATTACCCACAAGGATCCTAAAGAGCTTTCAGCACACTAATCAAGACAATGGTAAAAATTGGTTATTTTTAAAAGAAAACGGCCCTTAATTCTAAGAGAACTATGTAGCTAATTTATAATCACACACTGAATATGCCAGAATGCCCAGAACGTTAATGTTTATAAAAAGCCCACAGAAGGAAAAGGTGTTTAGGCAAATATAAAACACACGGTGTCTTCCTTTTGTGGCAAATTTGACTTAGAACTGAATTTTCATGTCGACGGTAGACTTTACATGTTTAATAATCAGTTAAAAACAAACTAATAAACATCCATGAATATCATTATATCAAGTAAATCACAAAGCTGAATATCAAATATAGCCTTATTTTCGTCCAATGTTTTTCTAGAACCAATGGATTAAAATGTGAATGCTGAAAACTAGCTTATAGTGTTAATAGGGTTTATGAATTATTCTGTTAAGTAAACTGTTTAGGTATAATTATTAACGATAATTGGGTGCGATGTCATTTATTCTGTGATTGATGATGCTGCTAAGAAATTATTATACATACAGAATAATTCATGGTTTTACATCAAGTCTGACCCTGTAGAAGAAATCATGGGCTCATATCATAATCAGGTCAAGAACACAGCATAAATGGTCTTATTTGATAAGTACTGTTATAATATGATCAGATGACTACAATAATAAAAAAAAATATTCTGATTTCGTTAAATTTACTCTTCTATGTGAGCTCGGACAAATATAGCGAACTTTTACCAAAAAGAACTTTACCTCAGGTGGTTTTCGGCATTAACCCTGAAAACTAGCAGCATTGGGAATACTGTAGTGTGAATTTCGATATACATCCATGTTCTTCCAAGCTTATCTATCAGCTAGACGCATAATAGTTTATGATTTGATGGCACAGTCTGTGACGAGAAAATTCCCTACTTGATAAAAATAAACTGCTGCGAAAAATTTGCTGGGGAGACGTGGGAAAATCGTGATATTGTCTTTGATATGTACTACCTGCATATCAAATTCGACCCGTTGATTACATTATCTGAGTATTTTTTAAAGGGTAATAGGCATACAGAGTTCCCACGGGGAAACTGGAAACTTTTTACTCAGTAATGGAGAGTGTAGTTAAAACATTTAGGGTTAGAACCAAAAGCTTCCATCATAAGTTTGCTTTCAGCAGCGACTTTCATACACTAATTAAGCACAGGGGAGAGAGAGAGAGAGAGAGAGAGAGAGAGAGAGAGAGAGAGAGAGAGAGAGAGAGAGAGAGAGAGAGGGAGAGAGAGAGAGCCATCTGTAACAGTAATTCCCAGAAGGATTTTGTTGTTTTAAAAGGTGATGAGGCCTACACAGACATGTAATCTGGTGTAGCCTAATCATTATCATCATCATCATCATCCTTGTTGAAATTTTAGTCTCCTACGGGTCTTCATGTACTTGATTTATTCTTAAACATCTATAAATTTTTACAATTTATTCGTTCTTGGGGGTAATTTATTGAGTCGTATGGCTGCTGTGTGCTCTTTCTGAATATCTGTAATATGATCTTGTATCTAAATAGCTTTGTTCCCACTAGCTGAATGGTTAAACTAAAATTTAGCCTATAATTGTTCTCCTTGGTCATCTAAGATATTTTTTTCCTTTCTTCATCTTCGAATACCCGGGAAGTTCTGTGACTTATCATGTGTACACCTTGGTAACGTATACATTTTGTCTCAGTTGAATTAGAATTACAAAAAAATCGTAATCTTTACCAGATTGTTTCAGATAAGTTCAGCTATATATTTCTTCTACATAATATATTACATAAAATTAATTTATTCAATTACCATTATAAAAATTATCACAAAAAATATATGCAGTTTTTACTCTTTACTTTGCTGCATGATCGATAGCCTATGATACAGTGAACTTCATTTTTAGTAAAGATAACAAATACACCAAATTTCCTTTGTTTTTCTGCGTTTATGAGCATGATATATGTAAGAATGGCTCTAAAAGCACATTTGCTTCAGTCGTGAATCCGTACTGATAGCAATGAGGTCTAATGTATTTGTCTAAATAAGTGATTTAGGGGTGTCTTACAGAGGCCGAGATTTTAAATTTCCATTTACTGGTGACAAAAAGATGGAAACAAGCATCTTCCACTTTTTCTTACTTCTTTAACTTCCCGTTTTGAATATACTATTTCTTGGTAAATCATAGCAAATAACTTCCCTTCAGCTATTAAACGTTTATTTTTCCGTTAGTGCCTCTGGTGCTAAATTTTTTATATAATCTAAAACTTAGTGTCACCATTAAGAAATTATTGTTAAGAGGTCTAGATTATTTGTAGCCAAACAGATAGTTTTACAGTGGAAATGTTATCTACTACCTCTGTTAAGTCATATTTACATTACAATTTTCTTTACTGGAACTCGTATGTCAGCACCTTGAAGTGACCAAGAAAGCTACCATATTTTTTTCCTTCTAAAACATTCAATATACTAAAATTCGATAAAGGCCTCGAAGAGGACTTTCGAAGTTTATGTGATTATGGCTACCAAGTTTAAATGCGATAGCCTAGTCATCACAAACAATCAGCCTCGATGCTTTAAACACAGGCATTGTTCATGGCATTCTCATTTTCCCGAATAGATTTCGTAGAGGTCCTTTTGTCATAGGCGTTGTAAGCTAAGGTGTAGTAGTGTCTAACCAGTGACAAATTAAAATACAATGCTCATACCTGACCTACCTAGCTTGTAAGGCTGAAAGGAACACCAGAAATTCACTTTAATTTTTTTCCAGTCAGTCAAAGATTTTGATTATGCCAATCTTAACGAAATATTACGTGCACCACAAAGGTCCACAAGTCAAGCCCTCGTTTGCTATGGTAATGGTTTCAAGCCAACCTACTGACACTGAACACTTCGGCAACACTGAACGCTGGGAAAACTACTCACGTCATTCCGCTGTCACCAAAACATTAATTACTTAGGGAAACAATTCTACAATGTAAACAAACTGTCTCCTTCTTTGCAAACTGACCTGTGGTAATGTTTATTTCGCACTAATCCTTGGCCTCGCAGGTTATTTTCAACCAGAGAGAACCATGTTTTCAACCTTAAATTCTGTTGCACGAAGTAACGGGCTTTTTACATTCATTTTGTGCTGTGCTCTGAAAGCAATTGCACGTTTTTTTTTAACTCACTATTTCCCGTATCATTTATTTGGTAGCCTTAGCTTAGTCTGATTGTGTCCAAGCACTACAGTAGCACCCATGTAGACCAGATGAATTTATACAATTAAAATCCTAGGGCAGTGTTAAAATGTAAAAAAAAGGGAATATTCACGATATATACCAGAGAATTTGCACTAAATAAGTCTGGTCTAGCTGGGCCTAGGATAGGCTTAGTTTTTGTTTTTACCATGATTGTCAATTTAATCATATCATCTGTGAGTATGATATTGGTTACGTGATGTAGGCTGATACTTTTTTGCCAGGTACATAACCAACATTTTTTAATCTTTATTATTGACGCAAATTTGGGTTCTAAGTAAGGGAAACCAAGGAGACTAAATTATGTCCACTTGAGTGGTTAGGAACACGGAACATGTATTAAAATAGTATGTAAGCAATTGCGTCCAATGAAAAAATATTGCAGGGGCTCACTCTTGCATGTGCATTATAAGCACCCTGCTGTGCTTACCTTGTAAGCATCCAAGACTGCAAAGATTTTCCAAGCAACTGCAAACTCTGATATAACCAGATTGGATTGAGAAATTTATGTTGCTCCGTTCAAAATTACGTTTATCCTAATTTATTTTGTTATTATCAAGTTCTTTATTCCGCAAAGCCTGCCATTCACTAATGGTGATGGGTTTTGTCTACTATAGTAAAATACCACTGACAGGAAAAATGTCAACGTGAACCCCATTCTACCATTGTTGTTATTTAATGAGGTGAGGACGAGAAATACGAGCGGCATTATACACTATACTGTAATATTTAAATGCGTTTAGGATTACTTATGATAATTGTCAAAGTCAATAAGAGACTATAAACTATATCAAGCCTAACCTAACCTAAAGTACAGTAAAGTCAAATACTTTGGTCTGTCTGTATGGTGTGCATAAATTTAAACCGGTTACCTTGACTGTCTGCCTTTTTGAGTAGGGACATAAGTTAAACACTTCTACAGGCTTAGCCTATATAGTTCTATTAGGGTAATAGTTAGCCCCAGGGAATTTTTCTTAAATACTAGAAATTCCAGTACCATTTCAAATGAGAATTTGATGTAAAACCCAGGTTTTATTGCCAAAAATATTTCTTTCCTACTATTCCTCGGCTTTATCCTTTACAAATCTCCAGCTTCCTTATGCACAGTTCGCATCCAAGTGGGTTTCGGTCTTCCAACTCTTCTGGTGCCCACAGGAACTCATTATTAAATAGTTTAACCAGATAATCAGCAACTGACATTATTGCATACCATTCTCCCAGGGGTTTTACGGTAGACATGCCCAAGCCATCTCCATCTTTCTTTCTTCATTATTTCATCTATATATATGGAACTTGGATAATTTCCCTTACAGTATCATTTCTCACTCTGTCTTGCCATGCTACTCCTAATACCCTTCTTACAGCTTAATTTATGTCCATATAGCAATACACATTGTGAGGATGTACTATTTTATTTCTGTTTGCAGTTTCACTCAATATTTGATATATATCTTATTTAGCCTGTGCAATGTCTGATTTTATTTTTAGTCTCTCACTCTGATTTTTTTTTTTCGTCTCTCACTAAGTTCCAAGACAAGAAAACCTGTACTGCTATTATTGCCCCTAGATGTTTGAAAAATTCAGCTTCATTAATCCTTTCTCCATCTAGTGTTGTTTTATCCCTTTCTGCATACCCTGTCCTCATTACTTCTCTTTTTCTTAGCCTTGTTTTGAGCACCATCTCTGTAGTCATACGAAGCATCCTATTGAGCAAGCTTTGTAAATATTGTGGCGTTTTGCTGATTAAAACAACATCATCTGCATATTCCAAAGTCTGTCTTCTTTCTGTTGCAACTGTCTTCTTTCTGTTGCAACCCCTATCTAAACCTCTTCCACCTCTGACCTCTTTTTTTTTTCATTACAAAACCTATGAGAAGGGCAATCAACAAAGATGAAATAACATGATCTTGTAGCACCTCTCTGCTTACTACAAATTCTTTTGATAAGACACCATCAACATTACCTTTGCATCCACTTCATTAATGAATAATTTTAATTGGTATGTACAATTTAATAGGGATGCCTTAATGGCATCAGGCCTTCCCATAATACTGGATTGTGGACACTGTCAAATGCCTTCTTGTAATCAACAAAAGCCATCAGAAGGGCATTTTTAAATTCCTTACATATATTTGATTCCTGCAACTCCAACTTATTGTAATACCAGCTTGTCACCTCTAAGCTTTTTATCAATTTCTTTCTCCACCTATTGCGAATAAACCTAATGAATATTTTCATTACAATTGACGTAAGTGCAATGCCCCTTGGTCATTTTTCTTTGGTACCTTTCCTATGTCTTCCAGTTCCTAATGCTCAGCCTTTGTTTTCTCATTCCATATAGTGCAAAACATTTTAGTTGGTACATGTGGTGTCTGTAGTTTCAGGTAAACTCTGCTCTCAGGTGGTATCATCATCCCCTGGTGTTTTCTCTCTTCTGAGTTTCTTTATCACTGATTCCACCTCAATAACTGTAAAATCAATTATAACCAGATTACTGTATCCCCACAATATCTTACTCTTGATCTTAAAAAGTGAACTGCTCAACATTGGTTCCAATGTTATTATTGATTCATCCCTCCTTTCTCCAAGTATTCTCTTCTTTTTTCACCCATGGATACTTCAGTAACGTTTCTATGGGCTACCCTAATACCAATGAGACTCCCTAAATGCATGGTTTTGTCATCATCATCATCTTGATCTTCATTTAATTTTACTATTCCAGTATAGTATTTCTTTTCCGGTAGACTGACATATTGATGTCAAACAAGTGCTAGTACATTGCTGCTCCTCCTCAGATATGGTTTCTAGAACTGCAAATCTATTTCAATATTCAACTGCAAATTCCTCTCGAAGTTCATCAAAAAACTTTACTGTACTAAACCTGATACTCTGTCAAAGTTTTTGTTGGGTGCTTATAATTTCAACTTTATTGTGGTAATGACAAGTTCATGATCACTACATCTGCTCCTCCTTAGCTCATAACCTTCCTCTTCTCTTGATCATTGGCTAAGATCATTGGTAGACATCCAGTTTTGTTTACAGTCTCTCTCCCAGGCCCTCCTTGCCCATTACATTTTCTATACCTGCATTGTTCCTACCAACTTTTGCATTCATTTCACCAAAAAAATTCTCATATCTCTTTCTGGTATTTCATCTATAGCATCCTGCAGTTTTATATGAAATTCATCTTTTATTTCTTCTGAGATACCATTCCTTTTTAGTCTGCCGGTGCCTTGTCTGCATTAGCATTAGCAATTTCTCTATGAACTAAGTACTGCAATGAAGTTTGTTATCAATAACTTCACACCATGGCAATAAGGTTATGTTACAGATTATTTTCTGGAAGTAGGCGTCCAAGAATTCCCCTCAACCAAATGCTGGAGCTCTGTAAGAAGAATAAAACTCTAATCAATACACAAGAATACTTTTATTGTTATAAACTTCACGTACAACAACAGACCATATAAAAATAACAACAACAATAACACGCTTTCGTTGCCACCTCTTGGGACCCCGACACAGAAATTATTATTGGAACACCGACATGGATGACATCTCAGTCTCATAATATGGACATATTAGTAAAAGAAAATTAAATTTATCATAATTATTATTTGTCATATAATCATAATTACTGTATCTTAAAGTGACTTGCAGGCAAAATAAAAAGATTAATGCTCTTTATTAAAACTGACAATTTTTTTTTCATCATTTGATGCGATAAATTTTGAAGGATCCTTGGCTGGGAAAAAGTTGAAAGTGGATAGTATAATAATAATCATATGCTCTGGTAACCACAGTATCAATTTATTTGTACCTGAAGTTCAGCAACATTGGACAGAAATTAAGCAATTAAAATATTGCTTCTAATTTCTCAGCCTGTACACAGAGAGTCTTCAAAACAGCTTCTAAACATCATTGAAATTCGTGCAAAATAAGAATGTAAATAACTGTACTCAAACTATGAACGGAAGAGCACGAACAAACAAATCTGAATGGGCCAACCAGCCTGTTTTTTCATCAATATGGTATCGACAACATTAAATCGGTGTTTACATTCAAGTACTGTATATTGGCCTTTTTTCCCCTCGGAAAGTTATTCAGAATCTGAGTACAAATACAATTCTTACAGAACACTTAGTGTACATATGAAGACTACCATATACAAGCTGAGAGCAACAAAGACACAAGTCCTATGTCTTATACCAAACATCCTTAAGTAATCATTCCTACATGTTAAAAATATTGGGTATCGCGCAAAATTCATTACACTATCTTCAAATTACAAATGAACACAGTTGAGCAGCATGTTATAAGCAGTGCCAATTATTTATGTTTCCTAAAAAAAAAAATATATATTTAAAAACTGCCAGACAAAAGCATGTATACTGTGCTGTGTTCTGCTGCAATAAATATTTAGAGCAGCAGTTTCTTCCTTAATTTATACTTGGATTTTTTAATCTACACTACTTATAAGCTCTATATGAACCTCATTCAAATATAGTAGAATGCTTCAACATGTTAGCTTCAATTCTGCTTTTAGTAATGTCTCAAAATTCAAAATCACTACAACAAAATTCAAAGCCCTACTTATAAAAATTTATAGACAGTATTACCATTTAGCATAATTTCAAGAAAAACATATCTTGAATTTTAAAATGAAATAATTAGTATTCCATGAACTTCCGACAAGGAAGGTAAATGCAATACACCTTCCAGGCATAGAAGAGGTTTGGTATAAGCAATAGGATGAACCTACATAAGACCAAACCCATCGATACTCGTACAAAGGCAGATCGTTTTAAATCTTTTACTAATATGTGTGTGCGAGTATAAGTAACCTGTTTGAATGTATTTGTGCATATTTAAGTGAATGTATATATCCAACCACCCACATACATATACTATGCATACAAGGGTACATACACAGGATGTGATGTAATTATTTCTGCATATGTATGCCTCACCATCCCCTCAACCAAAAAAATACGCTTTCCATACATACTGCGCATACGCAGCATGTATAAAAACAGTATGTATACTCGTATATATTAAATGTGTTTATGCTATGTAAGTGTGCATATAATTTTGTAACAATGCTTACAGAACACTTAACCAGCTACCTTGATTTTTATGAAATTCTAAGCACTTATTAAGGTAGTGGAAACCTAAGTCTTGTCATTTCTCTTTTTATGTATGTGAAGGAATACAAGCATTTAAGTATCTACGATGTGTTTAAATGTATGCATGAACAGTATATGAGCTTGCATGCAATGTAATTTAGAATGTGGGTGGACGCACAGGTAAAAAATTTATATGAATGAGTACTTGTTTAACACTTGTATATGAATATCCTGTATACGTACAGGATTGAGCTTTTGGACTGATCAGTAGTGAATGAGTGGATGTTACACAATAACCTTACTATAAATGGCGTAGTTCAGCAATTCCTTCCTCCTGGCTCAGTTGGGTCAACAGAGTATTTATGTTTATGTATGTAAAAATGTACTTACACTTGTGAGAATATATACACACTTGTGTGTTAAATATGTACAATACTTTTATTTGTTTGGGTGTATAAATGTGTATATGAGTATACCCACACAAGCTCTTGTACAATTTGTGCAATGGGTTCACATGAGAAATGTGAAAAAAAGGGATATTAGTGAAGTGTAATTTACCGACACAAAAGGAGAAAGGTAAATATACATGAAATTATCATATCGTGGGATTGGCCTTCTGAGCAGTGAATTACTAAGACTTGCCTCAAAAAGTCTGACTTAAAACAGACTGATATTTAGGCGTGAGCGTTGTCTTCCCCAAGACGCGAACAGACAGACACATACAGACACAACCGCGCCACGGACACACACATAGCAGCTGTAGTTGCCATTTAAGAACATTGCCCAAAACCAGCCCCAAAGAAGGATACAGTGTAGCCAGAAACATGCTTCAATACTGGGAGCCACTTTATGATGACTACAGCAACATTCACAAGAGAGAAAGTCATGGAGATCAAGTGAATCACTTCAGAGGAGCGTAAAAGACTTGAAGGAACTTCTCCTTCAAGCAATCTTTTCTTTCCTTACACATTTTCTTCTAGGAACTTCCCAGGTGTGTCCCTCTTTGAAGTTGGCTGAAGCACGGAGCACATAATATGTAACTACTAGTAGGAGTATTATTTGCCAACTAAAGCGGTGAAACCACTGGTTAGAAGCTTTTACAGATACATTTAAGTTTTTGTCTGGTATCATACATTCATACACATCTCTAACCCTCCTATATAAAGGTTGTATGACACATACACATACACCATGTAATATATATTATATATCCCCATGAAGGTTTACTTTCTGTTCAGGTTGTGTATATACATTTACTACTAATGAGTAGCAAAACTTTGTCAAGGCCTTATGAGTACCAAATACATTAACTATGCATACAGTTATTTCCTTCTCAATGAATCTGAGAATTATGTAAGCACCTATACATTTTATTTTACTTACACATTATACATTGACTTATTCAGTACAGCATTATGAGTATTATCATAATCATCTTTGGACAGAAATATCTTTACATAATCACTTATATAAATCCTGGTACATGTGCGAAGTGAATGAATGAAACTGTTATAAGATAATCTTCGTGTGTTGACAGATAACTGATGATTTTCTAGAACAAAATCATGTACGGATGTGAATATGCGGTCACTGAATGGTAAATGGGCTTACAATATACAGTATATATATAGAGAATCAAAAGTTTCGTAATTCAATGTCAAATGAACCAAATACTTAGATGTACTGTAGTAAAACTGACACTTTTATACACAGTACAGTCAATAATATACTCTTGTCCTTTATTTATGATAACAGTCCACCTTTAAATGTTTATCAGGATTTATTAATACAATTCTGATATTTACAGACATATACTGTATACATTCAACTGCATGTTCTATCATAATGACATACAGCATACTGTATCAATATACATATCTTATACAAATAGTGATCAAATGATGGAAGAGGCTTTATTCCATCTCATGTATGATGAAGGCTTGAAATAGCAAAAGAAGACTGCAGGGCTTTTTAAATCCAGCCAAACTATGGTTTTATGACATAATGGCTCTGATCTTAAATATGTAACAAGGCTAACCATTGTCCACAATGCAAAATTATAGTTACTGTACATGTAATGAACATGACTTGGAAGAAAAACTTGGAGTTGTAGAAAAAATATTAAACAGTACTAATTAATGGACTGAATACACAATACCGTATTCTGTCAAAGACTACATGTTAAATCTCTGAACAAAATGACCTGAAAGTTGGGATTAAGGAGAGTTTTTCATGAAATGCTTACACCATTGTCATCATCTAGAATAACAGCCTTCTTACATCTTTGACTCTACCATCTACTGACTTATAAAATCTACGAGGTTTGCTCTTTCAGAAGCTTCAAGAGCACTCATTCTGTTCAATAGACTAGCTGATTTGAGCAAATAGTCACATGGCTTATAAGTTGATGTGGGAATCGATACTCACATATGTATCATGGAGGACTGAAAAAAAAGCATTAGAAATTGGTGCTATTAAAAGTAGAAGTATGAAGTTACATCAGTAAACCCTTCCTGAGGATCAATAACTGCAATTTATAATGCGGGAAAATTCAGGCCTGACAAAATAAAATGCTAATATTTGCAAATGAGGAAATGGAATTACAACTTTTGTGGTTGAAAACCAAAATATAAAATTATATGTAAATGATGATGAAACCTTTAAGACATAAACAAGTAAAATGATTTTACTGATATCGACTTATTTCACTCACATTTAATTAATGATAATCTGATAACCAAAAATTCTGATATATTTGGGTTTCATGAACAACGAGAATAAATATGATAGCTGAAGTGCAATTGTGCATGAATATGTGTGTGTGTGTGTAAATGGGTTTTGACTACCAGGGAGTGCATAGTTCAAGTGCTTGAACAATACACCCATAAAGAAGTTGAAAAGTAATGAAAAAGTTGTTTATGGCGTACCTCGTAGAAAAAGTTCATGTGCAAACTGACAGAGGTAATGTGGAGGGTTTAAAGGATCTACAATACTGAAGACGAGTAGTTAAGAAAAGTGTCAACGTTTATGATGAGATACATGTTAGGATGTGTAAACGAGAGAGGTTCTGAATATTTTGAGATAGTTTGCTTATGTGGACAGCATGGAGAATATGTTCGTGAAAAGTGTACAATGAGGAAGTCTTGGTAGGGAGGAGGAGGGAAGAAATGGCTTTACTAAATGGCAATGTGTAGGAAGGGGGTTCAGTTCACTACTGTTGAGCCTTCTGTGTAGATGTATGGAGTGGTTAATTTTGTAGATCTGTGCACTGGGTTCACCCACAGTTCAGCAAAGTATGAATGTGGCAGTGACTGTTGTGTAACTTACTTTTCTCCTAGTCATAAATGGTTAAGTCTATGGCCACATGCTGCTGTATGTTTAATCATCAAAATACAACAATTGGAGACTTATTACTGAAAAGTGATAGAATCACTTAGCATCAATAAACATAATGAAACCTGCTTTACATATTACGCTAATGAATGAATTAAGAATGTCAATACAATGTGTAGATTCTCATTCTCTGCGCAAAAATAAAGTTGTACAGGTTCTATGCACAAAAATAATGCTTATCAAAGTGTGAAGAATATCATTGTAATTCCTCAAAGGATAAGGTTAGTAGTGAAAATGAGAAGGTAACCATCTTTAGAAAAGTAAGATAGGTGTTTTTCTTTCACAACCAGACTTCAGCACGCATAGATGCTCTCATCATACAGCAGAACAAGAATGGGGTAATCACTTTGCAGTACTTGTATGCTTTGCCAAAGCTGGCAGGTCACACAACCTTAAACCATCCATCAATAGCACTAATGAAGGCCTAGTTTACTTTTTAAAACTTCGTGCCAAATTTTGTCGATCCTCCATCAAAATCTGTCAGTCCCAAGATACGACAATTGTTTCTACACAAGATATTCAAGACTCTCAGACCATCATTGCTCCACACCTTTGTCTCACTCACCTGACTAGCAGCTATGGTGGTGCTTGTTTTAAGTTGCATTCAAGGGTTAAACATTCATGATCCAATACTTGAGTTAAGCTATAATTTATGTGGAAAGAATCTACACAATACTAGAGTTAAGCTATAATTTATATGGGAAGAATCTACATGTTCCTTTCAGAGATGATTGTGAGTTCTTTAATGTGGTCAAGATTCCAAAAATGGATAAAACAGGGAGGAATTTGAATAAATTTAGCCAAGAATAGCATATAGTTCCCTATATTCAACTGTGAAATAACATGGAAGGTTGTAAGGTTGGAAGGGACTGCAAGAGGACTGCTGTCAAAACCTCCAGGACCTTAAAACTTGACTTTCAACACTCAGCAGATTGTTGGGGAGACCACCGTTAGCTGTACTGTACCACCAAACCCTTACTGGACAAAGATGTTGCTCTGCTCTTTTTTGGATTTGATGAACTTACCTATAATGTCAACAGATAGAAACTAACAAGACACTTGCAAAGAGGTCACACATAGGCAGTTTATAATACAGATGAGAATCACAATGAGCCTAAAATACCAGCAGTATCATTTCACATCACAGA
This sequence comes from Macrobrachium rosenbergii, assembly GCF_040412425.1. Lineage (NCBI taxonomy): Eukaryota > Metazoa > Arthropoda > Malacostraca > Decapoda > Palaemonidae > Macrobrachium > Macrobrachium rosenbergii. Next base: position 48,001,534 of record NC_089755.1, on the reverse strand, counting down.
AATTTTTACTGAACTGCAAGTAATAAGGGTAAAACTTTCTTACCAGCCATAATAATCTTCATTTGATATTGGTCTTTTTATTTATTATTATTATTATTATTAATGTAGTTTAATCAGTCCACTAAATCAAAATACTTAACTTTAACGTGATTTACTCAAAGTGTGTGACTTGGGTAAAGAAATTTAAATTTTACCTAATAATTTCGTTCTAAAAAAATGTATTAATTGGATAAATTGAAAATGATGAACATTCTGACAAAATTTCCAAAATGTATTTATTTCTAAAACTTGTTTATTATTTCCGTAAACTCAGCTTCTATGAATACCCACCAAGCTTTGGGATAAATGTCTCTTCTTCATTCTCTTCAGCCAGTCAGTTACCATTCATGTGAGATCTGTAATTAGGTATAAGATATTCCAGATTCAAATATAAACAGTGAATAACCAGTATTATAGTGGACAATATCTTGGCCAGTAAAGTTTTTCCAGTAATAAACATATTACCCTAACATACAGCAAAACAGTGCATCATGATTATTTGTAATTTATTGCTGAGAAAGTAGAATATTTCTAGAAGCACTGTACTGAATATGTGTACAGTACTGCATTTTTTAGTATTTCACATTCCGAGTATTACTTTGAAGGTTTTGGAACTATTTTCAAAGGTTGGAATCTCACTGGTAAAAGTGCTAAATTAAAACACTGGTCTGTTTGGTTTGTACTGAAAACAAAATTGAGCTAGGAAAAAAGTGTCATAATACGTTAGATTTTACAAATGGTTTTTACATGTGTCAGTGTCTTTTTTTAAATTTTTATTGGCTGAAACAAGTTAATGTATGTACTTCTGTTTTTTCGAAATCCATTTCTACATGTATAATATGGTTAGGCAGCAAGCTGTTTGTGATTAGAGCAGAACTGGTTTTCGTAAGTGTTCCGGTGCAGCATATTCCTTAATAACTCAAAACTGTGTCTTTTAAACACGTTATATTCCTTAATAACTTAAAAATGTATCTTTTAAACACGTTATAATTGGTTTGCTGGCTTCACTATACTGTACAGAATTCTTGATAGGGGGATAGCAGCTACATGTGTCCATTAAACGCAAACAAAGTCTTCTATCCAATGTTTCGTAATCTGTAATTTAATCAATGGGCACAAGTTGGGCCACTCTTCTTGTTTCACTGCATGCGTGCATAAATACTTAACGTGCCCTTGTGTGTACACAAACTATCTCGATATATGTTTATGTACAGTGTTTCTGTGGAAAGTTATGACAAGATGTTATCTAAAGGGTGTCATGTTCATGAAAATGGATCACAGTATGACATCTGAAAATAAACTAGCCACCTAACAAAACAAGTCTTGATGAAGTATACAAAACAAAGTGCTTAAAGCTACATCAGCTTATAAAAAAGATACTTATATTTAAATATAAATAACAAAATCTTAAAAATTCAAGCTGTTGCAAAAGCAGTACAAGAAATATACTGTAGATTTTTTAGAAACGAAGGAACAAAACATTTAAAATACCACTAAAAATTCATCATCATTTACATTTTAGTATCAGTAGAAAAAGAGCAAAATAATAACATGACAGTTATACATAATAAAATAAAGAGCAACAAAGAACTTATCATCCAATTATGTTTGTGAGGAAGATTCTTACTCATACAATGACACACTGAAAAGATAGAATGGATTAACTACTTTTTCACTTAAATCATTATTGAACACAGGTTAGGTATCAATATCTTAACATACACATAAATTTTACACAACACAAAAACATGTCCTAGTTCATAATACACAAATGACTTTTAATTTACAAAACATTGATGCATAAATTTTTTATCCTTCATTTTACATCAGTGACTGATGAGAAAATCAACTTCTCTAAGCCAACGCCAATCAAACAACGGGGTTACAGATTATAAACTTAAATTTAAATGATGCAGTGTACAAAATAATTTTACATATGCAAGAGCATGCAGAAGTTAACTACAAATATAGCTCTTTACTTATGCATTAATCAACTGTTATTAAATTTCTTGATTTATGTACTGTACTGTATATATTTTTTCTCTATACATCAACAATACATTAACCAACACCCTAAACACTACCATTTACAGTTCTGCAGTTGACTATTACATGCAATATGCACTATACACTGTATATTTCAAAGTATTTCTGGGAAAAATTATAAGTTCTCATTTGGAAATATATACAAACTGTAAATGCAAAATGTTCATACATGAAAAACTACTTTCACTAACAGGCTGATCATTAAAGACCTTGAAACTAATTACTTACACCAATCGGTTATACGGAGGTGAACTTGTTTCAGAATTTAAACTGACCCTGATCTAAGGATTCCTATAATTAGGATTCTCTTTGTGCAGGTTCTTGCAACTTTCAAGCTTTACCATTGCTTTTGCTAACAAATTGACAATGCGACTATAGTGCTTCATATTTTGTGCATACATATTAAAATGAAAAGTGGTTGCCTTCTCTGCAAGTTGCCAATTTTTACTATATTCCACTGTTACTGTTCTTGTTCATATGTATCTCTTTGGCATATTCAGTGACAAAAACTAATGCATCATATTTATGGAATTCATTTTCTTAAGCTTTTTCTGGGAGCATTTCATGACAAATGAATTGGACAATAAAAGTAATAGGTTTGTTGTAAAACAATCACAATTTAAGTGCTAGAAATGAAGGAAGCAGCTTTATATTCTAGGAAGTTGGCTTTATATCATTCTGTAGCGTAGAGGCAAATAGCTTCAGCCTGCAATGTTTTCACATTCAATTAAGAATCGGACGGTTTGTGATAAAAATAAGCCAAATGGAAACTGCAATCAGAACTAAAGGTAAGAGGTCAAGTTCATACTACTGTAACGTGAAGTTACAAATCTTCCTTCTACGAAGTTTGTTAGTCACTCAAAAGACGATTTTAAATTTACATTCTAATTTTTAGGTGAAATTGAAAGGTACAGTACATACTTTCGAAACACTTTGCTAACTGCTGATATAAATGTTTATGCTGTTAAAAATATCTAATTTTCAGGTCAAGCTTCTCTTGTTAATAGATGCATGAACATTTTCTAATATGTCTTTTTTTCTCATATAAAATATTTTCACAGCACATTATTATTTATATAAAAACTAATCACATTTTCCTTACTCATTGACTTTAGCAAAGTTATATACATCTACAGCTGTTCTAGAATACTGTAATTAAGACATGGTGGTAAACAGCACAGTTATATACTCATTTCTAAATTCCACACATCAATGAAAAATGTTGCCTTCCTTTATACAGGTATATATACATTAATATTTACAAAAGAATTTTTACAATAATTATGTACATTTTCCAGTTATGTTATGGCACTCTTTACCAAAAGTGATGGATAATTGTAAATATTAAAATATAACTCCCATGCATACATTCCTGGAAGTTTATCACCTTCAACAACTTCAGTTTGGCTCACCTCACAAAGGTGTCTTAAAATGTGCCTGAGAAAGATTTTGAGTTTTGCAGAACCTTACCCAAAAAGCATCTCATGTAAGATCACTTTCAACATTGAATACGTTACCCATCTCTTTAAAAGTTAGCAGAGGTGGTGCAGTCACCTGTACTCTGTGATAATGATTGAAATTTTACAGAATATGCCTCTTTCTTGATCAAAGTGTGAAAAGGCAATAACTACTGTACCCATATTTCGATTTCCTCCACCAGTCCAAAAGTTATGTAACTATGCTAGTTGTAGTGGTTTCAGCTGAAATATTGCATCTGTAACGATTCCATACCTGGAATCATACAAAATGTTCGAGTTAGTAGTGAATGTTAAATTAATATTTTGATATAATGGATAGAATGGCACTGGAAAATAGACACAGGCATTTCTTATGGGACACAGTCCTACCACCAATTACGTAGATTTTCATTTCCTTGTATGTCAGATACAATATCCAAATTCTTTGATCATTTAAAAATAGGCAATATTTCTTCTATGAACAAACTGAATGTCGACAGAGCTGCATGTTGTGCAGATGTATTCCATATTTTTCTTATATTTATGAAAGGGACTGAGACTCAAGTTCACATATTAGTTTGTGGTTTTAAGCCACAAAAACTACACATTTGTTATTTTGCCTCCTTGCTTTTCCTGTTATATCAAAGTTCTGATACTGAAATTATACAATTTTACAATACTACAAAGAACATGGTATCACATGAGTTTGTATTGAACCTCATATATATTAATCGTAGTAAATAAAGTTTCCTAAGTTTGCTCTCCGAAATAACATTAACAACATACAGTTTGCAATGAAGCTAGATATTATGCCATCCTAAATGTGTTTTAGAAACCTCCCTGACCAAAAATTCAAGTCAGTGTTATACGCCACATGTCGACATATTACATGTGGTTTTAAATCTAAACATCTTATGGTAGCTGACAGGGCACTTAAACTATCACTATGATGGTTTTCTAAACAGTAGCTTATAGATGTCATAATCTTCACAATGTCAAACCAAGCCATCTCATCACTTACGGTTTTTATTCTCAGTCACAAGAGACAAGGCTGATACAGGCAAGGTGAAAGGCAAATTCCTTTACATCTTCATGCAAAGAAACAAGAGCAGTCAATAGTAACACCAACACTTCTAATCTAACACTTCTAATCTAAGCTACTGATACACACAAAGCTTGTACTGCACTGCTATTGCAGAAACTGAACAGAGTTGGGGAGGTTCTCTTGTCTCTTCATGAGGATGATTATTACCTAACTGGGGAGTTCTGAAAATTCCTAATGGGAAATCTAACCCTTGGTAACAGAATGACAAAGGCTAAACAAATGGGGGTATAAGCTGAATACTATGCAAAATGCTACTCTAAAAGAGGTCTGTTAAAGTTACTAAATTTGGCAGTCCTTGTTTTGTCTTGCCTAGCTTCATTTCATACCACTGTTAGCTCCATGAAATTATTTAATCGTATCCATGAATCTAGTGCACATCTGATGAACCTAAATGCTGTGGACTCAATGTTTTATCTGATAAAATGAAAAGTGACAAAATTTCCAGTCTCGTAGCATGTTTAAAGAACATTTATTTGGAAATTAATATATTATATAGTAACTCTGGCTTACATAACATACTATAATTAAAAAATGAGGTTGGGCAGAATATCTGAAACTTTCTTAAATTCTAAACAGAAATTACATGCATCTCAGGTTAGGCTGGCCTTGCCTTCTGTCTATTAATTTAAATAACAAAGATGTGCTCCTCCTACAATAATTTCAGTCAACTTCATAACCCTTACAGAGAAAATAAACTCTACTGAACATACAGTGTGCACTGTAACACTGATTTGACATAAACCCTGTCAGCAAATGAATCCATCACACTGTATTCCATATAATCAATCATGTAGTGTTCTATTTGAATTCCTGACTCATCCTTATAAGGTTAAATAGTAGTACGCAAGTCTTAATATGAAAATACAATTCTTCAGCATCTCTTAACGAATACACATACCAGCTTGATTCTACAAGTGTAGGTACGCTATACAGGTTCTTCCAGTCTGCTCTGGAATACACTTCAAGTAAGAGTGAGTTGCTGGTATGGTATGTGTTAGGTAAACAACAACCATCATTTCCACACTCATATGTTAACGTAAGTATGTACAGTATGTACATATGCACACACAGGAATGCCCATTTTATGCAAGGGGTGCTTAACTGATACTGACACTGTCTCATCACTCTATGAAGTTGCGACCTAGCTTATCCCAGAAGTATACGTCTTGCAGACAGTCTTACTGCTACCTACTGTTTGCGTGACTTTCGATTTTCTGTCCTTCAAGGGGTGGATCTACTGCAGGAAATGTCAAAGGCCTGTTTGAGTACCACCATATATCTATAATGTGAACCAGTAAAGGATGCTTCCTCAAATACAATACTCTATGAATTGCACAACCTAAGGCTAAGTAGCAAATATTCATAATTTATAAAATCAAAAAGTACTAAATTTATCTCAAGTAAAATATACTATAACCTTAACATCAAAGAGCAGAATTTATGGTATTTTACCTTAAATAAGAAGCTTGCTCTTTGTTTATCATCATCATCATCATCATTTCAGAAGTAAATAGTAAAACCACAAATGTCTACTCCTAGCACCAAACTAAACCTTCTTTTTTTTAAACAATAAAATTAAATGGAATGTTCATTTCAGAAAGTTAAAAACTGGGTAGATAAACATAAAACATGTCAACTCCCAAATCCCATCACTGGGTGACTATACGGACGAGAAAATATGGTCCAACACTTCTGTCTGTAAACACTGAAATTAAAGCAAAATGCTCGACATACCTCTAGTGTCGAAACAGAGCTATGTTAATAAACTTGACAACATATATCTTTGCTGAATCTATCCGAAAACTTACCATACAATTTTATCATGTAAATTACAGATGCCATGAAGATTGATATTCAAAATGAAATGGTAAAAGATGAAAACTGTTCTCAGCTAAGAGAGATAATTGTGGTTACATAGCAAGAGTTGGTGATTTTAGTGTTCTATAATAAAAAACTAATACTTTGTAACAGTCGTGGAATTTTTTGTTTGTGTAGAACTGTTCCATCTGTACCAAAGACTACGGTTCTGGAGAAGTCCTGTGTGTTACACGGGTACATATTCATATACATATTTTTAATTAGAAGGTAATACAGTACATCCTGTGTATGCTTATTTAACTATTTAGGATATTCACGAGTTTTCTTCAGACGTACAGTATAAACAGGCAGTTTAGCGCTTAATACAAGATACTGTATATTCATACATTTATATGTTGGCATGAGTCTAGTGAGAACTGCTTATCACAAAAACAGATTTGACTTCTGTGCGGAAAAAGTCAATTTAACATTCTGAAACCGTTGCTTCAGGAATGGTCAGCAAGAAATTGCAGGAAACAGCATAAAGTGGCAGTCTCGGTAGGAGTAATGGTGTATGTTGAAGAATCAAGAGCTTTGTATCACTATCCGTAATTCAGGAGGTTCAAGGTTGTTCTCCCCTATGTGGTGAAACCACTGTTCGTGCTGTGATTTATTTTCTGTAGCGGAGACGAAGCTTTCCCCTGCTCAGAAATGTGGAGGGGTCCTGCGTCTATAGGACCGTCTCTATCTCAGCTATTTCATTTGATACTGCTGGCCTGAAATGAAGAAAACAAATTATCCTATCTGACTTTGGAGGATTAATGTACCAAGCGACTGGTGCAAAGAATTTGTGTTTATACGTAAGCAATTTACCTATGAAGTTAATGCTGCGTGAGCTCTAAAGGCTTTTAAATGTTGTTGAACGATTACATTAATTTGCAATTTATTAACACTAGAAATTCAAATGATTTTTTACATACTTAAAAACTGAAATTGCTTGATAATAGAGATAATAAAAATTTTTATAAATAAGGTATAAAAGGGAAAAAACAATAAAATATTGGTATAATTGTAAAATCTACAAAAATGAAAATTAGTCTGGGGATTTAAAAATATACCCTTTCATACCACAAAAAATATATATGTATATTTTTCTTAAAGCAATATGGTAACCAAACAGAACTAAATAAACAGCTTAATGTGATCTTAAATAACCTCAATAAAAATGGATTAATCAATATCTCAGATTAGTGATATACAAATTGAGTGTATGATGCGATCTGAAATAAGTACTATACTGTAGTATTTTTTTTTTTATAAAATATAAGCTACAAAAGACATGATTTAACAATAAAACAGATGTCACACGTGCACACGTATACAAACACCTGCTACACAACAAATGCTGTGAATGAAACAACCAGATCCCCCTCAACTCATACAGAGCAAATGGCACAACACAAAACACAGAACAGAGTAAATGAACAAAAACAAAACAAGGCAGTTTAATAAGAGCATAAAATACGGACTGACAAAAAGACTAGATACGACCTTCGCCATCTCCAGTACATAATAATGCACAGTCATCACACAATTTCAGATTTCAAAGCCTAAAACAAGAACAAATTGCAATATATCATCTTTCTTCTCTGAAATAAAACAAAAAAAAAACATGAGACAGTATAGGAGGCAAAAGTATTTTTCAAAATGTTTAAATTTTTTCATAATGTTATATATATATAGATATATTTTATATATATATATATATATATATATATATATATATATATATATATATATATATATATATATATATATATATATATATATATATATATAATATCAGTAACAGGTAGACTGATAATAAACGCTGATACTCAGATATATTAAGAATGTTGCACCTGCACTGCAGTTACGCTAACACAAACATTATCTTAAAATACTCGATAATGTTTACATCGAGATGTCATAAATGTTCACGAAGGCACAACTGACCTGGTTTCAGGTCGTAGTTGAAAACAGTTCAGTGAACAAATAACTGATAATTAAAACAAATAGTATTCGTTTGTAAATAAAACTTCCAGCTGAATCATTTAGACTCCTGGAGTTTGGGAAAATGGAAAGCATCTACTGCAGAAATTGAAAAAAAAAATGCATTGGGTCATCATAAAGATTAAAACTGTGAAACTGAATAGTCTTTTGACATTTTTACAAGCTACTGGTTTAGGACTACAAGCGTAATGATATTTTACTATTTATAAAGGGCAAATGTATTTAAAGACCATTTTATCCCAAATATAGAGATGTAGTGATGAGTGGATACATTACTGTATTTAGGTTTCATCTAGGTGTTGTGGATAAAGATTGACACTAGATGCACAGTTGATTTAGGTGTACTTCACTATTGCCTGCAAATACTAAGGATTTTTCAAGCACAATGTAATCAAGACTTTCAACAAATAGTCTCAGATTTTCAGAATGCATTTTCAATAAATATGTTTGGTTGTTGGGACGGATTACAAAGGCTCAGACACAAAAAATATGAAAGACTGTTACAGCCTTCATAGGATTTGAATTGGAAATGATTCATTTTTGGGAATAAGGAACATATAACTTCTACAGAGCAGAAGATTAGAAACAAATATGCCTAGTGAAATATTACTTATTAAATGAAACTGGGAGTGGAGGACTACGATGGATAATCAGCAATGGTAAAGAATTTTCAACTGACTGTGAAATGGAAAATACTAAATATTTAATCTAATAACTATATATCAAAGATGAATATCATAAATGAAAAACATGTATGATATTCAAGAGTGGCAAGAGAGGCATTAAAATATGTATCAATGTTCTTAAAAAGGAATGAGAAAGGATAAAAGGATTGGAGAAAGAAATAGGAATGATTAATATGTCAACTAGCCAATGGACCTGACGAAGAGATTCTTTTGTATTTTGCCGACTACAGAATACCAGGACTGTGTAATAACAAGTTTTACATCGGTCGACTTTCAGTAAACTGTAAGTGCTGAAATGAGACAATGAGAGTTCTTGTTAATGGTGCCCATCCTACCTGACAAAATGGGTATTAAATGGCAGGTGTGGCTGAATACCGATGGCAAAGGCAGAAAACTCCAGTGATCTGTGAACTGTTTGGTCGTCGACATTAACACATAGAGATATGAACCAATTTGGAATTTATGGTACTCTGCTATATACTTCTAACACCTCAACATGATCAAGTCACTACCAAGTCCAACAATCAGGCAAACCTTCATCTAATTTGACAGAGAAGGACTCTTCTTGCGAGCATACTTATACATTACAGCACACAATCAAAATAGAGAAATGTAACACACTATTGTATTCATCAAATCTAAAGTATGCAGTGGCTAAGACAACAGATAATATGACCAGGTAGTATGAAAGGAACGTGATACATAAATAGCCAGTTCACACTGTCCTTCAGTTGAAGACACCTGTTGCTAAAAGGAAATTGATAATGAACCATTCTGTACACGGGACGTCTTTCACTCAAATAATCTACAAAGTTTCTAGCTGAGATACTTTTAAAACTAAAGGATACTGTACTGTGGATTCAGTGAATAAAATAAATAAATAAATATACAGTATATATATATATATATATATATATATATATATATAAATATATATATATATATATACTGTATATATATATATATATATATATATATATATATATATATATATATATATATATATATATATATATATATATATATATATATTACATATCATGGGAAGCATTACAGGTCCTTTGCAACAACTCCTTCAGTCCCTGCTATCTACATTTCTTCCTGCCTCTCACATAGCATTCATTCTCTTTCCTCTCTCCCCACTTAGCTGTCTAACTTCTTGAACTTTACGTTACTAAATATTTAACTTCTCATTCAAAAGCAAATCCTTTGGATGATCCCTACTGGAGTTTAGGAATAATACATTAATTACACTAATAATAATAATAATAATAATAATAATAATAATAATAATAATAATAATAATAATAATAATAATAATAATAGCAAAAGGAAAAGGCGAATATCTGGAAATCTTTTCACGAAAGACAAAAAAGAACCAACAAAGCGAAATATGGCATCAAAAAACTTTAGAAATATGAAAACATGAAAAACAGAGAGACGGGCGTAGTGTAGAGACATATATGATATTGAACCGGGAAAATGAGTCTTATGATTTCTGCTGAGGTGAGGAATGGGATGAAGATTTCTGAGGACTCCTTGGGATTCCCGGAGTGCTAGAGTCTTCCGAAAAGCTATCTCCTTCCCTCCTTCGGAGACGTATCGGGTCGTGGCTGATTTTAAGACTAGGCTTCGTGAAAGCTAGGGTATACGGTTAACGGTGCAAAATGTTTTCCCAAATAAAATTGTTCGCATTCATTGTGCTACTACTGTACGCGTCGACCTTGGAGGATTTAATCACCGGACTTTGTGCTCAAGGAATTAGTGGATATTTTCAGGAGACCTTTCATCATGTCGTCCTCAGTAATAATAATGATGATCATGATAATAACAGTAATAGTAATAATATTGTTAAAAAGAATGGACCTCCTCCATGCCATTAAGCTTATATTTCGCCTTCTCAACTTGGTGTATAAGAGGTGAATGGCACCAGGGTTACATGCAAGGAATGTTTATACCCGAAAACGGGTTATGTCATTACCCTTCTCTCAGTGGTAGCCAGGTCTACTGAAGCGGCGGGATAATAAACGAACTTCGGATAGCTGCTTTATAATTTACTTGCCAACGCGAAGAAACTTATACGATAAGTTGAGAGGGAGAAATATGTAAGTTTAATGGCGTGCAGGAGTGTCATTCTTTTCAGCGAAATTTGTCTCAAAGGTCTTCTTCCAAGAAATAATAATAATAATAATAATAATAATAATAATAATAATAATAATAATAATAATAATAATAATAATAATAATAATATTCTCTAATTCAGTTTGAAAACAAGTGCCAATGCAGGAATACACAGTTAAGAGAACTTAGTTGCCACCTATGCAAAAATACTAGAAAGATACAATAAAGAACCAAGATCTCCACTTATTACTCAAGTTAATTTCCTTATACAGTACACAATACAGTCATTGAAAGCCTAAACCTGTAAGTGGAGATATGTGGAAAAAATGATCTAAGGTATAAATGTTTAAACTTGATTTGTGCCTTTAGCAATCTACACTACTGAGATGACGAAATCTTATCTTCTGGTAAAAGTAAAAGACACTTCTCCACAAAACTTGCAATCAGTATATTATGCAATGTTGTCTTAGCCATCACACTGCATACCGTAGGAAAAGGGCCACTCACCAATCATCTGGAGGAGCAAAATACAGGAGAGGGAAGGACAGGTTAAAATATCGTATACAATATAAAAAAAAAAAGTCTACAGTCCCGATCTATGATCACTAATTTATGACACAAACACTCATGAAAAAAATGGAAGTCAGTGGCAGCTTTTCTTGTTACCACTGCAATTCTGGCAGAGGATGAACTCTTTCTTCTCGGTGGTGAATGTGACCTGAGGAATTATGAAAAGTCCTACATACTTCAGGTCATTCAGCACTGAAAAGAGTCAGAGTTTATCCTAGCATTTTTTAAGCAAAAAACTGTAATCAAACGCTACAACATAAGGCAGGTACGAGTTTTGGGTTCCTTAATTCCCCCAACACCAGCAACTGCTGAGGATAATTCTTTTTCAAAGGGTCTCAACTGATTGACTTACCGATTTGTTATCAGTAAAACAATTAAGTTAAAAATGTGATAATTAAATATCAACGAAGTCAAGCAGAAGTCTTTGTAATGTAAAGATTACACTTGAGATTGTGGCAGGGCAGCATAGACAATTTGGATTTCTGTTCTTGCCATACTACACAAACACACACCCACATACACATGCACAAACACACACACAAACACAAATAGAAGTTTTTCCCTCCTATCTAAATATATAGTATTCCCATAAAACCTTTTGTAAGTTGACTGTCATAACGCAAAGAAGAAATTAACATTAATCTATAAGAAAGAAATTTTTAGGAGTGTAATCCCCAGACTTATGGATGTCTTACTGTTACCAGACAAGGTTTGTTGTCTGAAGTGGCTGATGCGATAGGCTTGAAAAATGATGGTTTGCCTAACTCCATAGCCTCACAAATGTTTCTATCACACAGTTCTTCGCGAGCACCTGGAACATCGTGTAAACCTTCCCTAAACTTATGTGCCCTTTCAAAATCAAAGACATACTTTTCTGCAATCACTGCGATACTCGCGACTGAGTTTCAGTTTATGCATTCTTTCCTCTTGCAAGGGCACCGGCTCTTCATCTGTCAGTTCTGATCACAGGTTGCCAAAACCTCTTCAGTGTCATCCCCGTTAATTCTGCAAACCTAGCTTCCTTAACCTACAGTATTATTGATGAATAAATTGCTTTGGGACTCAGTTTCTTCAAACACCATTCTCTCTCTCTCTCTCTCTCTCTCTCTCTCTCTCTCTCTCTCTCTCTCTCTCTCTCTATATATATATATATATATATATATATATATATATATATATATATATATATATATGTGTGTGTGTGTGTGTGTGTGTTTTATATACGAAATGATTTTTCAAACTTGACCCTGCAGTGTTGGGACCGACTGATAAAATCTTTCATATGCACTGTAACAAGATTCAGGTCTGCCACTAACTTCTTAGAATAATGAAAGTCGTCTCGTCATAATAATAGCAGTAGAAGTACTAGAAGTAGCAGCGAAAGATCATGGGGGCCATGGAAGCTTCGCAAAATTGTGCATCTAAATTTTCTAGTAACTCCTTTGGCGATGAAAGCTGTCTCTATGGCGTCAAATCTGTCATTCTCAGGCAAGTTCCTTAAGAAAAAAATCTCAAAAAATATCTGTCACAGTTTCTCAAATAAGCTATTTAGAGCAATGGAATGATCAACATGGACTATATCATAAAAATTGAATGATATTTCCTCTTCTAGTGAATTACTTTTACTGTACTAAAAATTTATGGAAAAAGGAAAGCAGCTGTTGTTAAGCCTTCATGCTGCAAAAGATATTCAAGGTTATCTCGCTGAGGCTACAGGCTAAGCGCTGGCACTTCTAATGTGCAAGAAAAAATAAAAAATGAAAAATCTGCACTAGTTCAAAGAAGCAGCATTCCGTTTTTCAGTAAAAAAAAAAAACCTTCACAAGATCTCTTTAAAATCTACTTAAAAAAATTACACTCTCGTATAATGTTTGAATATTATAGTTCGCAAGGAATCTGTGAAAAGTACAGACGCAAAAGAAAAAACAATTACTCTACAGGATAAAAACAAAACCGAGTAAATCTACATTCCTCAAAAACCATGCCTATATATGTGCTTCGTCTTTCGACTTCACTCTGAGTGCTTTACTAATGCACACTTGAATGTTCCGACTTCGTTGTTTTGTGAGTGACGGTAAAAGGAGAGCAAATAAGAATAAAGAACAAAGCGGGAAACCCTCTTCCCTGGCCCCCACGAGGAGAAACAACCACCGTGGTTACATGCACCTAAGAAGTCCTTCCAGGGGGCTATCGGGTGATCTATACTCGTAGCTCCGTTTTCTTTGAGGTGGGGGAGCTGGGATATCCGAAAGCACAGTCTCTAGCCTTTCAGTGGACACCACGTGGTTTCGCGTGAGGTCGTGGCGCCTGTACAGCTGGTGGTGGTGGTGTGTCTGCTGCTGCTGCTGGTGGTGGGGCGGGGGGTGGTGGTGGTGCTGGAAAATCTCGTGCTGGGGGCGCTGCTGCTGCTGCTGCTGCAAAGGCTGCTGCTGCTGCTGCTGCTGATGCTGTTGGTGCTGGTGTTGTTGCTGTTGCTGCTGCTGCTGCTGTTGGCTGCTTGTTACGCTGCAAAAGTTGCAAATGTGAATCGGGAGTCGGACATGACTGAAATGTATTACTGAATGACCAGGAAATAAGGCTACGCTACTCATCTCATATAGTATAATACTCATACGTGTATGCGTCAGCTCGCATATTCTTACGATGACCGATAGCAGGATACCTCAGTTCCTTACCCCTTACAAAGAAGTTACCCAAGTCTATATGAGGTCTAAACAGTGTCAATGGGATATACATATGCTACTACAGCAAGTACATAAGCAAGCTCAGTTTCAGCATTTTACTTATAAACCTTCCTCTGTGTCCCCTTAGAAGGGGTTGTTACAGATCTACTGACCATCAATTTACTAGCTAAGGTGTTATCGAATGAGGTTCCTAACCCCATACCTTTGGATTCCCTTCAATGATCTTCGGAATACACTGGCCTTTACCTTACTGAGGGAATATCAACTTGATGAAAGTAGTAAACTTACCGAATAAGATTTACAATCCTAAGGCCTGTGTCAATAACCACAGGTTGTGATAGTCTAGTGTTACCCTAGATCATAAGTCTCTTGACACTTCCTTCCTTATAAGGCAAAGACAGAGAACTTCTCTTACATTTTACTAGTCTTTTCGTAACTTGTTACGACTCAAGATTGCAAAATAACAGCTGAAATTAATACTTCATATCAAATATAATACAATAATGTATTCCTGACAGATAACAGCTCAGCCAGCGAGAAAACATCAAACAGTATCTCTGTGCTACAAAAGTTCCGTTCAGAAATATAAACAAAACATCAGTACCATTAATGATTCTAGGTTGCAGAACTCCCCAGCCCTGGAACCTTTCTGTACAGATTTCAAACGCTGAAGAACTATTAGACTTTGATTTTCATTAGATCTTTAAATATACAATTTTTTTTTCAACCGTGTGCTTCAAATTATTAAAATATTCCCAACTAAAGATTCCCAAATTGACTACTCCAAGGTAGGATAAAGCCAGTCGCCACTCTGGGTAGGGGGACACAATTTCAAATGCAGCTAAGCCATCTCTCCTTTATGGAAGTGAGAATTGACGTGGATGCTGAATGTGTGAGAATACAAAAGATGGAAGCTGTAGAGATGGATTGTTCACGTACCTGTAGTACTATGAGTGGCACAAGAAAGAGATTTACGTAGCATATGTTCATAAAAACTGCATTGCTCTCTCACTGTAATAAAACTTCATTCTTTCATCAGTCCGTTTCTGATGTACTCCCTACAAGCTCGAAGCGGCAACTGGCTTTATTCTGCTCAGCACATGAATGCTTAAACCGTAAGCATATGACTGAAGATAGTCCTCATATATCCGAAATTGTAATGAAAATCACGGCATGATAATTCTGCAAAGTTTGAAATCCGTGTGGCTCTAAATCTGGGGAGATTTTTTATTCAAAATCATTATTAATACTATACTTTATACATATATATACGTATGTATGTTATATGTATATAATATATATGTATATATACATACATACATACATACATATATATATATATATATATATATATATATATATATATATATATATATGTGTGTTGGTATTTGTAAAAATAAATTTATGTGCAAAGATGTGTTCGCTATACGCATGAACGTGTTAATATACCAGTATGTACAAATGTAAAGTGAAGCCTACGAGACACGTGCTATATACTCCGGCATATTTATAATATATGCACATTCTTATTAAAAAAAAAACCATCTCTGGAAATCGTCCAGGATGCTGGAAAAATCGTCGCACGACCAAACCTTAGTTAATAAACCAAACCTTTATTAACGAATAATGCCTACAAAATGAAGCCTAACCTTTGAAACTTACTGTGCACAACCTGAACTACGGAAAATCATCATCCATTTCGCTGGATTACTCTTTTGGTCGAATTGAAACGAAGGAAGCGACAAAAAGTGCGCAGCTTCACAACTGTAAGCTTGGGAACGAAGGGGTTCATGCAGAGGAAACAATGACCAGCAAATTACGGTGGTTTTTGAAAGCAACAGCACTGCGCTAAAATCCGCTGTATGGCTTACAAGTACGAAAAAAAAAGGCAAGAGAAGATTAGGGTAGAATATATGAAAAAATGACATATATTTTAGTTTATATCTTATTTTTTTTAGAGCGTTTAAATACTGCCTAGTTACTCTGAATCTTACTTTTAGATAGGTTTATATTCAGCTCAGTTTATGACAAGATATTTTTTTATACCCATAAAAACTTTTAGGGGAAGATTATGAACACTGACGTCGTAATCGGTTATTTACATGCATTAAAAAAATGTATATAGTGAACTGCACCTGTACAAAGCTTTCAGCTGCCCAAAATCACGTGTTCTTCCTATCAGAGGCTGAAGATCTGTCGTTTCCTTCGTGGTAAAGCCCAGGCTTCTTCCCCTTACCAACTCCCCCCACCAAAATTTTTCCTCTCTTTTCTTGTTTCGTTTGGACCTGTCTCAATAAAGGCCACAAGACTGCCCGTGAATTTGGCCTTAACTCTCAAAGAATGATAATACTGAATAACGCCAATTCTTGATCTGAGGTGAACGACTTACATTAACGTTTTTTGGTCGGTCAATATTGATCAAATCAGCCTTAAGCCAGCACGGCCCCTTGAACTATGACGGCCAACAATTGATGGTAAAGCGCTGAAGTGAATAAGAGGCCTGGGGTAGACCTTAGGACTCGGACCAACGTGATGGCTGCGGTTGGTTTAGATTAAGGTGGACCTATGTCGGTACTTGCCTTTGCTCACAGATTGTCATAAAACACAAGTGATCACATACGCACGAACATATCCCACCCTTCTGCACTAAGTGATGGCTTGAAAATTGAGCACTGTAAATAAAAGCCTCAACATCTGTCCAATGGCACAGACCTATCCAGCCCTGACAAGGATAATGAGGGATGACTAAAGCTAACCAGGGTCAATATGAAACAACATGAGGACACTTGAAAACGACTCCACTAATACTTAGGGGAAAATGGTGAAGGGAACACTTGGGCATCCCAACCCTGACAGACAGTGCACCCACTTTTCACAGGACCTTCTCCAATTAATTTTCTTCTTGTAAGGTCGACTTTCTCTAGCGGCAGAGAGCGAAGATTCAAAATGTGGCCTTCCCCCAACGAACAATATCAAACGACTGCCGAAAAATTGATAAAGGAACTCAAAAAACCGCATCCATGAGAACATGTGTTCCCCTTAGTCATATATAACTTCACAGGCAAAGACCAACCTCCAACCATAAAGAGCTTAATTGACTGAATAAGCACAGTACAGAAAAAAAACTTTCTAAGAAAATGGATACAACAAAAGTCCCCAACTGCAAACGGCAGGTTCCCTACAAACCTAACATTATTAGGCCAAGAAACAGCTGTTTAACTTTTCTACAGTAATGGCAGATGTGAAAGACATTACACAATGCAGTTATGAAAAATTTCTTACTGGAAAAAGAGCATATCATCCTTGGTTGACGCGAGATAGGGAAGCCTACAAACGGCCCAACTAACTTCTCAACAAGTCATATATGCACTTTGGATGGATATTCAAAGAAATGACCAATATTGACTTTTGTCTCGGGAGTTAATGGAAATTAATGTCACAAAAGCACAGTCGCTATAAAACAGTTGTGAATAGAGCCTATGGGATTCCCCACGGAACCACAGTTATGAAAAACAGAGAATGGATATCAAGTTACCTCATGTTATATGGAAAACACTAGAAAGGTCCTCATTATATACATCCCGTTTTGTACTGTACAAGGCCGAAGACGTACAATATTCATGTCAATGAATAGGTTTGAGATTTTATTGTTCAGATGGGGTCTGGATCTAACACTACTATCTTCACCAGACTTATTATTTTTGCCAACAAATACATATGCTTCCAATTTCAAAGGCTGTAGATGTGATTAAACCGAACTTACTAATGCATCGTGCCAGTCAAGGAAAATGTATAATACAAAATATAAGGTAAACCAGAGCTCAGAACATGCTAAACTGAACGGTCTCATTGCCTCATGATGCAAGTGGACGTGACAGATAAGAGTACATACTGTACATTGAAAGGCTAAGATATAAACTAAATACTTAACAAGGTGAAATCATACCTACTAAGTGCTGGTGTCAAGTATAGTGGATTTGCCGGTTGCTGAATATGCATGCTCACGTTAATATAGAAGTGGATGGTACGGGGGAAGCGATGTAGAAAGTTTGAGATAAAAATATCGTGAACAAATCATCTCTTTGGTTCTACCAACAATAACAACATTAGGCTTTGCATGACAATATACTTTTTACTATCGCTTTCAAACTCACCATCAGAGTTTATAAGGTAATACACTAGGTTACAACACTTGCAAGAGGATCTAAAATACCAGGGCATACTCTGAAAACAAGGATAATTACTATTTCAACTTCTACACAGAAACAGCTTCAACGATCAATACTTCAGGTTCTGGTATCTAGGTGGGTGACGCAGCGGGTGACACCTTGACCAACCTTTTCAGATCCTATGATAAAAGAGCTGACGTTGCTCCATAAGCCTTAAGAATAATTAGCATCAGGAAAACAGTTATAGCCTTTTCCTCTGTGTGTGGACCAGTTTAGTTTACAATTTAAAAATAATAATATAATAATAATAATAATGATGATAATAATAATAATAATGATAACAACAACAATAATAATAATTTAACTGCAAAATGCACAAATGCTCAGGATGAGGGGTTCCATAATGATGCAGACATGGAATCCTTCATAAATTTCGTTTATCACACTTTTATGCAAATATATCAGGCCATTATCGTGCCCAAATGCAAATATCACGGGGGACAAAACATGCAATGAACATATTTTCAGAAGCAGACAACGGTAACAGCTACAGATGCAAAAATATATTCATTATCAAAATTCCTTCAAGCACTTGCAAGATGCCTGTGCAATAAGATAACGCAAGCACATTACTAAAGACCAGGAACACTTATCTCGTGATAATCTGTATAGAAAAGACAATAACAACACACAGGTGCTAAAATAATAACCATAGATATATATATATATATATATACTCTAAACAACAGAAGGATCAGGCATTACCATGCGGCCATACTGTTCATAAAGAGGGTGTCATGCGGGAAATGGGTTTTTTGGGTGACTCACTCCAAACTGACGGTCCTGACCCAAGTAGAGTCATCTGAGGGCGGAGTCCAGCAACAGGCAAGCAGAGGGCCAGCACTAACAGCGCTGGCGAAGTTAAGAGGCTGTTAGTGGCTCAACAGGCCGTGTCTGTGGCAGTGATTGGCTGAAGTTAAGAGCTGTTAGTGGCTCAACAGGCCGTGTCTGTGGCAGTGATTGGCTGAAGTTAAGAGGCTGTTAGTGGCTCAACAGGCCGTGTCTGTGGCAGTGATTGCCTGAAGTTAAGAGGCTGTTAGTGGCTCAACAGGCCGTGTCTGTGGCAGTGACTGGCTGAAGTTAAGAGGCTGTTAGTGGCTCAACAGGCCGTGTCTGTGGCAGTGATTGGCTGGAGTGAAGAGGCTGTTAGTGGCTCAACAGGCCGTGTCTGTGGCAGTGACTGGCTGAAGTTAAGAGGCTGTTAGTGGCTCAACAGGCCGTGTCTGTGGCAGTGATTGCCTGAAGTTAAGAGGCTTTAGTGGTTCAATAGGCCGTGTCTGTGGCAGTGATTGGATGAAATTAGGAGACTGTTAGTGGCTCAACAGGCCGTGTCTATGGCAGTGAATGGCTGAAGATAAGAGGCTGTTAGTGGCTCAACAGGCCGTGTCTATGGCAGTGACTAGCTGAAGATAAGAGGATGTTAGTGGCCCAACAGGCCGTGTCTATGGCAGTGATTGGCGGCAATTAGAGGCTGTTAAAAGGCTCAACTAGGTGCGTATATGGAAGTGATTGGCTATATCAAAAGGCTGTTCATAGCTCAAACTGTCGTGTCTATAGCAGTGATTGAGTTAATAGGGTGATAGTGGTTCAATAGGCTGTCTTGAACAGTTACTTGTATAAGTTCAGCTGTTGATGGCTCAATACTTTATGTCTATGTCAGTGCCTGATGAAGTTCAGAGGCTGTTAAAAGTTCTATGGGGATTGTCTATAATAGTAACTGACTAAAGTTAACATGTTTATGTCTCAACCAACCATATCTTTGGCAGTGACTGGAAAAGTTCCAAGTCTATGTCTGTGAAAGTGGATTGCTGAGTCTAAGCTGTTAATACCTCAGCCACTCACGTCTACAACTGTCAAGTAAGTTTATGGTAGCGATTGGCTGTTAATGGCTCACTGTGTTGTACTTATGGTAATACCTGGGCAGAACTTGAAAATCTTCTGGGTTTTAGTAAAGTAGAAGAAATACTTGAAAATGGCGATTTCATAAACACAGAGGGACAGGGAGTTTTGTTGGGCCTGTTAGCAATAGAGTAGAAGCGGAGTGATGATAGTGTTTTTACTTTCAGCAAGGACACAGGCCACGCCCAAAAGGATGGTAGGGCATGACTGCCACATACTACCAGAAATAAAACTAGAAAAATACTGTCAAACTTCATGCGAAGTCACTATTTTATGAACCATTGTATTCCTTGTGGACATGGCTTGTGTCTGAGCCTAATAAGGAAGCAACATAGCTGTATTTGATGGACACCTGTCATGCTTTCCATGTTGTTAATTTTTTTGGGCCATGAGTATGTACGAATTTACAGTTGTGTGAGAAGACAGGACCGATGAATCATGACTATGTAAGTGCATACAGTGTGTATATATATAAATGCGTCACTGGATATTAAGACCAAGTGAACAAGTGTAAAGAACAGGAAACATTAGCAGCTTCTATATCAACTAATAGTTAAAAAAAATTCGGGCAAAATCCATAATTGAATGCAAACAATGCAATGGAAGGTTTTTGTTTCTCCATGAAGGGAATTTAATAATTTTAAAGAGGTGAGGAGGGAAGTTATTTCAGTTAATTGTCAATAATGATAACAAGAGATATAAACAAAAAATGAATGATAGAGATGGATAAAGCACAGACGACAATAGACATATGTTAAAACACTTCAGAACCAATCTGTGGCATTTATAGTGGATAAATGTATCACAGGCATGAAATCATTATCATGAAAGATACAAGAGCATAATGGCATTGATTTATCAAGCATTGGAAAAGGATTTTGTGGTTTAGTTAAGCTATTTGTAAACAATACAGTCATTTAGTCGTCTGGCGTCAAAATATCTCGATACAGGAGTATCTAATTTGTAAAGGCTGTTAATTAGCTGGGGGAGAAATAGCAACTTTCCATGGAGGGAATTGCTGAAGAAGATCTGTAATCTGATTCTGTAATTAACGTTAATTCTATTATACTCAAACACATAAACTTCAGTTTTTATCTCGGGCATCGATGACAATGCTGACCATAGTTATTTTGATAGTTTTGAAATTTAATATATAACACAGTTTTCTGTGAAAATTTCTATGAATATAGCGTCTGTTAAGCTTTTGATACTCCAAATACACGACTACTCCATTTTACAGAGTACCGGTGAATCTGTTTCTATTGTGAATTGTTTTATGGAGCAATTTAGCGAAAAATTCGCCAGGAGAATTATTTTGACATCAGCTTAAGAAATGACCCACTGAAATAACCGGAACAAAATATAACAAAGTGCTCCGAAATAAATGATCTATCAGTAATAAAACAAACATAAGGTTTAAAAATAGTGCTCAATTTAAAAGGAGAGAAGGAAAATCTTATCAGGCATGGAAATTGAGGAGACGAAAGAAGGGGGGGGCGGGGGAGGGGGAACTGACAATAAAACTCAAGACCTTATTGAAAATAATGAGAAGAGACGCATGGGAACCATAATACGAAATAGGTAATAGAAAGAAAAAATGATAATAATGGTATTAAAAAACAACCACTAAATAGAATACTTTAAAATGACGTCTTTATACGTGACCAGAGGAAGCACCAAACAAGAAAACAAATAAGAGGAGGAATCGTAAAACTAACAGAACAAGGTTACAACGACGCTGCTGCTGCTGCTGCTTACCCAAGGGGCAGCTGCTGACCCTTCTTGATGGTCGGTTTGCAGCCGTTGGCCTCCAGCTCCTTTTCCAGCTGCTTGATGCGCATGCGCGCCATGTCCAGCTCGTGCTTGACCTTCCATATGTGCGTGTCGCACAGCGGGTCGCGGCAGCGGTGCCGCCGAAGCTTGTCCGTCGCTTCGTATACGGCGCCCCGGAACGTCAGCGATTTTCCCATGCTCTGCGGGAGGGGGAGGGGGAGGGGGGAAGGGGCAGAGAAGGAGAAAGAGAGAGAGAGAGAGACTGTCAATAAGTTACATACATTTAATGTACAAGACTGTCAATGTTTGACGAATGCGGGTAAAAGGATGTCAATATTTGACGTCTAGTGTAACAGAATGTCAATGTTTGACAGTTAGTTCCGGAACGGGAAAAAATGAGTTTGTTAGTCATTCTCATCCGCAGACGCTGTATGAGAGAGAGAGAGAGAGAGAGAGAGAGAGAGAGAGAGAGAGAGAGCTAAAGCTAATAAGATGGCATGGAACGTAAATGAATTTCCTCCTTACTTTAAGTATACGAAACTGGAGCCCGCTGCGACAAGAGATGACATTAAATCAGCATTTGGATATTCAAATGATCTCTTATAAAACGTGTTGACGCAAATATACTGTTATGAGATTTCTCCCAAGTATGCAAATCAGTTTTAACTGGATTTTAGGAAGAGATGAAATGATTTCCTTTCCTGGGAATTTTCTCAGGATGCTATCTTATCTTCTCTCTCTCTCTCTCTCTCTTTCCTTATATATATATACATTACAAATACGAATACGTTTATATGCAGTATATAATGTATATATACATATGTATATATATGTGTGTACTTGTGTGTGTGTATAGTGATAACAATTAACGATGAGAAACTAATGACTATTATTATGACAACAGAAGGGCCTTCATCGTTATAACAGATCAAATGCCCTGGCTCGATTTGGGCACTTCCGTTAACGTGAGGGAGAGTTGTTCCTATTCTCGGAAGCCCGTGGAACACCTGTCAGATCACCACATCCCACATAACATTAACTGATCCAGCTGCTAAGGCTGGCAATTCTTGGAGGTCTCATTTCCCTTTGTTTTTATTTTCATCTGATTCTTTAAGAGATTCTGATTCTTTAAGAGATTCTGATTCCTTAAGAGATTCTGATTCTTTAAGAGATTCTGATTCCTTAAGAGATTCTGACTCTTTAAGAGATTCTGATTCCTTAAGAGATTCTGATTCTTTAAGAGATTCTGATTCCTTAAGAGATTCTGATTCTTTAAGAGATTCTGATTCCTTAAGAGATTCTGATTCTTTAAGAGATTCTGATTCTTTAAGAGATTCTGATTCCTTATAAGAGATTCTGATTCTTTAAGAGATTCTGATTCCTTAAGAGATTCTGATTCTTTAAGAGATTCTGATTCTTTAAGAGATTCTGATTCCTTAAGAGATTCTGATTCTTTAAGAGATTCCATCATTCAATGGAGGTTAGGATCCACTCCAAATATCGTCCCTTTTG
Organism: Macrobrachium rosenbergii; assembly: GCF_040412425.1. NCBI lineage: Eukaryota > Metazoa > Arthropoda > Malacostraca > Decapoda > Palaemonidae > Macrobrachium > Macrobrachium rosenbergii. The sequence goes on along the minus strand of NC_089755.1, from coordinate 47,977,564 downwards.
TGACAAGTTTTGAATATGGATTTTTTTTCAATTGTCTGAGTTCCCTGCATCGATTGTGATTTGATAATTGACTTGTTTCAGCAAAATATCAAATCTGTCTCTCACCATCCGCAAGATGTATGGTGAGAGAGAGACACTCGGTACTTGGCTGAAATAGAAAGTCAATGATAAAATCACCATCGATGCAGATAACTAGAAAAACTGAAAGCGTTCACGTTCGACACTTTGCCAATAAAAGGGACGGTATGCACTTCGCCCAAACTTATTTTCAGACGCTTGTGAATGTCATTGGATTGTCCTTCTTAATGGCTCTTTTATAATAAAATTCAGTCATCTTAAAAGCATAGTTCGAGTTCTTTCGTTACTTCCGAGAAAATCGTTTACGTTACTTCGTTACTTCTGAGAAAGTTGTTTATGCTCCTTCGTTACTTCCGAGAAAATATATTACGTTATTTCGTTACTTCCAAGAAAATTTTTCAAGTTCCTCCGTTACTTCCGAGAAAATTTTTCAAGTTCTTTCGTTACTCCCGAGAAAATTTTTCCTCCGTTACTTCCCAGAAAATTTTTCAAGTTCTTTCGTTACTCCCGAGAAAATTTTTCAAGTTCCTTTGTTACTTCCGAGAAAATTTTTCAAGTTCCTTCGTTACTTCCAAGAAAATTTTTCAAGTTCCTTTGTTACTTCCGAGAAAATGTTTCAAGTTCCTTCGTTACTTCCGAGAGAAAATGTCTCAAGTTCCTTCGTTACTTCCAAGAGAAAATGTCTCAAGTTCCTTCGTTACTTCCGAGAGAAAATGTCTCAAGTTCCTTCGTTACTTCCGACAGAAAATATTTCAACCTCCTTCGTTACCTCCGAGAAAGTTGTATTAGTTCCTTCGTCTCTCACCTACAAAAATCTCTTCGAAACATCTGTATATAAACTCGGAAGAGTCGAACTTACCAAGCTGACGAGGGCGCAGCACCCTCCACTGTCCTTCTTGGCCAAATGTTTGCGGACGTACTTGAAGTATATGTGTTCGAGCGCCAGCAACACGATGGCTATGACCATCCCTATTCCGAGCAGCAAGTAGGCCGATAAGAACTGCTCGATGGCCAGGGGTTCGGACGCCCGGCGCTGCTGCTTCTTGGGTTTACAAGTGCCCGTCATCCAGAATCTCTGGAGACGCTCGATGTCGCCTGCAACAGAAAACAGGGATGAGGATGGTAAATAAAAAGGCGACGACGAGTACCTTGGAGGGGACGTAAAGGGAAAATTGAGCGAAGAATTTTTTTTTAGAGTTTAAACTAGTTTATTTTTTGGCATGATCCACGGAGACGAGTGTGGGAATATGGCGATGGTTACTTAGTGTTCATGTTCAACTATGTACTCTCAAATTATTTAATCAGTACACAGGATTCATTCCCGGTTTTTGTATTATTAGTTTCTTCCTCAATCATTACTGTTGCCACATCTTGATCATACTAGATAAGTCGGGAACCCTGAATAATCTTATCACATCGATCCTATGTAAATATTTGTACTGTGTGAATGACTCTGGTTACCTTGACGGATAGTATCACTTGACCCCAGCGAGAATAGTCTTGACCTTATCTTAATTTTTATTATTACCTGTGCATGAGCTGATAATATTATTCATGCAACAGCTAATAATAATAAAAAACTCAACCCTGCAACAAGACCCAGAATTGAAATTAAATAGGCTTAAAAAATTTCGATAATATTAAAAATAACTACAGGTATTTTACTGAATCCCATACTCCCACTACATAAAACACACACACACACCCCTTTTAAATTAAATATTCATCTAAATTTAATATAACTACATTTACCTGCAGGAAAAAAATCACCAGGGATATTTATTGTAAATCCTCTTTGAATTTTTCTCGCCTACAACGCCCGGTCTTATTATTCCATTAATTCTTCCTCTGTCTGGCTGTCTGTTACCGGCACAATAGACCCACCTTTATCCCCCAAAGTCAAAATCTCACAAGACCAAAGGATCAGATGTTGTCTCGAACTTTTTAAACCCCAGATGAAGTTTATAATGCCAAGACCCGAAGAAGTGGCTTTATCAGCTGAAAATTTATACAATTAGAAATTGTAGTTAAGCCTCGTCCAAATGGCAACAGGTGTTGTTTAAGTCAGGTGTCCTGAGCATCACATACACCCTCAAGAGCTGTCTTCCTCGCACTTGCCAACAGCTTTTTAAAGTATGTGTTAACTACCGTGCTTTCATCGTAGCTTTTATAACGCAATTCAAGATCTCAATTACTGTTTGTTTTTTCCTTACTGTATTTTATATACACACTCACATAAACATATTTGTACACATACATACATACATACATATTTGTACATATACGTTATATATATATATATATATATATATATATATATATATATATATATATATATATATATATATATATATATATAATTATAGCAGGTGAAAAATAACAGACCTCGTCTCTTATTTTCTGTGTATGACAATGGTAGTAAACGAATCGCGTGTTAAAGTGATTATAAGCCAAATATATATATATATATATATATATATATATATATATATATATATATATATATATATATATATATATACATACACACACATATATATACATGCATATATATGTATATATACATATATATATGCATGTATATCTAAAAATATTTATATATATACATACATAACTATATATATATATATTATGTATATAAATGAATACTGTCTATACATGTGTGCTTCCCCACAGAGACGTTGAGAATAATGGCATGTGTTTCGCAGCAGGTGACACAAACAATACCGCCTTGATGTGACCGGCAGCAAAAAACAACCAAAGTTTATATCTGGCCTCCATCTATATGATAATGAACTTGCAGGCAGAGTAAAAAAATAAAATAAGGGGGAAGGAGAAGGGAATGACTCGCAAGAAAGGGAGACAACTAAAAATAATATTCGCGTTACAAGGGGAAAATAAAAGTAAAATTCAAAACAGGAGTAAATTGAGATTCAGATGTAGATGCAGACTGAAGCCAAATCGATTAATACAAACTGGCGTGACAGGAACATACGATACCGGCGCACATTTTCTTTCTCTCTCTCTCTCTCTCTGTTACTACTTTCATGCGCCTTTTTCAGGAGCCATTTCCTATCAGTAGAGCCAGTTTTCATATATGTGTGTGTATATATATATATATATATATATATATATATATATATATATATATATATATATATATATATATATAAATATATATATATATACATATATATACATATATATATATATATATATATATATATATATATATACATATATACAGTATATATATATATATACACATATAAACACAATACATACATAAATACTTTAAACACACATACATTACATATATGTATATATATAAAGTGTCTGTTAATAGAGAACAAAACAGGAAAACTAAAGAGTGAGAAAATTAAGTTCGATAATAATACTGTCATTCATCCAGCTCACGTAACCCAGGCTAGATGGAAATCAGAGGCGCCTCGGAGGTAACGACGGAAAATATCCTGACGGAGAGAAACTTCGAAAGGGAGTGATAGCCTTGGAGAAGACACATCCCACGCGATCGAGATTTGGAAGCTCTCTCTCTCTCTCTCTCTCTCTCTCTCTCTCTCTCTCTCTCTCTCTCTCTCTCTCCGATGAAGATGACGAAAAGGAATGAAAGGAGGGGAAAGGAGGCATTAATTAAGTTTCGATTTTTTAAAAATTTGAACTTACACTTTGTAAATGAATTTCGTTTCAGTATTATACGTCGCCCATCAAACTTAATCTACTCATTTCCTCTCGGCCTTAAAATGATTCTGTTTTATTACCGGAGCAGATTCTTTAACGTAGATAGTTGGGATTACTTTAATGCAGGTAAAATAAGATTAGAATTGGAGAAAATTAGATGTAAGAAAGGTACAGAGAACTATATATACTGCATATATACATATGTATATACATAAATTTATATATATATATATATATATATATATATATATATATATATATATATATATATATATATATAAACATAAGTTACATACACACACACACACACACACATATATATATATATATATATATATATATATATATATATATAGTTTATATATATATACTGTATATACACACACACACACACACACACACACACACACATATATATATATATATATATATATATATATATATATATATATATATATACACTTGTCCCTTTGGTAACTGAACCCGTGACCTTCACCCTTGGCTGCGACCACAACAATCGACTAATTAATTCCTCGGTATTTAATCCACTGCTAGGTCAACAGCGGCGCACTGTATATCAGACGGCGTTCCCTGCACCTCCGGAAAACTTTAATATTGTTTAAAGATAACCTCTCTACCCCTTGGGTCTCCCTCAAATTCATTCCTTTAATATCACTTGGGGTCCCTCCCAATACGTGACCCTACTGCAATATTCATATGGTTGACTTCAGCGGCCATTCATAAGATTCCTTTGTCACTTTGTTTTCTCGAGCTCGGGAAGTCAGGGCTGGATGGCTTCATCTACATATGATAACACTCTTTTTTTCCTTTCTTTTCCGCCTCTCACTTTTTCTTTCCACACCCTGCAGTTAGGTTGGGTGGGACCACTTCCAGACCCTTCGGTATAAAGGTTCCATTTGTCCTTTTAATGGAAATTCGGAGTGGGAGGTCAGGAAATGAAGTCATCGAGTTGTTTACCGTACTGTGATAAGACAGAGGCGAAAGTAATTTAAATACTGTTTCAGTAACTAGTAAAACCTTTAAGATGCTGCTCTCTACATCAATATCTCCAAATTCGCTTATCTGTCTCTCAAAATCTGTTAAGACTACCTGTCTCTCAGTCACAAGAAGTCTTTCTCTCTCTCTCTACCTATATCTTTCTCTTTTTATTTCTTGAGATTATATGGTACCATTTGGCAGTATGATTAGTTCCCTTAACTGTCAAACACCTGCTAGTTTAATGTCTCAGTATCTGGGAGTTGAGAGGTAGTTTTCTCTATGAGTGCCGGGATGTGGATGGTAACTATATTATTTCCAGGGTATCGGAAGACTTGAGGTGTTATTAGTAACATTGGGATTTAAAGTTCACTGAAGGCCTTGGCTATCATCACACAGTTTTTTATGAATATGTATGCCTGGGCTATATGAATATAATGTCATGAACTTTATCATCACACAGTTTTTTTATGAATATGTATGCCTGGGCTATATGAATATAATGTCATGAACTTTTAAGTTAGAAGTTTCTTAGGAGTACACTGCATTTTACAGTTGTGTTATTAAATAAATCAATGGTAAATCTCTCTCTTGCTCTTTGAATTTATAGTTCCTGTGTCTATTTCTCTCCTACACTGAATAACTCGCCTCGGTCTTCGTCTGTGCGTCTTACTCAGTGAATAATTCCTCTCTCTCTCTCTCTCTCTCTCTCTGAATAAGCTGTTGATAGAGAAGAATGCATCTTACGCACGCCCTACCACTCAGTGGAAGTGCTGGAGATTTGAGGGGGGAGGGGGGGATTCCTATTTTATTTAATTCCTTTCCTACACGTCCATTGGTATATTTGTGTTAAATCTCCTTCTGGCTTCGGGCCTCGTTCCTTGCAATTTATGGGATTACGTCGCTTCAACGACGTCGTAAAGGGGACACTCATCGTAAGGTCGTTTCGGGGGAGGAGGGGGAGAAAGGGGGAAGGGGGAGACTCCTGTGTTTCATTCTCGTTCAAGTGTTACTTGTACGGGTATGGCTATGACTTTGACACATTCTCTTTCTCTCTGTCTCTCTCTCTCTAACACACACATACTTACAATTGTGTATATACATACAAACATATACACAAAATAAGTATGTGTATATAGTAAGTTACACAGATGCATGTGACCAAATATATGTGGTATAGTATATATATATATATATATATATATATATATATATATATATATATATATATATATATATATATATATATATATATATATATATATATGAACAAAGTTACAATACGAGGCTGTAACCTCGTTTATATAATCACGTTTTACCTTTTCGTGATTTAAAATCATATATATATATATATATATATATATATATATATATATATATATATATATATATATATATATATATATATATAGAGAGAGAGAGAGAGAGAGAGAAGAGAGAGAGGGAGTCGGTTGGAGTATCCTCTCTCTTCCCTTGAAATGAAAGGCCCTTCCATTTCCCTCCATAACGCGCAATAACTGTCTGCCTGTCGCTTGTTCTACAACCTTGAAACCACTTGAGAGAGAGAGGAGGAGGGAAAAAAAAGAAACTCGCCAACTAATGGCGTGACGAAGACAGAAAATGAGAGAGTTAAAGACTGAACTAATATGTCTTTAGTGTAATTTTAAAAGTCAAGAACGACGACTCCTTCAGCACTCGAGAAAAAAAATGTCGGGTTAGTTGAAATTCGAACTCAGTCTTGAGAGTTCTTACACTCCCAAGCTCGGATAAAAGAGAAGGGTTTACCCTGGGTTGAAGCTCTCTTTGAATATTCATAAAATACCATACGTTACTGACGCAACAAATCTTTGCAGTCTGTTGCAAGGTGCACTGAAGCACTGATTCTTCTTTCTTGTGGTGCAGACTCACCCAATGACCTTCTACTTTTGTTCAAAATAGTTATTTAAAAATCATCAATTCTACATTATGCTACTAGCGGCTTTTCACAACCAGTGGCTATTAAAACATAAAATCATTGATTATATAATAACTGCCCAAGTCCAATGATTAGTTAACATCATCTAATATTTTCCTGCCGATTTCTGATACTTTAGTTATGGGAAATTGGCAAATCGCATGAGTAATGATAATTGTATATGTTAATGACCTACCACTTCGACTGGCAAAAACTTGGCACTGGATTTGACAGTTATTGAAACTGTAAACCTAAGGTCCTGACGCATACATACTGACGTATAAATACTTTAAAGATACAATTTACATCGTATATATTTGATCATAAACGGCCTAACGTAATTTTCCACTTGTGCTATAATAAATAAAAAATACGACCGTGATTCACTGAGGTCCTAGGAGAAACAGGTAGGTGCAATCATGTGTGGGTGTACGCGCAGGTGTATGAGTGTACTATCTGTCTCTGCAAACACACCGGTGTTTGTATATTTTTAAATATATTACCGCTAGTAAGCTACACAAAAAGCTTTCCTATTCCGTCAGGTAGAAATGGATGAGAGGAACCTGAGAGAAATGACTGAACATGGTAGAAATGGATGAGAGGAACCTGAGAGAAAATAATGACTGAACATGGTAGAAATGGATGAGAAGAACCTGAGAGAAATGACTGAACATGGTAGAAATGGATGAGAGGAACCTGAGAGAAATGACTGAACCTGGTAGAAATGGATGAGAGGAACCTGAGAGAAATGACTGAACATGGTAGAAATGGATGAGAGGAACCTGAGAGAAATGACTGAACATGGTAGAAATGGATGAGAGGAACTTCAGAGTCACGTGACTTCAAGAGTATTCGGGACATATGCTAAGTGGACAGGAAGGATAAGGCAATGAGTAATCAATGAAATAGAAATAGATGGAATGAATCAGCTGAGAATAAAAGCAAATAACTTTTGGCAAGTGGAGAATCTACCGAGAAAATAAAATGCGACGGAAACAAATCTAAATTGAAACAATCATTAAGGAATTTTAAATAAAATGGAAGAGGAAAGTAGGAGGAACGCCAATTAAATAAGACAAAATAAAAAGCAGCATTCTACATGGTTTAGACTGGCTAAAGAAATATATAAAAAAGCTAAAAAACTAATAAAGACTATCATAAAGGGCATTAGAAAAAAGTTTAAAAAAATTGGAGACAAACAAATAACACGGATAAAAGGCCATTAAAGAAAGATATGACACAGCAACACAAATAAAAAGGTAGACAGATGATAATACATCAGAGTAAATTTATGAAAGAATCACACGGAACACACGAAAACGTAAAGCAAATAAAAAAAAAATTGAGAAGGAGAAGTAAAAGTCACGAAGCCAAACTCATCAAAAAGGAATAACTAAAACTACGAAAGAAAAAGAAGGGAAAATGAATAAAACTAATTAAAAACAAGGACTTGTCTTATAAAGACAAGGAAATACAAAGGCAGAAGTAATAAACAGAATCATAATTGGCGGACAGATGAAACAGCGTCGACGCCAAAATGAGAGAGAGAGAGAGAGAGAGAAGAGAGAGAGAGAGAGAGGACAGAGAGGCAAGGAGAGTTAGAAGGAAACCTGAGCAAGTGTGTAGGAGTGGGAGACGAGGATACGAAGGAGAGAAGAGAGAAAAAGAGAGGCAGGTAGGAGGAGGAAGGGAAGGTAGAAAGTGAGAGTGGGATGGGGAAATGGGAGGGAGGGGCGAGTAGAAAGTAAAGAGGAGGGGTGGAGGAAGAAGAGAGTGAGGGGAAGGGGTAGGAACGGGTGAAGAGGGAGGAGGTGGAAACTGAGGGGGAAGGTGAAGGGGAAGGGGTAAAAGGAGGAGGAGGAAAAGGAAGATGATAAAATTTAGGAGAAGGTGTAGGAAAAGAAGAAAGAGGGTAGAGGAGGAGTAGGAGGAGGAGGAGGATGAAATTAAGGGGAAGGGGTAGGAGAAGGGAAAAGAGGCAGAGGAGGAAGAGTAGGAAGAAGAAACCGTGGGGAAGGGGTAGTAGAATGACAGAGAGTAGGGAAACCCAGTAGAAGAGAAGGAGGGGAGAGGGGAGAGGAGGAGGAGGAGGAGGAGGAGGAGGAAGAGGAGGAGGAGGAGGTGGTGGGTGGAGAAGGGGGGATGATGAGGAACAGACGTGAAGGAGGGAGGAGGGGGGGGCAGGGTAGTGCCTGTGATCAATAACGTAATACCAGGTAGTTGTTTGAACGCGGGAAGACAAACACGTCGGGAGGAGGCTCGGATTATCGGGACCCAAGGTGCTGCCTTCGACGTCGTCCCTCTTAGACTGGAGTTCCTCCCTGCATTGTTTCTTTTCCAGAGAGAGAGAGAGAGAGAGAGAGAGAGAGAGAGAGAGAGAGAGAGAGTAAGGAATTCAATAAATGCATGGCATGGCTAAAACATTTTCAGATCCTGAAGCAGATTCTTCGAGACTTGTAACTTCTGCTCTTTAAGATTTTACGCCAATAATATTATTTCAGCTTCGAGAAGCTTCGGGGTGAAGACGGGGTAATTTTCTTACAAAATTGAGACGCATTCTCTACTGCAATAACGCTTTCTTGCTCTCATAAGCAGGAAAAAAAAAAGATATTGGATATTCTGAAGATACAATAAATTCGGTATTAACTGACTGTAGTTTTTTTTTCCCTCTCTCGAGTGGGTGGCATCAGAAGGGCACAGTCGTCAGATTTCTTAGCAAGTCTCAAGGGGTGAGGATGTTAGGCCCCCAACCCTTTTTTGATCCCAGTAGACGCTGTTGCTCCTGGGTCAGGAGCAATTCACGGGCCTAGTAGATGTGAGCTAAGCTCTGTGCCACTCAGCCACCGCGCCCAATAGCTGCCTGCATCCAATACAAGATGGGCGGTGGAGTTGCAAAATCTATGAAGATATCTATATCTAGATCCATCTATCTTTCTATCTATCTATCTAACACACACACACTATATATATATATATATATATATATATATATATATATATATATATATATATATATATATATATATATATATATATATATATATTTTGTATATAGATAAGAATAAATTAAATTTATCAAAATTGGAATAACAAAGTAGTCCTTTAAGCATTCAGAAATCGACTGAGGAGGACATACCATGTTTTATATATATATATATATATATATATATATATATATATATATATATATATATATATATATATATATATATATATATATATATATATGTATGTATATATTTATATATATAATATATTATATATATATATATATATATATATATATATATATATATATATATATATATATATATATATATATATATATATATATATATATATATATATATTGGTAGAAGGCTAATAAAACTACCCATATTCTGTCAGGATAAAAACACATTCGAATTAACTAGAATAATTTTTTCTCTTAGCTCCTAAATCTAATATAATGTCCCAGACCTTTTTGGATCAAAACATCAGAATCATCGTGATTTACATACACTGCACGTAAATCTGAGCGGAGTACGTTATATAGGCTATTTATTTAATTCTTGATATTTTTGTGTTTTGTTTCATTGGTCGCCCACGCCATGGAGTCCAGAAGTGGACTCCGCTGGTATACCAGGTAATGGGGATACACTCCTCCCCCAGATAACTGGACAAGCGCTATGTAAACATCTCGAAGAGGAATCATTTTAATGACGGAAAAGTGCTAAAGCGACAACGGTATAAAGACTTCTGCGAAGTTTATTGGTACTAGTTTTTTTTTCTGTTCTTTACTGGGACGCCACAAGGACAAATTTCCGCTCTTTGTAACACTGATTTGAAATGAAAATTTATGACACATGTAACTGCGTTCAAGTCGATGGTTTGTAAATTTGGTAGCAACTTATGAATTTTCTGACATCTAGTCGGTAAACATTATACAAATTAACCCCCTCCCCACCTTTTTTAACCAGCTGCTTTCCCATGCTGGCGACAAAACCGAAGTCATGTAAGCATGAAAATAATGTGATAACACCTTCAAGAAAAATGGTAACTTTGCAAGTCTGCACAATGACAAGATAATTAGCAACTTGCTCGCAATTTTGATGATGCAAATAAACTGCTTGTGTAACTTTTTCTCTTAGAACTGAAACTGAATACAACAAATGAACTCGCCTTACAATTTAAAGGCGTACTTTCGATTATCTCCTCAATTAAATGGTTGCAATGTGCAAAAGTAACATTAAGAAATTAGTAGAGGGTTGTGAAAAGGTTATAGAAAAACCGCTGTGAATGAACTCAGCTCACAATTTAGAGGCATGCTTTCAATTACCTGTCCAATTAAAGTGTTACAACGGGCAGAAATAACATGAGGAAATTACTAGAGGGTTGCGAAAAAATATTCAGAAATTACCGCAAGGAAGTCACGAAGATCACATTTAGAGAATACTTCTGATCATCCCTCTGCTTAATGGAAGCTTATTTCACAGGAAAGGACAACCCTATTACATGTTACATAATAAGTTTATTACATAATGAGTTTACCTTTCAGAAGAATGAACTGCAATAACCGTGAAGTCCCTCACTAAAACCCTTAATCTACTTACTTATTCATGACCAGGAAACCATACCTTACCCTCAACTACCACACTTTCTATCGTAAAGGGTTACAATGTTCCCCACTTCCGGGAAACTGATGGCTTCTGAGCCATCCAGGGAGAGAAAACTTTTCCTTTGGCTACTGTTCAAAGTAACGAGCAAAGTGATAAAAGAGGCATTTCATTTTTTTCCTTGCCATAAGCTTCTTTGGTTAGCGGCTTTCCGTTAAAGAGGAAAGTACAATGACTTTCAGCAGCTTAAAGGAAACAAAAATGCAGGAAAAAGATTACAGTTAAAGAGACTAAAATAGAAAAAAACAAAATGAGATAAACTTACGAAAACAAGGCACAGAAGTCGAAAGAAACCAAAAGAAGTAACAAACCCAAAAAATAAGTCATAAGGACACAAATAATAAAAGAATATAAGGACACAAAAAAAAGAAGAAAAAGAGAAAAATTTAGAAGTCAATTACAGATGACATGACAAAGAAAGCAAAATATTAAAGAACCAATTAAAACTTAAGTCAAATAAAGGGCAGAGTATTATAAACAACCCCCCACAAATTAGTCAAAATAGATAAACAAACAGAACAGCTAAAATACAAAGTAATGATAAAAAAGAGCAAATGAAACTAGAATTAAAAAACAAATACAGATGGCCAATTAGGCATCCGGATAATGGCGAAGGGATATCTAATCGAAGTCATTAGTCTTCCTGGGAACTGTGAAGAGGACCCTCTTGGATGACCCTCCGTCCGATTAATCTATTAAGCTACTGTACATGTAATTCACTTAACATAGCGTGATGCTTCCCCCGCCCCCAAACCCCCGGCTGGAAATATGTGCAGTAACGCTGGTGGACTTTATTGTTATCTTTGGCAGGGAAATACGGAAGCTATGCTAAAAATAACACCCAAAATAAACAAACTATGTTTAAAAAAAATACGCAAGCTAAACTAAAATTGCAAAAAATTACGCAAGCTATGCTAAAAATCCCCCCCAAAATACACAAGCTATGCTAAAAATAACCCCCCAAAAATACACAGGTTATGCTGAAAATACCAAAACAGAAACGCAAGCTATGCTAAAAATACCCTCCAAAAAACACAAGCTATGCTAAAAAAAAAATAAATGCACAAGCTATGTTAAAAATAACCCCACAAAAATACACAAGCTATGCTGAAAATACCAAAACATAAACGCAAGCTGTGCTAAAAATACCAAAACATAAACGCAAGCTATACTAAAAATCCCACCCCGCCCAAAAAAAAATACACAAGCTATGCCAAAAATACCAAAACATAAACGCAAGCTGTGATAAAAAAAACGCAAGCTATGCTGACAATACAAAAAAGAAAACATTGTCATTGTTATCTTTGGTCTGGTGATAGCAGATCAGTGTCCAACTTTGAAACTTGGAAAAAAAAATACTATTTGGAGAATAAATTATTTAAAACCACCCACAGTTTCGGAGCGTCATACTGAAGAGGGAGCATGACGCTCTGCAACTGTATGTGGTTTTTAATTTGTTCTCCAGTTCACGTTATTTTTAATATACATAGACTTTTCAAATAGCCTTGAAAAACACGAAACAATTCGACAGCCGCGACAAGAGATCTCCGACCAGTTTTAAACAGAGTCCCTAAACTGGCTACCTCTCGTGATCAACATACAGTATCTCCCAAGTCTGAGAGTTGGTCCCTCACATACAAAGGTAACTTGATTACAGGTGCTCCCCGTCCCTCCACCATTAATCCTCTTTACCAACTATCGACGACAATAAAAGCGACAATTAAATTTACATGTTTGCGAGGAGGGGGACTTTCGCCTCCTCTCTTCTTCTTCTTCTTCTTCTTCTGCCATACGTCATTCAAGAAGCAACGACGCTGAAAACGACCCCTAGACCAGAATGAGTTTTCGAATAAAAATAGCAGATCTTTTGTTGCTTCATAACGGCGAATGGGGGTTTGTAACCATAAAGGAAAAATGAATGGATATGCTTTATTTATGACTTAGATTTATCTACATCACACAGTCTAAGGGATTAGATACATCTGACATGACATGATTTGTTACCCAGGTTCTGTTTCATTTCCTTAAAACCAAATTCTCTCTCTCTCTCTCTCTCTCTCTCTCTCTCTCTCTCTCTCTCTCTCTTCTTTCCTTGTTCTTGGGAACTAATTCCCACACTCTACCTTTTAGTAAAATTTAGTCCTTTTTCACACTATATTAATTTTGCGTTTAAAATGAATATTTTTCATTAAAATATTTTCTAAGCAGTATGAATAGAATACGACAATCATCGTTCTGAAATAACACCATCTTACAAACGTCTACCTTTGGAAAGTATTAAAAAGACAGTTCACTTAAGTTTTCACTAAGTTTTTTAATAAAATTAGAAAATACATGACTTTAGCATAACTTGCGTATTTTTTTGTAATTTTAGTATAGCTTGCGTGTTTTTTTAACATAGCTTGCTTATTTTTTTGGGGGGGAGGGTATTTTTAGCATAGCTTCCGTATTTCCCTGGCAAAGAACGTCCACATTTCACTAAAGAAAATGTGTAAAATTCAGAAGGGAAATTATTCGACGATTCAGGGATGTTCCCTCAGTTATCAATCCCAATATCATCAATTCAATTACGTCTTAATTCCATGTTATTTTTCTTTAACAAACTTTCTAATAAATGCTCCATTTTCGGTTTGGGTTTGTCCCCCCTTCGTCAGGTATCGCAAGTTATGTAATGGATGTTATTAATTCATACACGCATACTGGTTCAAAGTCTGGATAAAATAAGAGGGTGAGTGTCACGTTGGAGTCCCTGTCTTCTAATGCTGTGAAAACTTGGCAACAAACCTCAACAGTTTGATATAAGCAGCAATGGGTCATATGGAATAATGTAATCCGGCCTGAAATAAATGGCGGGCCATATCTGATACTTTTGGCCGTGTGCAACTCTGCACACTTCGAAAAGTCTACAACAAGTAGAGGGAAAAACAGTAATTTGCAAAAGCAAACTTGATTTATGTTTTGCAGGGGATTCTCAAATATTGTCGGTGGAGTTTTGATTGCAATGATTTCCCAAAAGAGAACAGAGTAAAAGTAGAAGCCAAGAGAAACAGGAGGTCTGGCTGGAGAACCTTCGAGTCCTGTAAAAGAACCTCGGAGGTCCTGCAAAAGAACTTTCGAGGTCCTGCAAAACAACCTCCGAGGTTCTCCAAGAGAACCATCGAGGTCCTGCAAGAGAGCCCTTTAGTCCTGTAAAAGAACCTTCGAGTCCTGCAAGAGAACCTTCGAGGTCCTGCAAGAGAACCTTCGAGGTCCTGCAAGAGAACCTCCGAGGTCGTGCGTAAGAACTTTCGAGGTCGTGCATAAGAACCTCCGAGTCCTGCAAGAGAACCTTCGAGGTCCTGCAAGAGAACCTCCGAGGTCCTGCAAGAGAACCTCCGAGGTCGTGCGTAAGAACTTTCGAGGTCGTGCATAAGAACCTCCGAGGTTGTGCAAGAGAACCTCCGAGGTCGTGCAAGAGAACCTTCGGGGTCGTGCATGAGAACCTCCGAGGTCGTGCAAGAGAACCTTCGGGGTCGTGCAAGAGAACCCTCGAGGTCGTGCAAAAGAACCTCTGAGGTCCTGCAAAATAACCTCCAAAGTCCTGGAAGAGAACCTCCGAGGTCGTGCATAAGAACCTCCGAGGTCCTGCAAGAGAACCCTCGGTGTCGTGCAAGAGAACCTCCGAGGTCGTACAAGAGAATCTCCGAGGTCCTGCACAAGAACCTCCGAGGTCCTGCAAGAGAACCTTCAAAGTCGTGCAAGAGAACCTCCGGGGGTGTGAAAGAGAACCTCCGAGGTCCTGCAAAAGAACCTCCGAGGTCCTGCAAAAGAACCTCTGAGGCCCTGCAAAATAACCTCCAAGGTCCTGGAAGAGAACCTCCGAGGTCCTGCAAGAGAACCTTCAGTATTTATCTCCAGTGCGCCTGATAAGACGCCCAGTTATATCTGAACTTCGGTCCCGAGCCGGCATCTCTTCCCCCCTTCCCCCCTCCGCCTCCCCCACCCACCAACCCACTTCCACTGGAAGAGAATTTAATTAGGAATCAAGAAACCTCCTCAGGGAGGAATGAATATGAATGAGCGTTTCATATGAATGAATTGTCGCTACTTTTTAACTTTGTTACTTGCGCCCAGCGTCGTTAACTTTGGCTATCAAGACAAGTCAAAGGTCATATAAATCATTAAATTACGAAGAGAATCAGTTAAGCAGAAAGGAACTGAAACAGCAATAACGCAATTGTTTCCAAAATAATTTCCAAAATCATCCTGGGAAGGAAGAAAACACAAGGAGAGGAAAGGACATCAAAAGCAGGTTTCATTTTGATTCCTTATAAGTATATGTAAGAGGATTGCAAAACTTCCAACGATCTAATAACATCGGGACTTGACCACTTCAGTTACAAATGGAGGAGGAGACACATGATACTCGTGAGAAGGAGAAAAACAATAATTTCGTGTCACTGCATTTTTCCAGAACGGATAAACAAGTGACTCTCAAAAGTGGAAAGAACAAATAACGAAATTAATTAAGTCAACAAAACAAAGAACTATTGAGGATTTGTATTCAACCTAATGGAGAGAGAGAGAGAGAGAGAGAGAGAGAGAGAGAGAGAGAGAGAGAGAGGAGAGAGAGAGAGAGAGAGAATTCAATCGTGGAAGGAGTCAAACATAGAAACTTGGGGAGTACAGCTTGTTCATAATACCCCTTTTATCTTTATTTGATTTTCAACTGGTTGAAAGGGACTGAGATGCTTCACAGATTATAGGAATTCGCCTAAAAAGCTATTTGTTTATTTACAATTAGAAGCAAGAATTCATCTAACTATTTGATTACTATATTGTTCATTTTAAAAACTACGAGGCATGTGTGCGGATGTACATACAAACGTTATTGAAATATATATATATATATATATACATGTGTGTGTGTGTGTGTGTGTGTGTGTGTGTGGCCACGTGTCGTAGACATTAGGACCTGTCCCCCCACTGGCTGTCGGCCTAAGAAACAGATCAGCGCCTGCCCTATGAGCCTACAGAGGCCCAACAGGACTTTAACTTTAAATATATATATATATATATATATATATATATATATATATATATATATATATAATATATTTATTATCAGAAGTTGAACTCCATTCACATGGAACAAGCCCATAGGGCCACTGACTTGAAATTCAAGCTTCCAAAGAATACGGTGTTGACTTGAAGTAACAAAAGTCAATAGGAAATACAGAAAGAAGAGATCAGTTACTAGAAAAGAAAAAAAATAATTCAACACATTAATAAATAAACAGATAAATAAACAGGCGTATAAGGAAAGAAAGAAAGAAGATTTTAAAAATTGGTAACTTTAGACCTTAGGGGAAGCTAAGTATTCTGAACGTACTGCATATTCTAACAAACAAGATGATTTATTATTATTATTATTATTATATATTCAGCAGTTTAACATTACCCCCAAGTAACAATTCTATGCTCTCATAGAGACTGTACTGAGGATTTATTAAAAAAAAAAAAAAGGTGAAAATATGGCATTGCAAAGTTGAAGAAGTTGAACAGCCAAGTGGGAAGAGCCGTCTAATAATAATAAAAAAAAACATATAAAAAAGGGAAGCCAATGGAGACCAAAGGGACACTAGCAAAAACCTTAACAGAGTCTACAGTGTGCTGCTCAAGGCGCACTGTCAGCAATAACCACTATGGGAAACTTCATTTAAAAGACTGACGCGTCTCAATTTGCATAACGCCATCAATTAATATATTTCACAGAAAGTATTTTCATTAAATTCATCAACGCAAAAGGACACAATTACAATATCTCAAACTGTCTATGGATTCATTAATGTATATATCGTAAGTGCGTGTATCATAAGCCTTAATTTACTGAAAACTGAAAGACGAATCTCGCGCACGCCGCCAGAGAGACATTCAGCTGAGAGCGTCTTTGCATTTTCCTTTTAATTTTCGATCTAACTGCCTTCAAGCTCGGATTAGTTTGCCTATCGTGTTTGTCTTCCTCTCGAGTTAATATATTCACGTTTTCCATACGTCAATAAAGCATGCTACGTCAACACAGACACCCGAATAAAAAAAAAATGAAAAGCATTTCTTTTAAGCCACTCTGCTCCAGTGCGTTTTTTTTTTATTCAGTGAGTGTTTTTCTTCTTCTTCTTCTTCTTCTTCTTCTTCTTCTTCTTCTTTCTGCTCTCGTGCTTGAAAAGTCCAAATCATCAGCATCAAGCTTGCCCATAAAAGAAACGTTCTCTAAACAAACTCAAAATGTTTTACAGGAGAGATATTTACTTGGATTTTTTGAGTCAACAACATTCAATTCACGTAGAAGGAAACAACGAAGAGAGGGGGGAGGAGGAGGAGGAGGAGGAGGAGGAGGAGGAGGAGGAGGAGGAGGAGGAGGAGTAAGGGAAAAAAGGGGTAGGAGGAGTGAAGCATACAGGATGAAGATGGTGAGGTGGAGGCAGCCATGAGAGAAAGGAAGTAAGGAAAGGAAGGGGCTCTGAATAAAATGAAATAAATGTGGAAAGGGGAGGAAGAGGGAATAAAGAAGGGAGGAACATAAACCCTATTTAGGGGGAGGAAGAAAGGCAAAGCAAAAGAAGTTAAGACCTAACCGGAATGATTACGGAAGTAAAAGGTAGGGGAGAGGAGAAGGAGAAGTTGGAAGAAGGATGGAGAAAGAGGGGGAGGCAAGGAGAAGTAAGGGGGAAGAGGAGGGTCAAGATTGTAAGAAAGGGAGAAAAGGAAAGGTGGGAGAAGGAGAAGGAAGGAGATGAGGAGAATGAATAAAAGGAATTTTTATCAAGTTTTTTTTTTGTTCTCATCACGAAATTTAAACCAGTGACGATAATTATGTAAACTTACTATAAAATATAATTCAAACAGTCTATAAAACGTATTTCAAACATTTCACAGACAAAAGGAACAGTTAGAAAGACCTTCACAACAATTCGAACTGCTTGGCTGAAAAGACTGATGAAGAGTAATAAAAGAAAAAAAAAATTTATTTCTGGAGCTCTAACTTTCTAGCGTAGCAAATAAAAGACGCAAAAGTGCAACCAGACGAGTCCTTGGGTATTATCCTGATAATACCGAAGGCCGCATCAGGGACGATTTTGAAGGAGAAAGTTTCACAGTCGGAGAGAGCCCATGGTTATGATTTGTATCTCGTACATCTTTGTTTTATTTTATTTTTTATTTATTTTTTGTTTTTACCTTTCTAGCGAAACTGCTCTCTCTCTCTCTCTCTCTCTCTCCCATCTTTTTTTTTTATGTACTTTTCACAACCAGAGAAAGTCCATGGTTATCATGATTTATATCTCGTACATCTTTATTTTATATTATTTTTATTTTTTTTTTACTTTTCTAGCGAGACTGCTCTCTCTCTCTCTCTCTCTCTCTCTCTCTCTCTCTCTCTCTCTCTCTCTTCCATCCTTTTTTTTTTTTTTGTACTTTTCAAAGGAGAGTGGGCTTTCTCAGGTTATGAAACTTTCTCCTTCAAAACCGTCCCTGATGCAGCCTTCGGTATTATCAGGATAATACCCAAGGACTCGTCTGGTTGCACTTCTGCGTCTTTTATTTGCTACGCCAGAAAGTTAGAGCTCCAGATATCAATTTTTTTTGCCTCTTATTACTCTCCATCAGACTTTTCAGCTAAGCAGCTTGAATTGTTGTGAAGGCCTTTCTAACTACTCCTTTTGTCCGTGAAATATTTGAATTACGTTTTATAGATTGTTTACATAATTTCGGTCACTGGTTTAAATTTCGTGATGAGAAAAAACTTTATATATATATATATATATATATATATATATATATATATATATATATATATATATATATATATATATATATATATATAACTCCTTCTTTATATTTGCCATGTGTTTAATTTTGTCCCCAATCGAGAGAAAACTTGAATTCCACCTCAACTTGAAAAATGTGTTTCAGAAAAAGTATATTCATATATTAAACAAGTAACCAAAAAATAAACATGTTAAATATCGACACACCTGGGAAATACAGAAGAAGAATAATCAACTACGAAGTAAGAACAGATTTCTGAACAGGAGCTCGCACCATCTCTCTCTCTCTCTCTCTCTCTCTATGATGCCACCAAGGAAAAAAAATATCAATAAACATCAAAGCCAAAGATTTAAGTCGAATTTAATGAGGTTGATCCAGTCCAATTGGCTTTCGCTAATGACCTTACTTCCTTTGGAGTAATTTAATGGGCCCGCCTCGACCACCATACAATCATTCGGGAATGCCTGGCGTTCTGGCACAAGAAAAGGATCGTCTAACACGAAACCGATTTCTACGAACGGATCGGCCGCTCCCTAATGGAGGCTCTCGTCCTACAAAGGGATCGTGTCGATGAAGGCCCTTTATACGAGAGAGAGAGAGAGAGAGAGAGAGAGAGAGAGAGAGAGAGAGAGAGAAATACGATCAGGTGTATCTGTTTATGGAAAGATACGGGAGCTAAACTTCGGCCGAGCAGAGAGAGAGAGAGAGAGAGAGAGAATCTCCCAAATCACTTGTCCTGCGAAGTGCTACGGTAATCATACCTAAGTGTGCACTTTCCACAAACGAGAGGATCTACGAATCAAAAACAGTCTTTTTACTCTTTTTAAAGAATTCCGTAAACTAAGATTTGTTAAGCAAGAAGAACATTAAAAAATATCCCAAGGACACATTTAGCTGATGACGTAAAATCAACTACCAAATTTAGCGAGTAATAATCTTCCTTGAAAAATAATAATAGAATTATTTTTACTCGTTTCCTAACCTAGTAAAAATATGCCTAAGTATCGTGTGCCGATGCGATTGATAAGGGAGGAATACTAAATTACTCTTTTTGCTTTTTTCATCGTTATTGTATGATGATATTCGAAATTATGCATTGTGCTGAAAACTTGAATAGAAACAAGGCTATGATCTCGGGGACTTCTAAAAATTAATTAGACTTACTTCCACTGGCTTCTATCTGATTTTTAGTTTTCTGTTCATCCGCACTTTATTCTGCCCGCCCTCAGATCTTAAAAACTACTAAGGCTAGAGGGCTGCAAATTGGTATGTTGATCATCCACCCTCCAATCATCAAACACAGCAAATTGCAGCCCTCTAGCCTCAGTAGTTTTTATTTTATTTAGGTTAAAGTTAACCGTAATCGTGCTTCTGGCAACGATATAGGATAAGCCACCACCGGGCAGTGGTTAAAGTTTTATGGGCCGTGCATAATGGGCCTTGATTATACGCTGTAGCGGCTGTACAGAAAACTCGATTGCGCCGAAGACACTTCGGTGCATTTTTTAATTTGTTTATCCTATTCTCCCTGTGTTTGCTGTGGAATACCATAATCTTTAATATTTCTGGTGATGTGTCACAGCGAAGCTTCGAACCACGGCCTGGTTCAGAAATAACAACAAAGGGATTTGTGCACATTTCCAAGGTAAAGGGATTTGTGCGCATTATTTCAAGGTAAAGTCATTTTGATATCAACGGGTAATTGAGACTTAATATTTGACTATGTATGTGTGTATATATATATATATATATATATATATATATATATATATATATATATATATACAAATATATATATATATATATATATATATATATATATATATATATATATATATATATATATATATATATATATGTGTGTGTGTGAGTTTATGTCTTTAGTATAAAAAATAAATAAAATTTCAAGAAATAAGAGCAAAAAAACGTAATGAAACACTAGTAAATGAAAGTATTCTCTCTCTCTCTCTCTCTCTCTCTCAAGACCCCAAAATCCCCCTCGCCCCAAAAAAATCCTTACATGCTGACAGGATAACATTCAAAAAGCATCTTCACCAGACACGCGCCATTAAGAAGCAGAAGGAAGAAAGCATTATGCTTCCGCTTAATTTGGCTAAATTCCAACGAACGAGAAAAACGAAAAAAACAAAAAAAAAAAAACCCGGGCGTTGAATTTCTATCGTTGATGGAGCCATTTCCTCCAACAGTTATGAAGGGCGCCACTCCAGCCTTCAAAGAGATATTCATTAAATAGACGTCGTTTTTAATTAGCCGGAGGAGAGATTCCCGAGTTATGAACGGAATGCCCAGAGATCTCATGAATGCCTAATTTAAATCGGCACACAATATCCGATGGAGAATGTTTTGAGTTGATTGTGACGAGTTAAATGGCTTCACTTTTGAGAAGATTTCATGGACGACAAAAAAAAAAAGAAAAAAAAAATATTTCCGGCGCATTTGCAGGCAGTTCGACTGTATATTTTTAATTCGAGTGCAGACAAATAACTTGCTTGCAGTTATTGCAAGCTATAATCTCTTTCTCTCTCTACATAAATACACATACATACATACATGTATATATATACATATATATGTGTATATATAGTATATGTAAACACATATATACATATACATACAAGTTATATATATATATATATATATATATATATATATATATATATATATATATATATATATATATATACATGTATGTATATGTGTATACATTGAAGAGAGAGAGAGAGAGAGAGAGAGACAGAGAGAGAGAGAGACAGTAAGTAAAACCTAACCATCGCACACACATTTTCCGTGCCTGCAAAAAGATGGTAAAGAACCTGCCATTTAAATGTACACATTCAGCGTCCCCTGGATAATTCGAACACGAAAAAGAGACACAAAAGAATTAGCTCTGCGGTGGTACGAGAGAGAGAGAGAGAGAGAGAGAGAGAGAGAGAGAGAGAGAGAGAGAGAGAGAACATTCAATTACCATTGCTGAAATATGTAAACGACATCGTTCTACATACAGTATTTCTTAATTCGCACCCACCGCCGCTGACGTCATCGCAGCCTACGCCTGGTCTCGCGTGGGTGTGTTCAAAAGCCCTTTGTCGACGATCAAGGGGAAATACGAGAGGAAACAGATACCTGGACTTTGTTTAATCTCTTTCTATTTTACGGATATGAATAGTTATATTAGTAATTATAGTTGTATCAATAATTATACCAGTTTTATTAATAGTTATTTTAACTTGTGTGTCTTAGCGATAAAAATTGGGAAAAATTAAAAGATAGCAATCGTCAAATGCAAATAATAGCCACTTGCTAACACACCTTCCACTTGAATAACCGTGTTATTTTACGTCCGGGTAATTCTTACGCTTCACAAAAATTCGTGAACACTATATGGGCCGGAATTCCTAGGTAAGTAAAAATTACAATGGACATGTCTGTCCTCTTTGTATCCGCTTTCATAGAAAATGTTATTCTAATCTCTGAGTGCATCTTATGTCCAGTACAAGTGTTAAAAAAGAAAGTGATTTGGAAATCTCGAGAAATAAAAGAACTTGTTTAATTCATCTGGTGACAAGGCATCACGCAGGGAGGAAAAAAAATATCAAGAATTTGCTGCAACTTTTAAATCAACTGGGGATGTACGTATGCAAGCAACCGCTTCAATTAAGTACTTTATCTACATTTGAAAACTGTCTCTATAAACCGTAAATTAAATTGAAGTGAGGAGGGTTAGTATCAGCACTTGACGAAAATATATTTAATGAAAGAAAAAATGACAGTAAAAAAAAACTTATTCTAAAACCTCCCATTTCCAGTTTTACAGAGATTTAAGAGTTACGTTAATTTGTTAGTAAAATATTATATGGAGTCTTTTTTAATAAAAGAGTAACCTTCATTTAGAGACCTGTGTTTTCTGTCATAAAAACTGGTCGTGAGTTAAAAGGCAACTCTGAAATTGCTGACATAAACTGCAACAAGATTACCTTGAGGTTATACAACACAAACATACATATATATTTATACATAATTGTATATACTGTATATATATACATACATATATATATATATATTATATATACATATACATATATATATATATATATATATATATATATATATATATATATTATATAATATACAGCATATATATTTGTGCGTGAGAGAGAGAGAGAGAGAGAGAGAGAGAGAGAGAGAGAGAGAGAGAGAGAGTCAATCACTATTAATAAAAGCTGCCACAGACCAACAATAAAACCAACAGGAAGCAGTTTATCATCGGGGGCCAGACGCTCAGCGACGACAACACAATTTACGGCTTCAATTTCCTCTGTACTCTATCTGCAGCTTCGAATTTTAACAAGTGACCTTTGCAGCAGCAGCAGCAGCAGCGTAGAGAGAGAGAGAGAGAGAGAGAGAGAGAGAGAGAGAGAGAGAGAGAGAGAGAGAGAGAGAGAGAGGTTTCAATGTCAAAGGTCGTCACTCTTTCACACAACCTTTGTTTCTCTGTATTTCACCTCAGTCAGCCTCCACACCTTCAGAACTGTGAATTGACCCATTTCGCTGGGCATCTTTGCCCCTTCTTGACCCATGTGGGTCAAGAATTCCTTATACAAGCCACTATAAGCTATGGATAGAGAAAACCTACGAGTTTACTATACAAAAACTAAGTTACTGCATCGAGTGATTGGGCTAATAAAGTCAATTTGCTTAAAAAGCCTACTGCTAAAATTAAATGCGTTAATTTAATTGATCTTAAGTGTAAATAACTCAAATATGCATACTACATATATACATATAATTATAAAATATATATACAGCATACATATAAATATTAATTATATAATTATATTTCTATATATATATATATATATATATATATATATATATATATATATATATATATATATATATATATATATAAATAAATATATATAAATATATATATACAGTATATACATATATATATATATATATATATATATATATATATATATATATATATATATATATATATATATATATATATATATATATATAGAATGAAACATTCATGTAGATAAAATGCCAAGAGATTATGTAAACAAAATCTGATAAACCGCCGTCACTCTGAAGGTTTTCTAAAGCACACAGCTCACCTCACAAACGCACCGGCAGGCCTAAAAAAAAAAAAAAAAAAAACCTCTGCTCATTTTCCGGTCCCCTTAGCATACCTTAATTATGGTGACCGTCCCCTTGAAATTTCTACAGAACGCGGCCTGGAGGAGCGTTCAACTCTCAACCCCTCTCCTGGGCAAGAGAATAATTTAATTGCCTCTGAATTTCGCCCCGGAAGGAGTCGAGGGCAACGACTTCTGAATGGAAACACTCTCTCTCTCCTGGACACAAGGGCCTCTCAATTGATGCTCTCCACATTCTATCTCGGTCTCACGTTTATGGGGGCGCATTACTTTCGTATGGAATGGGATTCCCTTCCTTCTACTCTCGCCCTCTTTTGAAAGAACCTTGGTTTATATATATATATATATATATATATATATATATATATATATATATATATATATATATATATATATATATATATATATATATATATATATATGTATATATATTTAATATATTTATATATATAAATATATGTATATATTTTTAGTATATATTTATATATAAGTATATCACTCACCTCAAACCTATTATTTTCTTATAAAGTCCACCAAAAAATATTAAACCCAATTTAGAATATAAGTTGA